>NC_081141.1:13962239-14313276 GCF_958295425.1 Solea solea
AACCGACATCCTTAAACGTTCTGTTCTGAAAACAAAGATATTCAGAAGAAACTAGAACGTTATTATTTAGAAGCTGAAATTGCAGTATTTCCTCAATGTGCCTGAAAATCTTCCTGCACAACGAAAAGTAATGTATTTAATTCTAGTTAATTGTGAACTAGCCCTCTGCAGTGACCCAGGGTGAGTCCACCTGTGTGTCTTCCTCCCTCATCTCATGCTTTTCACAGAAAAAGAGCATTAGCATGAGTTTATAGTTTAGTTTAGAAATGCATTTCAGTTTGGTGGTTTGATGTCCAGCTCCTCATGTCTGTATGTTGATGTGTCCTTGAAGAGAGGAAGTCAAAACCCAAATCATGGTTATTATGAAGGCTTTCTCATGTGATTTATCACCAGGACTGTTAAACATAATTAGAAATACAATATTTTCCGATGTTTTTTTCACATTGACTCCACTCAGCAGGCTCACAGTTTTGTGCTGTGTAGTGTGATGAGTGGGAGGCTGTTAATAGGGGTAATTTAGCAGCTGATGATGACTGTCACTATGACTGTGACTCAGTGAGAGGTTTAGCTGCAAAACACCATATTGAGTCATGTAATTAAACTGTTTCCTGTCCTCCCCCCCCCCCCTTTTTTCACAATGTATGTACAACCAGAAACATACAGCTTTTACAAACCTTCACACAATCACTGTGAAAAAGTGGACCTCGTATTTTATTGTGTAAAGCAAAAAGTGTTTTTGAGCCGTTTGTCTCAGAGTTTAGACGACTTTGTTGATTATAGAGCCTATCTGGTCTATCTGGCACTCCACAACGTCTCCTTTCTGGAAGAAAAGAAAACAGTAGAACACTGGGTTAAAAATCAGCTGTACAATAATATCCTTTGAGTTGCTTTATCAATGAACCTAACATTATACTGCACTATACTATTTCAGTGTGGGAATGATGTTGTTTGACAGATCAATGGGAGGAGGTGGAATAGAGTGGTGGTGTGAGTGAAAATGGTTCATGTTTGTCCCAAAGTTTGGAACCTTTGTTGCCCAAGCAAGAGTGGGCTGTGGTAACTGTCGAGAGTCTAGTGTTTTTGTCAGCGGTATTTGCATGTGCGCTCTATCTCTGTGTATGTGTGCGCTCGTGTTCTTTCTGTGACGGAGCGACTAAAAGTCAAACTGAAGCTATAAACAGGAATTCTTTCTTCACTTGTTTTTGTCAGTTTCACACAATGATCACCTTGAGGAAGACGGGTGGTTTTCTGAACACTCCCACGCCGGGAGGAGTGCCCGTCAGAAACACATCTCCTGGAGTCAAAGTCACAAACCTGACAGAGGAAGAAAAACACATTCACTTCAAAACTGAGAGTCTGTATTATGATATCTAATGCACAGACATCCTGATCATGTGAGTGGACTTACTTTGAGACCCAGGCAACCAGTGCTGCTGTCTTAAAGATCATCTGGTCCGTGTTGCTGCTCTGGACTGTCTCTCCATTAACCAGGCAGCGGACGTTCAGGTTGTGAGGATCTGGAGGAGAAGTGACGGCTCATTTATTCCTGTTTCTGTCTTCTTACTGAACAGCTTCTCAAGAACATAAATGGGACAGTTCCGCATAAATAACACAGGTTTTTTTTCACTAGGATTACCTTAAACTAGTGATACACCTGTTGTAATATTCTGTCCAGACACTGATCAAATTTGTGCCAAAGCCACTAAAACTGATACCTTTTTGTTTGGTTTATTTTTGTTATTTTCTGGTAGAAACCAAAAGAATCTGTGTTTTGAAGCCTTTCAGACCTTCACACCAGCTTTAAATAATCACAGATTATTCTTCTTTCTGCTCCTTTTCATTCTTTTTGCTATTGCTATGTTTGTTAGGGTTGTCATTTATCTTTAATTTCTTAAATACATGAATGAAACTTGACAAACAACATTTTAATAACCTTTACTACTGTATTTGATCACAAAAATAACTTGCTTTTTGAAGATTTCTTTCATTATCTGCAGTTATTATCTTTGTTGCTGACAGACCTTAAACCACATTGTCATATTTGTACATCTAAAGTTACAACAATGTTCATTATTACCAAACTGTTGCAGCCCGAAAATATGTTATTGCTTGTTTGTCTTCAGATGACCAGGTTAGAGTGGGATTTACCAGACTCATCTTCCTCCTTCACTCCGCCTACTGTGGTCTCTCTCACCTTTTACTGCGTCGGTGGTAACTAAGGCAGGACCAAGAGGACAGAAGCTGTCAAACGTTTTTCCAAGAAGCCACTGCTTCCCATTTCGCTTCATCTGCCAGTCACGTGCACTGACGTCATTAGCCACAGTAAATCCAGCCACATATGAGAGAGCTTCTTCCTCCTGAACAACAAGAGGAACAAAGTCTGAGTCATGGGTCTTCAAATGTGCTTCAGCTTCATTGCCATCAGAGGTGACGCAGTGATGCTCGCCTGAATGTGTTTTCCTCTTCGTCCAATCACAAAGGCCAGCTCCACCTCCCAGTCCACCTCCTTAACTCGGACAAAAAAAACACAGATGAAGCCAACAAAAAGTATCGGAGTTGAGTAAAACACTACACACCAATAACTAAGCAGCTTTTTAAGGGGGTGGTGTCTTCATAAAAATGACAAAAATGACTTTTCTTTTTATTCAGGGTTCATACATTATACATTTCTGTGACATTAAGGCCTTATTTTCTTGACCATGCATAGAAGATGTTGACGTGTACTTTACAACAATAGAACAATAATAGAAATACTGAAATATGAACAGTTTTGTTGATCAAATGCTGGGCTCGACACATAGTGGCCATTTTGTACCACAGTAGGAAAATCATAGGTCTAAGTTGGCTGAATTTTCTAGCCTCATCACTTTACTGTCCTGACTTAGATTAACTCAACAGAGATGTCGTTAATGAGATCAGTAACACCTGTTACTTAGTATTTATTTCTTTAATAATATTTTTTAGACCCCTTTAGTGTGTCATTAAACAGAGCGATTTATGTCGGTAAATAACCAACACATTTCTGTCTGTTTTTAATCCTCAGAATCCAGGGTCTTGGATGTGGAGGTCATAAGGACATAAACCTCTCTCTTAGCAGGTGGTCGCCTGGCTCTGTGGAGCTCCAGTCTGGTTTCTGAGCGCAAGACACACACATCTGATTAAAAAAGTGAAGTAAATCTCTACGGTACTATAATTCAAATTCTAAATATTCAAACTCTGCAGACAACGAGACGGTGTCCCCTCAGCACCACCTCAGTCTGGCTGAAGCTCAGCAATATGTTTTTTGGTGGCAATTTGGGTTGATATGATGATATGTGTAATATCACAAATGAAAACTTTTATTCCAAACTCAGCTTGTAAACACCATCGGTGTTGACCACAGCTGTAGTTTCTCTCCACACTGTTGCTTTCCGCCTTCCTTTGATTCCACTTTTCAGGCTAACAAGCAGAATCACTTTGATATGATACGTTATGATGCACATTTTCAGCTTCTTGGTCATATTCCACATCTCAGTGTCATAAAACTCAAGGGGCGAGGTCTCAGAACCTTGAATATACTATGGCGTGGTATTCAAATTCTGACCATTTTCAGCTGCAGCATTTATCAAAGGCTGATCAGGTGTACAGCAGAACTGAGTGGCAAACGCATCATGAATCACACGTGGGCATAGGGCGATAAATAAGAGCCATTGTATTGTGTGCGTACCTGGCTCTCTGAAGGTAGTGTGATGTCATCGTACGGGCCAGTGATGGCGTTGGGGAACTTGCTGAAGATGATCGGCTCTGTGGGGATGGGAGCGTTTTGTTCCAGACAGTGGTCACGGTAATTCATGCCCACACACACCACCTTCTCTGGAGCTAACACAGGAGACAGCAGGTGGATGTTTGAACGCTCCACCACACACTGACCAGACGCCAAAGCCCTGAGGAAGAGTAAGAAGGAACATAATGATCTGGGACAGAGATTGAAGAGGAGAAAGTCTTATGTTGATGAAGATTAAGTAAGTGCAGATAATTAAGTAAGATGATGGATCATTATTTTAACAATTTGGGAAATGACTGAAGGGTAAATTTAAAGGTAAAAGGTAAAAGAAACACGAGATAAACAGGCACTATAACACTGAAAATGATTGAATGAAGATTTCTTTAGACGTTTGTTTATGAATAACACAATTTAAGGACATGAAGTGCGATGATATATCATGAGGAGGAGAAAGAGTGATTTGAAAGCGAAGCTTAATCAGATCGGTGTCAGCGATGAGGAGCATTTAGTACAAAGAAGACTTGATCAGTGAATCAGAATCTTTATTGTCATTGTGACAAGACGTTGCATGACAATTAAAAGTGCAGGTTTTCCAGTGCAAACGTTTACAAAATATAGAAAGTAAGAAAATATAAGATAAATATGTTAAAAGGACCACAAAATCCTAAACTAACTGAGGAAGACAGTCTTGTGTTCTGAACTATGAAAACATAAACCTGGGATGTGCTGGATGGATGGAAGAATGATAGAAGAATAAAAGAGATGTAAACAATGACAACAAAGTAGTCAGAGCTGCATTTTAATGGGAAATTAACACAGGTTTTTGCTGCTGTGTTCAGCTTGTATCAGGATGTTGTTTCCCCATTTCCCAAGATCACCTGACATACAGACTACCCTTTCTACACTTTGACTGTAACCTGAGCAACCAGTCATCTCTTGCTTTCGAACACTTATAACCTGTTTGTAATGATGTGTTGAGTCACACCTCTGTGCACACTCCAGACCCTTGTCTCCCAGCTCCAGCAGCTCTCTCACAGTCGAGGGCATGGAGGGGTCAAACGCCTTCAGATCCACCACTCCAGACCCTTCACCCTGCTCCACTCCCACTCTGATGACTCCTTCGTCACCTTGGCGACGGAACTGCACCAAACGCATGGCTGCTCCACTCAAGCCTCGCCTCTGCTGGTTTGCCGTTTGCCTTCGAAAGAGTAAAGTCCTGAAGGTGCAAAGAGGGAGTCTCATCTGCTGAGGACAAAAGAAATCAAGTAAACAAAACGATAACAGGTGATGAAAGAGACAGAAAACAGAAATCAGACAAAACCTAATGAGTTTTCCTTCCCTGAGGGACTCCTGAAGACTGTCTTTCATCAGTTTCCTGAAGACTGTCTTTCATCAGTTAATAGATTATTTTTGGTAGTCTGCCAGATGTCATTTATTTGTGGGATATGTTTATCACCAGTTTCTCAAAGGCCAATGTTTCCCCTTTGAATCACAAGTTTGCATGAAGAACCAAACCAAAAAACGCTAATCTGTACTATACTCTGATCTTAATCTTTGCATATTTTTATTTGTAGTAGTGTTAAAGTTGAATCATTAATTTGTTTATTTAAACATACATTTAAAAAGAAAATAGACTGCAGATTAAAAGTATAATGTGGAAACACATACTGATCATAGTAACAGTTACTGCAGCAAAATCAAGATCATCTTATTTTATTTAATAACTAAACTAATCTGATATACCTAAATGTGACATCACAAGCGCTTGTGTTATTGTGTGAATATTACTATTATATATAAGTGGATTTCACTGTGTACAAATACTGGGTTATTTCTTACTGCATGTGTGACCATTTCTTGACATTCCCCTTTATATGACAAATTCCAGACTTGTATGTGAACTAAACTAATGCTGCATTTACCCCGCAGGTCTCCATGCCCACATCTAATATGTTGCCTACATCTGATTTTTATTTGGGAGGACCCGCTTACATTGTTTTTCAAAAGTGATGAAATGAAATCTGCATTCACGCTGGTTAATACTTGGGGAAACAAACCACAGCGTGTGCTTAACTACTGACCTGAAAATGACTAGAGGCAAAACCAGAAGTAAAGGTAATGCTAGTATGAAACTTAAGAAACCCTTACTTGAAAGGCTTAAAAGGCATAAAACCTCAGCATTAGTCCACTGCTTAGAGGCCTCATCCTCCACTGCACCAGTTGAAGGGGAGTCTTTTGATTGTACATCGTAAACATGTATATTTACTGGGAGGGTAAATTGACCAATATATTGATTTTGGTGATATATCGTCGTCCTTCTTCATGCAATACGATAATCGATACACCAGGGCTAATATTGATATTTTAATTAACAAATGAAGGCGATCTTTCACTCTCTGTGCGCCGCTACTTCAAATCTTCTCATGGCAGCGTTGCTCAGATGAATGAGGGAATCTTGGGTGGAAGTTACCTGGCCAAATTTACAGCGGGATAATGATGGAGAAAGCTGCGTTAAGAGATGCCCCATCCACGTTCAATACATAGACTTTATGCACTTTGTTCTAGATGTTGTGAATAAAAGAGAAATCCTGCACTTTTAACTTTTCAGACAGGTATCATGATGTATAATTGTCTTACAATATAATGATTACAGAATTGTTGTAACGTGATATTATTGATATCGTGTATTGTATCGTGAGGTACACTATGATTCCCCACCATCTTATTTTTAAGGAGGCACGAGTTGTTTTGACAGTGGAATATCTGATCTGTCTGCTTACATTGTAGACACAAATACACATAATCTGATTCCTATCTGATTTATTTCCACGTACAACTGATCTGACGATATCTGAATCCATGTGTTTTTTTCCTGCTGACACTGTCATGGGTCATTTCTGAATTGTGCCATATAGAAGGAAAATGTCATAATTGGGCCACAAATGCACCACGTAGTGTAAATGCAGCCTACTAGTCAGTTTGAAATATTGTAGCTGAACATAGTTATGCTTAAACGGCCAGTCATTTCATTACCTTTTGTTTTTCTGCTGTATTATATTGTTTTTGGTTGCAGTCACACACAAAAACTCTACTCACCCACTGGGACAGACTCCTGTGGAGACAAATCTCTCTGACTGACCTGATTCTCTGACCAGAATCATTACACAACCGAGTACGAGTTAAAGGTCATAATTCCTCTCACTGACAAATAAGTAATGCGTCAACAAGTTTGACACACAAAGTCCAATCATCACAGAGCTGTCTGACAGCTTCTGTCTATTGATTTACTAACAAAACTGCAGCATTTGCAGAGACACCTGAACGCAACAGCAGCATATAAACCACCAAAGATTTCTTCTCCTGCTCCACTGACAGTTCACTGACAGTTCACTGACACTTCAGAGTACTTTGCTTGTAAAAGTGCTCGTTGTTAACTTTGTTCCAGGTTGGTTCACTCACCCCTTTCGCTTCTCTATGGAGTAAACGCGACAAGATTGTTTACTACTTCCGGGTTGTTTTTGTAGTCTACGAGGTCATACCTGTCACAAACGAGACACATTTATCAACCTTCTTAAACTCGAACAACCAATTTGACCAACTGTAATGTGAATGTGTCCTCATGCCTTTATTATAATATGTTTGCCGAAATAACATAATATTTATGGACATTTCTTTTCACTACAAGTCCCAAGCGTTTCCTTGAAAACGCCTTCAAGAACAATGGGAAATTACCAAATTACCGACCCCACCCCCCATAATTTCCATACTTTTTTGTGTCCACAGCCTAAAGATATTCAGTTAACTGCCACTTGAATCTGAAACACCAGTTAATCAATAGTTTATTATTTTTGTAATAATAATAATATTTGTTAATAAATAATAATACATTTGTTGTCAAATTTAATTTGTGTAACGGCGTATTGTCTTATCTACAGTGGTGAGACGTACCAATAATATACAAAATTATTTATTCAAAATTCCCAAGATTTTGAATTGGGACTTTCTTCACCCTTTTTTGACCCACATTTCACAGCTGACATGTTTGTGGAAAATCTTCTTCATCTTCTTCACCCGGATAACAGTATATCAGGATTTAATGTAGTATAATATTATGTTTCATACAGTTTGTAAATGTTTTCAATTTTTAAAAAAATAAATGAATTAATTAATTAAAAACAATACTAATCGTTTGTAAGGTTTCCACAGAAACGTTCTTATGGTCAGATTGAAAAGATAAATCAGACATATTTAGTGTGCAAGTACCTAAAACTATAATGTGTATAACTTAAGTGAATGCAAGTAATAACGTTGTAATTCTTGTTTAGCTCACGTGACAAAACCTAAATCTGACTCAAGTTGCGTTTTATGTTTTTGGTTGGTTGTAATAATTACGAGCCAGGAGAAGGCCGTGAAGGCATCGCGGCTGTCACGTGATCCACCAGGGAGCAGCGCATAGCAGTCGCCGGTTGTTGTCTTCCTCTTTCGGCCTAAGGACACAGGAGAAGGCTGACGAAATGTGCACCGGGTGAGACGATCAGACTATTGTGTCGCGACATATGCGTTAATGTTCACGCAGATTAAAGCGTGAGTGGGAGAACAGGCTGTTCTTCAGGGTGGTTCCCCTGCAGCTAATTTAATCACATTTTCTAATGTATCTGTTACACAGTGTCGTGATATACTGTAATTCAGTCAGATTGTAACAAAGGTGGATTAGTTTTCCACTGCACGCTCTCTGTGTTTGGAGATGGTTTCTCTATGATTGTAACAGAAACCTCGTTTTTTCCTCAGCACTAGGTTTCAGGTCAGGCCAGAATTGTGTTTTTAATGTTAGAAAACTGTCTTTAAGTATCCTGGAGGATGTGCTGAACATGTGATTTTCATCAGTCAATCATGTTTTTGGATTTGTTTGTACAATTTAGTTTTTTGAGATGCCAATTAAATAGAATTATATTTTAATACACTATAAATTGTCTATAATTGTTGTCTATCAAGGAGCACACTGGGTACAAAGTCTTGGTTTTTGCTGCAGTGATACAGGAATTAATTTGTTCAGTGTTTTACCAGCTGTAATGATTGTTGGTATCAAAGGTCCTGCAGGTTTAAACACTAAATTGTCTCCTATCATTAACCTGACTTATACAAAATTGGCATGAAAGTCTTAAGTGCACTGCTGTTTGTGAGATAGCTTATCCAGTGTCCTTCACTGCTGCTGACTCAGCATGTACAAGAGGAACTGAGAGTTGTTTTTGTCTCTCCTCTAGAAGCCAGCCCATTGAATGGACAGCTGACATCAAGAATCAAAAGTAAGTATCTGGAGACGTTTCTGTGCTTCCTCTTTACCTCAGACGTTCAGCAGATTGTTGTGTGGTCTGTGATGACTTTGCTTTCTTTCCAGTTTCGATGGCATCGTCTTAGTGACCCAGAGCCATGACACTTTGTCCACCGAGCTGGAGTGTCTCAAAGCTCCTTTGCAGGACTACAGCGCTGTAAGTGTCTTCTCTTCTAAACCAATACAACATTTATTTCTTCTGTTAATTCTTTAGTGCACTGACAGACTGCACTGTATAAATTCAGAGATCTGTCTTCTCATCTCTGCCTTTTCTTGGCTGAAATTTACCGTGAGAGTACATGTGAAACATTGCTTGTTTTAAATTGGAAAAATGTACACAGATCAGCCACAACAACAATACCAGTAATGCTGTGTTTGGCACATGATGTGTTAAAACGCTCCTTTGTTACCAGTTCTCAGAACTACCCGTGACAGACAGAATTCGTTGTTGTTGTTTTTTCTGCACTTCTAGGTGGACAGTGGCCTGGGAGAGGAAGTGGTTGTGCTCAAGGTCCCTGGTCTCCCTGGTAACCGGTTGGTGTTTGCATCCACTGGCCCAGTAAACCGCGACTATGATGATGTCAGGCGCTTCGGTGATGCAGCAGTCAGTGGCATCAAACGGTCAGTTATTGGCAGCTCATTCTATATACAAATAGGAGAAGTGGAATGTTTTGAGTGTATTAGGCTGAATCACAGTATTTGAACCTCCATTGATTTAATAATCATTATCTGTTCAGTTGTGACTATCATGTTTCCTGGTTTATTTTCTTCATATTGAGATGTTTGGGTGACGTCTCCTTGTTCCAGAGTCACTTTTTTTTTCAAAAGATTTTGCAAAAACAAATGAAATGTTTGAGTAAATTACAGTGATTCTTGGTTCCTCACATTTGCTCTTCTAACGCCAGGGTCATTTGCTTCTTTCCATGTCTGTATGTTTATTCTTAAGTCTATCAATTATTATTATTATTTACCCATGAGCTGCAGAATATGCTGCAGAAATGCTGACCTGGACAATAGAACATTAGGTGGAAATTGGCAGGGAATCTTACTCATCTTCATGTCTTTCTAGGGCCTTGAAGGCTGGCATGCAGCGCCCCCTGCTGGTCTGCCCTCCACACAAGGACTATCAGAACGCTGCCTTGGTGGCTGCACTCGGAGCTCTTCATGCTCTCTACATGGTGAGAAACGGATTAACACCTACGAATCCAAAGCTTTTATAAAGGCTGTGTTCCCACTTTACAACCAGTGTTCCTTACACTTTCTACTAATATTCCTCTGTTGATCTGATCACTTTTAAATGGTAATTGCACTGATGCCATCTTTGTTTGTTAGTCTGACAAGTACCAACAGTATGAACAGTTTGTATAATGTCCTGTGAACAATGTGAGCATTGACCAGTTATTGGATATCAGCTTTGACCTTGTGAGTTCAACAACTATATAGATGTTCAGTGCTCCTTTTTTAAAGTGATGGTTCAGGTTTTTGAAGTTTATGAAGAGTCACCATGTCTACAAGAGCGACAGTTTAAAGGGTAAACAAACATGGCTACTTCCTGTCGTCTTCTGGTGCTATGTCCTGTGTCCCATCTTCTTGTTTTCATTGGCAACAGTTGGAACATAGATTATATTTGCTTTAAAAACGGCCATTTCGTGCAAACACAAAACAAATGCCTGCTTGAAGTGTAGTTTTTCATTATGTGTCTTTTCCCAACAAAGCCTATTGAAGTGAGAGAGGCCAACTTGAAGCCCACCAACCATAAGGTGTGTGTTCTGGGGCTGTGGGCTGCAGATGATGTTCATGGAAAGAGGCTGGTGGAGCTAGCTGATGCTCTGGAAAGTGGGAGGTGAGTCATATTATTGATGTAATTGTCTGCTGAGATCATGTCCTGTGTTGTTATCCACTCACTCATTTTCCCTGCTCAGACTGGCATGTCGTGACATTGGTGGCTCTGATCCTGAGCGAATGGCTTCCCCTCGTGTGGCCGAATACGTCCAGGATCTTTTTAAAGACAGTCCCGTCCAGGTAAAACCAGACAGGATGATATGCCTAACACACACAAAAGTAAACACTATATTTAACTGACAGGAGGAAGTCAATAGTCATCCTTCAGTTTCAGTCAGACGAGCTTTGCAGGTGTTTAAGCCTCTGTTTAAGAATTCATGTGTTTATTCACCCCCAGGTTGAAGTGGTGAGTGACCTGAAGGTTCTGGAGAAAGAGTATCCCTGCCTGGCTGCCGTCAACCGCTGTGCCAACTGTACGAAGTATCATTTGATCTCATTTTTGTTTATTTTTTCAACTTAATGAAATAGAAACAAGTACATTAACACTGAAGAACTGCATAGCAATGATCAGATGTAATGTTTCATATCACTTGTAGCTACTGCTTATTTCCAGTGCCCATCCCAAGATGGGCCTTTGAAATAACAAACATAAAACATAATCACAAACTTGACCCTCAAAATGTCCACTTCCAAAAGCTGCTATAAAACTTTACAGATTCATATTTGTGTTTGCTTTTTTCTGCATAAATCTCTTAAACAACTTCAGCCCTGCTCAAAATGACCACATATTCAATCATTTTGTGGATTTTAACCCTGTAAATGCCAGTGTGATTACATAAATCCCCCAGCCCTTAACATTTGTTATCTGGAGAATAACTTGTTTTTTGATAAATAATATTGGCATTAAAGGGTTAAAATCCACAAAATGCTATGTAAATAAGAAGGCTGTGAACTGTTCCACATGGTGTTTGTCTTTCATCATTGATTCCATGTTTATTCCATGTTTCCTCCTCTTACAGCTGTGCCCCGTCACCAGGGCAGAGTGATCAAGCTGCAGTACTGTGGAGAGGGACCAATCCAGAAGACACTTATGCTGGTGGGAAAGGTAAAAAAATAAAAACTGTTATACTAAAATATTAAAGGAAAGCACAAGTTGAAAATAAACCCAGAAGTGCTAACTTGATATACTGTTTCCAGGGAATCACCTATGACACAGGTGGAGCTGACATCAAGGCCGGTGGGTTCATGGCCGGGATGCACAGGGACAAGTGTGGAGCTGCTGCTGTTGCTGGCTTCTTCCAGGTGATTGACCTTCCTTTGCCTTCCAAGATCATTTGGTGTCAGTCAGTGATTTCAAAATTATTCTTGATGTTGATGAAACATTTTAAAAGGATTAGAATCTTATAATCGAAACTTGTGCTTCAGTGACTTAACTCTCGTTCTGTAGGTTTTAGCCAAGCTGAAGCCCCAACACCTGAAGGTTGTTGGCTCGATGGCCATGGTGAGGAACAGCGTGGGATCAGGTCAGTTTAATCCGCTTGTATTCAGCTCGGTGTGATCAGTGTTAAAGCTCGCTCTCCCTCAGTGTGTGACTCTGTGTGTGTTTTTTCTCAGACTGCTATGTGGCCGATGAACTGGTGGTTTCCCGTGCCGGTCGCAGAGTGAGAGTGGGAAACACGGACGCAGAGGGACGTATGGTGATGGTCGACCTGCTCTGTGAGATGAAGGAGAAGGTCAAACACTCTCATCACTTGTACATTTAAACCTCTTAAATCCTCTCCCTCATAACAGTAGTTGTGACGATCAACACAAACCGAGATGGCTTCAACAATATCAAGAATTTACTGTAACCACAAGAACTAAACATCTTAATGTCATCCATTCTGTATTATGTACACAGCACATGGCACAATCCAAGAAATACATCTACACCCAGCTATAATATAAATCATAATTATTCTGCGAAACAAACTCATTACCCTTCCTTGCATCCCAATAATGTTTCATTATACAATGCAGTATTTTAAGTGTTTTGCTCAAATGCAATCACGCAATTATGAATCCACCCGGGAGCTGTGACATTGAATTGAATTTTAGTGAAAACAAGGGGATTAAAAATCAAGTTTTCCCAACATTTTTACTCCAGAACTTCTCAACATCCATGCTGGAAGTCTCCCTCACAAGTTACCACACATTGTCTTAAATGTTCCATCTGTTGTGAGATGTTGTGGATAATGTAACCTAATGAAACATGCAGGGATATGTCTGTCTGAAACTGAGAACTGATTTCTTTCATTTACCAAGAAGATCCGTTCTCCTTTTGATCATGTCGTCTGTTTCTGCAGGCAGTAAATGAAACGTCTCCTGAGCTGTTCACTATTGCAACTCTGACTGGACATGCCGTCCGAGCCATGGGACCCAACTACTCTGTGAGTACTATTTAGCAATGGACAGGGAGATTTTGACATTAAAACAATTGTATAGAAACAAAAATAGAGAAACTGCTGGATTTTTGTCCTTGTAGATCATCATGGATAATGGGCCAGCTCATCGTAATGGGAATGCTGCTCAGTGGCAGAAAGGTGAGAAAACTGTACATTGAATAGAGGAAGGGGAGAGAAACCCCATCTTTTTGTTAACTCTTAGAACACAGAGCATTTCGGCTGCTTTTTTGCATTACTATGTTTAAACGTACAGTATATACAGAGGCTATAAGACTGTGCAATATAGAGTTTCTTATATCCTTTTTGCAGCACAACCGAAAAAGTACTCATAATGTGTAAAGTTGGATTCAATTTGTGAAATTTGGAAATTTGTCACAGTTCAAAGTTCACTTGGCTCATTTTTATGAACAAAAAGAAAAGAAACCGTCTATTTTGTGACTTCTGCACAAGTATTGCTACTTTATATCACTACTAAAAAGTGATACAAAATGAATCATAACTTTATCTCAACAACAGATGAAAAAAAAACAACACATTTTTTAAAGCCTGAATATGTGACCTATGAACACACACCGCAGGATGTCCATATAAGGAGTTGTGTATTATTCTCATGGCAATTTACCATGGATGAACCTGGGAAAACACCCAGAGCTTTCATTTCCAACTGGAAAACAAATAAATAAAATGTATTAACAATAGTCAACAAACACAGTGTAAAACACAAAGACTGACAGTTGAGCAAAATGCAAAGTGAGCAAAAATTGTCTAAGTGACTGTGAATGTGTTTTGCAGCTATACTTTTGACAGACACTAATCTCTGTAAAAGATTAAACACAACAATATTGTTATAAAACAAAACCGTTTGACCACAGCAGTGGGAGCACTCATTAAACATCCTATGACAATCTTTGCTTAATCCCTATTTTACATGTGTAATGCCCTGGAATGCCCAACAGATGTCACAATTGTGACTTTGAAATCCTGTACTAAGTCAATGACAACTCCATTGGCTTCATGCAAATATATTTCCCCATCACTGATGAAAATGTGGTCTTTGTTGCATTTTCCTTCAGCTGGAGAGAAGTTGGGCGATGTGTTTGAGGTGTCCAGCATCAGACGGGAGGACTACGACTTCCACAAGGGCAAGTCTGAGTACGAGGATATTCTGCAGTGCAACAATCTGCCGTCCTCCGCTACACCACGAGGACATCAGACCCCTGCAGCTTTCCTCATCATGACCTCTGGGCTCGACAAGGTGCTTACATGTTGACAAAATGGGTTTTTATTTATCCTTAATTATGAAAATATAATAAGAAGGGACATGATTAACATGTAATGTCTTTGAATCTTCATTTCCCTCTACAGTATGGTGTGGACTCAAACAAACCTCTGCCGTACTCCCACATCGACATCGCTGGATCCAGTGGTCCTTTCCCTGGTGTCCCAACAGGAGCCCCCATTCTTGCCATGGCAACCAACTACATCCTGTCCAATGGTTTCTAAACGGATGACACAAGTATAAAAAGAGCTATGGTTTTCTGCACTCACACTGAACACAAAAGTATAACCATCCAAGTACAAAAATCCCTGCCACAACTTGTAATTTACCAAACGGTTACAATTTTTCATGTGTGACATTACCTTGTATTGTATTTCTATAAAAACTCTCATTGTTGAGGTGGTGCAGTGGTTAGCACTGTTGTCTGCCCACAAGAAGGGTATTTTTCCCTGGGATCTCCAGCTAACGCCAACAGTCCAAAGACATGCAGTTAAGCTGGAGTGTGTGTGGTTGTTTGTCTCTGTATGTTGGTCCTGCAGTGAGAGGCCGAGGACCTGTCCCGGTGAGCCCTGCCCTGTGAGCCCTGCCCTGTGACCCTCAAGGGGTTAGTTTATTCATGAAGGATGGATGTTCTTCTGACTCTTATCTGATTACCATTTTCTTAAAGGCCTGAATATTTTCTCAGGGGTCCATGGCAGTGTAAAATAACATCCTTTTTTATGAGCGTCTGTATGTGTGTATGTTACAAACCTTGGACGTAGTTGTGTAATTTTTATACGAAATACAGATGTGACACCCTGATCAATAAAAGAAATCAGAGCTCATTGTGTTTTGTTTTTTACATATTTACTTTAATTATTACAGGGAAATAGAGATGCTTTAAATCTTTTGAAACAAGTTGGAAGTTGAACATAGTCGAATGTGCTTAATTAACTGCTAAATTTAGCTGTTTATTAATATGAAAAGCCTATTTCCATTTTGCAGAATAAAAGTTGCAGTAAGAGATTATGAGAATCTCTCAAATTGATTTATAATCTCACAATCAGTATTTAAAAAAAAAAAAATCTTGATCTGTTTATGAGTAGTTGTTTTTGGCCTTAGCATCTATTAAATGTCAACTTTCAGATGCTTCCATCAGGGCAGAGGTACTACTAAGGTTTATATTATAGTGGACATTTTGAGGGTCAATATTCTTTTTAAATTACCAAGTACCAATCAGGTTATTGAAAATATTTTTTTTTATACGATTCACCAATCACAGATAAAAATGAAAAATTCAATACAATACAAAAATCCTATATACCACATGCTTCACTATGTGCAGACTGTAAAAATGCACATGGAAATCAACAACAAAACATTTTAGCTGATTCATGTTTGGGCTGTTTATTATTAATTTATTTATTACTTAATAAATAAATGACTAGCTGACTAATATCAGTATCATTAAATACTTGAGTTTTTGATATCGACACAAAAAGTGGTATGTCCCATCCGTACTCTCTTATACTGTATGTTTTCTTTTTGTGAGATTTCTGTCATATGTTTTAGGTGGTTTATATATTAGTCTTATTAGTTTTCATTTTGGTAAAACTGGGAAAAAAAATTATTTTTTTTAAAAAATAAAGAAATAATAGTTGCGTTATGTGCGGTATCAATGTTTTTTTAATTAAAAAGTTAATCTTTTTGTTAACTCTTAGAACACAGAGCATTTCGGCTGCTTTTTTGCATTACTATGTTTAAACGTACAGTATATACAGAGGCTATAAGACTGTGCAATATAGAGTTTCTTATATCCTTTTTGCAGCCCAACCTATAGGTAATCTAAACCAACTATATAAACACACCTGAACAAAAAGTACTCATAATGTTTAAAGTTGGATTAAATTTGTGAAATTTGGAAATTTGTCACAGTTCAAAGTTCACTTGGCTCATTTTTATGAACAAAAAGAAAAGAAACGGTCTATTTTGTGACTTCTGCACAAGTATTGCTACTTTATAATTTAATTATGACATGTCCTCTCCAAAATGGCGGAAACTCCGGTCCATTTATTTTAGCGGTCGGAAACTACGACACCGGACGCGGAAGTGACGTTGTGACGCCGAATCATTAAAAGCTGACGTTTGCGCGCGCTTGACGCTCAAACCTTACATCGACAGAGAGTCGTCGTCTTCTGCTTGTTCTTCACCTTCCACCAGACAACAACACAAAGACAGCACACTCTCTGTCTCTCTCTCACTCACACACAGACAGACAGACGACGATAACGGCCGTTTTGCAGTCTCCAGTTGGACGGAGTGACGCGTGAAGAACTTAAAACCTTTAAAGTCTATTCAGACACAACAACTCCACCGCCACCATGTTTGAGGCTCGACTGGTCCAAGGCTCCATCCTGAAGAAGGTGCTTGAGGCTCTGAAGGATCTGATCACGGAGGCCTGCTGGGACGTCAGCTCCTCCGGCATCTCGCTGCAGAGTATGGACTCGTCTCACGTCTCCCTGGTGCAGCTCACACTGCGGCACGACGGCTTCGACTCGTACCGGTGCGACAGGAACCTCGCCATGGGAGTGAACCTCAGCAGGTGCGGCACAGTTAGACACTTGTTTTAGGCCGTTAATAGCAGTTAACAGCAGTTAACATGTGTTCACTGGTACATTTGCATGTATATACAGAGCAAGTGTCAGCAAATTAACTTGAAAAACTGACAGGTTGAAATGATATATGTCTGTACAACAGTTAAAGTGGCTCGTGAGTATGTGAGAGGCTTTTATGTCGTAATTTAAACCGTTTATGTCGCACTGATTTGGCGTTTTTGTTGAAGTTCATATTAGTTTATCTAATACGTGCAAAGAAGGTCGCCATCTTGCCGGAGTTGCCCGGACATGTCTCCTGAACACTGAACTCCTCAGCTGTTAACTCTTTACTGTCAGTTTATATCACACACACGCGCGTCATTTACACACATCTTTGTCTTCATTTTGCCGGGAACTTAATTCTTGCGGGTTGTTGAATTCACGTTTGGCGCTGTTTCAGGGAGACGCCTCCATCGTGACGAGACAGTGACGTCATTCGAGCGCCAATTTCTCTGCAGGGAGGGTTGGCGGGAATGGGGGGGTTTTTAACCCGGGAAATGTCTTTTCTTCCTGTACCTCACTGCTTTGTCAGTGTCAAAGATGAATTAGTACACATGAATCTAGACTTGAATTCAGGCATTTACTTTCAAATTCAAGTTATCGGATTAATCAAGAATCAAAATTAACCCCACTTGTTTTTTGTTCTTTTTAATTACTGTGCGTTTGGTTTTTATGTCAACTTAAAAATCTTTGTTCAAAACTTGCTTGTTGTCACTTTAATCAGTTTACGTTATTCACAAGTACATTTAACTAAAAACACATGTGAGCACAAATGACATTGACAGTCGAATTTGTTGCATGTCTATGGAGATTCTCATCCATACTGGTCATAGCTCTGTTTCTGATTGAATATTATTTGTTGAGGTTTTCCCATTGAAGAGTTATTATAACTATACTGTACTATAACGACAGGGAGACAAAAGTGGGCAGGTTTTTGAAATATAAAGTAGTGGTCATAGATTTTAATCAAAACTTATGTCATTAATTTAATATCACATTTGTCATGTAGCCTACTACTTTTTTTAAACATAGCCAGTATTTTACTGTATGATGTTATACTTAGTTGATGATAACAAGTTGGTAGTTGTATGACATTTACTGCCATTTTATATGCTTTGTAACACTTTTCTCTCTGTTCCATCCCATCCAGTATGTCCAAAATCCTGAAGTGTGCTGGAAACGAGGACATCATCACCCTCAGGGCAGAAGACAATGCAGACACTCTCGCCCTCGTGTTTGAGACCATCAGTATGTTGTTTTTTTAATTGTTGACATTACATCACTGTCATCAGATTGTTTGGCTGTGCTTCTTCTGCATTGTCTGATTCATCACTTCTTACTCTTGCAGACCAGGAGAAAGTCTCAGATTATGAGATGAAACTGATGGACCTGGATGTGGAGCAGCTGGGTATTCCAGTAAGTAATATATTTGTGTTAAAGTACATTTTTTTTTAGTCTACCATGCTTTAAATGAACACTGTTTTTGATTAAATTTTTTCCCCCCTGACCATAATTTATTCAGGAACCAGAGTACAGTTGTGTGGTGAAGATGCCATCTGGAGAGTTTGCCCGTATCTGCAGAGATTTGTCTCAGATCGGCGATGCCGTCATGATCTCCTGCGCCAAGGATGGAGTCAAGTTCTCTGCCTCAGGAGAGCTGGGCACAGGAAACATCAAGCTGTCGCAGACCAGCAATGTAGACAAGGAGGAGGAGGCGGTGAGGATCAATATTGAATTGATTGAAACAACATAATTAGTCCATTAACAGCAGTCCAACCAAAATCTGCTTAGTTTGTCTTATGATAGTTGATTATATGTGAATAGAATTCTGCGATATTTATCGTATTAAGTCCATTTGGAACTTAAAAGCTTCACTTCGTTATCTCGTTTATCATTAACTGTATATTTTGTCATTGATCAGATGAAATCCAGTTTAGTTCTTTAAATTTACAGTGTTTTGTTTGACATTTATATGCTGATGAATTCATTCAAACCCTTTGAAAATGAGAAGTTAATCTCGGTTTTTATTCTAATAAATAGGATTTACAGCAACAAACAAAAGATGACTTGACATAGTTTGTTGCAGATCTGTTTTGTTTGCCCTGAACCTTAAAGGTATCCTGTGTCCTTTTCCTGTTGTGATGGAAAATGTTGTTTACAATCATTTCCCCTCCGTTGTGTATTAAGGTGACAATTGAGATGAACGAACCAGTCCAGCTGATTTTTGCCCTCAACTACTTAAACTTCTTTACCAAGGCCACACCACTGTCCAAGACTGTCACACTCAGCATGTCTGCTGACATCCCACTCGGTGAGTGCGTCTGTCTTTTCCTCTAATGGATCCTCATTTTGATTCTTAAAATGTTGCCTTTAACTGATGTGGCCTTGACATGATGTGTTTTTTTTTTTTTAATCTCTTCCCTGCAGTGGTCGAGTACAAGATCGCTGACATGGGACACGTAAAATACTACCTGGCACCTAAGATCGATGAAGAGGCTTCCTAAACACCCTTTCATAAAAGCTCAAAGTGGGAGAATAGAGAAAAGCAGGTGACTGGGACTTAAGTGATTTCAAAGTGGTGGATGATTGTGATTGTTCTGAGCTTTCAGATCATCTCCTCTGAGATTGCACACACACACACAGTGCTTTTATTCTGAAGGTGTGTTCAGAGCAGCTGGCTGTTTTTCATTCAGCCCCAGTGTAAAGTCAGCACTTGGTCACTCCTTTGTGTCTCTATTTTTCCTGTTTTGGGAAATATTCCAGCTGCCACGCTCTCTCTTGTAGATAACACATTTGTAAATACTTTCTGTGGTTCCGCACTGTCCAGTCAACCGCCCCAATGTTTTTGTATTCATCAAATCAGTCCAAAATAAATGATTAAAGTTGTTTCCAATTTCCATTTGTGTTTTTGCCTTTTATGGACAAAATCTGTTGTGACTGGAGATATGTTTTATGAACTTGTTCTTGGGCTCTAAATGTGATCCATTCACTGATAGGGTGGCAACATTGATTCGTTCGTGTCATAAAAAGTTTATTAAGACCACCTGTTTGTAAAAGCGTCTAATAAATTTATATGCATTGATTACTTATTCAAAGCAGTCCTAATGTTTGCATTGTAAGGTTTTATTGTATTAGTTTTGTTCCTAATATATTGAGCCTTGAATATTCTGAAGGCCACATGTCTGGATATCTCTGAAATGTTTGCAATGTGGCTTATTTCAGTTTATTTTGCATTTAAGTAAATGCCATACAGGCCTTCACCTGGTAAACATGGTCTTTTCAATTCCACTATATATAAGTTTGGTATTGAACACAGTGAGTCACTTTTCTGATGTTTGGGATTTGTGCAGAGGAAGTTAATAGGATAATAGGGCTTGCTGCAGTAGTAACCAGGTCTAGTCAGCAGGTGGTGCAGTTTAGCTACAAATGTTTCTTTGATAGGGAGTATAATATATAATGTATAAACCTGACAGATCCCATCTGAGGAACAATGTAGTCTGAGAATAAATTCACTCTTCATGTCTATTCATTACTTTTTCCTCAAGGATGAAAAGTGACATTATGAAATGAATGTGGATTTATTTGATGCCCCAGAGTAGAAAAAAAACCTTCAGTCAAATCAACATATTTTATAATCTACACAGCGGTCGGTCTAGTCTGACTTTTCATTTGCTGTTCCCTCATATTTCAGTTTCTTTTCTACTATATAACCAGGTTGTTTGTCACTCTAGAGTTGTTTTGAGCGACTACACAGAGGATTTGGTTCAAATGCTGCCAGAAATACAAGCTTATCTTTTTGCAGCTGTTTGTTTTCTGTGGTGAAGTGCAGTCTGTAATGTGGAGTCAGACTGTTTTAATCCTCCACAAACCTTTAATCTGACTGGATGCAACATGTACTCTCATACTTTTTCTGACTCACTTTAAAACAAGTGGTTCTAGAGTGGGGGTTTAGGAGCTCAGGTGCAAAGATTCATCAATTAAACCTGTCACCAAGTGTGTGTGTGTGTGTGTGTGTGTGTGTGTGTGTGTGTGTAGGCTGGTCCACACAACTTTGATGGACTTTTTGGAAGATTAAGACCTGGTTTTAGGGTTAGGCATTAAGTTGTAGTGGTTAGTGTAAGGGGCTAGGGAATACATTATGTTTATGAGTGTCCCCACAAACAATACAAAACCAGCATTTATGTGTGTGTCCCAAGTAGTATTCATGTTGGGACCTAAATCTGTTTACACCGTCACATGGGGACAAAAAGGAAGTAAAGAAAATGACTTTGATAGAAGATGGAGTCACTTTTTATAAAATCACTTATGTAAAAGTCTTAAAGTATATGACATTTACTGTAGGATGGTAGGATGAATTGTCTTTCAACTTGCAGGTTGTGGGTTGAATTCCTGGTTCTGCTAGTCTATCTGTCCTTGAGCAAGACACTTAACCCATGTTGCAGTGTGTGAATGGCAAAACTATAGTGTAAAGCAGCTCATCAGAACTAGAAAAGCTCTATAAATACAGACCATTGCCAACTCTTCTTTTTCTGATTTTATTTGGTAATACAAGGTACGTACAACGATAGTTAAAGGAAATGTAGTGGAGTTAAAGTAAAAGTTGCTAGAAATATAAATAAGAAAGTAAAGAACAGATATGTACACTTTGTACTTTGTACTGCAATGTAACAAAGTATTTGTACTTTGTTACATTACAACACTGGATTAGGATGAGGTTAGAGTTAGCGTTAGGCCAGCACATGTTATGGTTAATATCCTCTGAAGTCATGGAAACCAACTGTGTGTCCATATAGACATACATTATATACATATATATGTATGTATATATATATATATATATATATGTATATATATGTATGTATGTGTATATAATGTATGTCTATATGGACATACATTATATGTATATACACATACATATATACGTATATATATATATATATGTATACGTGTGTATATGTGTATATATACAGTATATGTATATGTATATATCATGTGTGTGTGTATATTAGTATCAGCTCCTCAGTTCAGTTTATCATTAACATTAGAAACAGTGGTTAAGCCTGACTAATATGAGGCTTCAAAATAATCTACCTGCAAAAATCTAAACCCTACTAATTAAAATGTTGTTTGTCTGATGGTTTGTGCCAAAACATTTCTTGGTTGCTTGGCAACCAAGAGGAGTTAATTAGAGGTCAACAATGAATGGTTGTTTTACTTATCTGTATAAAAATGAAACCCACAAAATCTGATCACCAGTGAGTGTGTGGTCTCCCCCTGCACACACTCAAATGAAATAAGGATAAATAAATGATGCAAATGTTTCATGTATGTTTTGCCTTCAGCTGTGTCGTGGAAAACAAACAAACAGAGTCTGCTCATCTCTCAGTTTCATCTCGTGCCCTTTTTCATATGAAGAGTCATTTTATTTTTCCATTCCATCACAGACTTGTTGTCACAGCACTCAACTGTCCTGATTGAATAAAGAAAAATAAAATGCAGTCTGAGGTAGAGACTGCACAGCATTGGCTGAGCAGATTATAACCTTCAATAGATTGCCTGACAGTTTAATAATCCTAGACCCCCGTGAAACGTCAAAATTCATCTGCTGAAAGGGCACGAGGAAAAGAGGATTTCATTTTTATGCTGGGGTTTATATTACGGCAAATACATGACACAAGTTTTGTGTCTGCTCATGCTCTCTGGAGCAGCTTCCTTCTTAAAATGGAATTATCTAAGGGAATTTGTTAAGAAAGCTATTTAAATAATAATAATTCTGAGGTTTTGGAAAAACTTACCATTCCAATATTTTTCTTACATGGACTCACAATAGATTAAAGCTGCAGGAATAGTTGATTTGTTGAATTTGACATGCTCTTGTTTTCGGGCTGCAGTTCTCTGTCCTGAGCTCCATGTGTTTCATACCTGATGCCAGAGGCAATCCCCCCATCTCTGCAACTGTCTTTGACTCTTTGCTTATTTAGTTGCCTTTGTATCGTGGGAAGTTTGTGTCGATTGATTGTGTGTAGAACGGGGGTGTCAAGCGTACAGCCCGCGGGCCAGAACTGGCCCACCAGTGGGTCCAATCCGGCCCCCAGGATGAAATTGACAAAATTTCACTTTATGATTGGAATCTAATCATAACGTGAAACATTCCATTTTTCAGTTACAGATACCTGTAAACGGTTAACTTAAGTATAATATTGTTGAAATTGCACTTTATTTTTCTCCAGAAATTTCAGGTTGTTCACAATATGTTTTGTAAAAAGATACTTCATTTAATGTAAAACAAAATGTTTATTATTTGACTGGTGCGGCCCTCTTGAGATCAGATGTGGCCGCTGAACTACAGTAAAAGGACTTTGACACCCCTGAAGTAGAATGTGTATGCAGAGTCGTTTTAGTGGAAAATCCAGCTTCTCTCAATCCACTACACTGAGATCTCATCGATAAAACCTGTCACACTTTAATGAAGTTATGAGGCTGTAAACTGCACTCAGAGGAGGTGTTTAAGTGTTTTTTCCTCTCACAAATCACTTGATTTACCTAAGGGTTATTATGGAAGTATTGAATAATAACATAAAAACAACAACACCTGCCTCCTGTACCTTTAATCTTTGCAGCCTAATGTATATTTGTTTCATTTTATGCTTCTATCCTGACAATAGTTAACAGCTTTTCTCCAGTCTGTGCTCAATACCTTTTTTCTAAAATGCCTTTTCAGTGCACTTATACTTGGCTTGGTTGTAGCCTGTTGTATTTAAGTGAACCTGAGCTCTAATTCCTGCATCTCTCTGACTGTCTCTCTCTCTTTCTCTCTCTTGCTTGCTTCTGTCTGGATCTGCTCTTTAATTGCCTTCTGGAGCTGGGGATTTTGGCCAGTGAGATAAGGGGAAGCAGATGAAACACTCTGTCTGTCAGTCTTTCTCCATGAGGCAGTGGGAGTCTACGAGAGCTGTAAATTTACTGAGACAGGACACAGGGGGCTGGGACTCGCTCATCCCTCGACGTCTCTCATAACTATTTCAAAGTGCCACCACTGTAATCAGCATCCAAACAAACTGGTTGTGACTGAAATGTGTCAAAGCGTTCAGTCTATTCTCACGTGGCATGGATGTAAAGGTGAAAGTCTCCTGGCCTTTCCACTGGGCACTCCAGTGTGCGTGTTCCTGTGGTTTTCTGTCAGTCTGTCAGGTCCCGCAGGATTGATCCTTACCCGGCACTCAGACCTGACACTCTGTTACATAAGCCCTCGCTGCTCCATTGTCTCTCTCCACCAGAGCAGTTCGCATGGATTATTGATGGCAGCACAGAGGGAGCCAGCACATGGCAAGGACATGCCAGTCTCGCACACACTCAAACCACTCTCATCTTTGTCTTAAAAAGATTTGTGAAGGCAGTGTGGTGTTGTTGGAGGTGCAAGGATGTGGGGGATTCCCTCTCCACAATGCCACCGCGTTACTTTTCATGCACTCAACCAAAACCATCTCGCCACAGAACATTCATATCACTCGGTCCCTCGTCCTTCTCCTCCGTGTGCTTTGATTTCCTACTGTGTGCCTCGCAGTTCACACACATGCGTTTCTGACGATGCTGCATGTGTGGAAGTCACCCCTGCATGGATTAGCATATTAATGAGCTGTCGTCTTTGTCCCTGTTTTCTGTCACTCAGGTTTCTCAGGAGTGAAGGAGAAGAAGTGGTGAGGAAGTGGGAGACGGAGCGTGACGTCACGCACGACCGTCATTGGTACAGGTGGGACAAATAATCAATATAGTTAGTCGATGTCCTAGTTTCACGAGTAAAAATCCCTTCCACTGTCCTCTTTTTAAAGTTAAACTAGATAAAGACATTGTTATTAGTTTCCACCATGTGAAAATATATTGTAGATAAATCAAAATACATCATCAACTGAACGTTGTTGGGTGCAAATTTTAGCATAAGATAAAAAAGATGCTGATACAAAACCGAGTGGCAATCAGTAGTGACGTTAAATGTTGAGGTTTTTCAACTTCAGCCAGGTGTCTGATGGAAGATACCAGCGGTCAACCCCACTGGTGTCCACTCACACCATATGTGGCATGTTTTATGGTCTGTTTTCCTTTAAATGGGAACATCATTTTCAAAACTACTACGGAAGAAAACCTGAACTTCTCAGAAAAATGTTTACTGATGTTATAAATCAAGTGACGATGCGTCTCTTTTTCCTATAGACTTTTATTAAAGCAGTTGCAGTGAACAGAGTCGGCCCCTGGTGGGTCTTGTTTATATTTTTACTTCTGGCTAATTCTCATTTGGCAAACTGGACTCGAGGCTGTGGCTCGACACTGTCCGTGGTGCTGAAGTGGACAGATCAAACTGTCTATTGGTGTGGCTGAATCAAATCTAGTCAAGTCTTTATTGCACGGTGTACTCGTTCTCCAGTAGTACATATACTGTAGTTAACAATAGACACAACAATATATGACATTTGACAAATATACATAATTACATTTTAATAAATAAATGAATGTATGAATAGTATGAAACAGATTTTGTAAAGAATTGTTCACTTCAATCCAATCGAACCTTATTTATAAAGCACTTTAAAAACAACACATTTGGCCAAAGTGCTGTACACACACAAGGATAAATACGGTAAATAAATAAAAGACAGTAAAAGCCAACACCTCAAACTGTTTTTTTTTTTAAGAGAGGACTTAAAAACAGGACGTTTTCGGGGGCTTCCTTGGCTTCTTCTTTGTTTTTAGGGACGACTAACAACAGTGTGCGGCTGAAGCACGTCGGATACAGATGTCTCGAATAGCAGGTATCACAGCAGTTGGATTAAAACTTGGATTTTGAGTCGTTGGCAGGTTTAAATGCTTGCGTACAATTACAAAACATTTCATGGTTCCAGCTTCTCAAATGAGAAAATATCCTGTTTTAATTCTTTATAATAATTGTATTTTTTTGAAGTATCTTGCTGTTTGAAAGCTCCCCTTTGGGTTTCAAAAGATTTTACATGAAAGCAGCCTTAGGCAAGAGCATTGGAGAATATTTGATCATGAAGTTGTGAGACCTTGTCTGTCTGTCCTCAGATGAGCACACATGTTGGTTTAATGCACGACAGAGGACCTCAGGCGGTCTTTCCGTCTCTAAAGCGCTGCTGATGTTGACGTGTTTTATTGCATTTCTCGTCTGACCTGCATTTAGACAGCGTTGAATCTTTTGCCGGTGCTGAAGCACCAGAAAAGACTTGTATGCGGAGAGGGTGGAGGGAAACAGCCGTGACAAAGCTTCCCCGCTGTGCTACATGTGTTGTTGTGAGGCTGTAAATGAAGACCAGGGGAAATCACTCAACTTACCTTTTGCTGAAAGGTTATAATGGAATTATTGATCAGTAAAGGGAAAGATCCTTAATACTGGCCCTTAAAAGGATGATTCATGGTTTATACTGGACAGTGATATCAGTGCCACCTCACAGGTTTTCACTCATTCTCTCACCTTTGAAAGTGAAATCTTCAACAAATTTTTGTCTATATTTTTCTCTCCTCCCTCCAGTTTTCCCTCAATCAGATATTTGTCCCTCTCTGTCCAGGGAAGCCTCAGTTTGCTACTTAGCAACTGTTTCCACGGATACAAAGTTGCTCCCTTTTTCACCCTCCTCCACAATAAGTCACCAGTGCCCCTCTGCTCCTTTGTGTCCGCTCAGCGAGACCTTTAGTTTTCTTTTTTTCCTTTTTAGGAAACCAAAGTGTCTGGAGTTTACAGCAAATCCAACGTGGTTTATCTTGTTGTGCGGCTTGATATTACACTATCACTCTGTACAGAGAAATAAATCGTCATCCCGGTGCTTTCACTGACTCAGACAGAGAACTGCAAGAAAGTGTATTGACGAATGTGGCAGCATCTCATCAATTACACTCTGGTCCTACGACTTGTCCCCGTGGGCTGAGTGTCACCATGCAGTGAGACCATACACCTCAGCACTAATGTCACCGAGACAAACTGCTCCTCACCCGGTCAACTGTTCATGTCTCACATGTCCTCAGAGACGAGACGACGCAGGGAAGGCTGCTGGGTATATTCTAACATAAATGCAAGCAACAGAGCAACAGAAAGATCTATTTATATCTCTCCTAAAAATAGACTTTCTTCTCCATAGAAACATGAAGTCTTCTGAGCAGAGAATTACTCTCGAGTCGCTGTGTGCATACTGTATGTGTGTGTGTGTGTGTGTGGGTTCTGTTTCTTTTAAAGGTGAAGGCAAATTACCGACTGTATCATCCCAGCTGTGAGGCTCTTTCTTGGGGAATCTGTTCTCCCTCCCTCCCTGTCTGCAGCAGACAGGATTTTTACAGTGAGTGCTTTGATGATCAAACCCCCCCCCCCTCCGAGCCTCCACCACCACCACCTTTTCCTTCACAGTGAGCGGCAGTGACAGGCACAGTGTACTTTATTGTATATTCATGCACATTATTTTACAGTAGCAGAAAGGGGGAGTGTGTGAAACTGTGGCTTTCTCAGGTACTGATGTGGAAAAGACATAATGACGTGAACATTCACAACTGCAAACTCTCCGTTCCACCTGATCTGACTATAAATCGTCAGATGTGATGCAACCGAGGGATGTGTAACTTTTTTAATCATTTATTTGGCTGCACAGTTGGTGTAGTGGTGAGCTCTCTTGGCTTTGCAGCATGAAGACCCGGGTTTGTGACCCGTTTGGAACAAGGGCCTTTGTGCACAGAGTTGGCATGTTCTCCCTGTGTGTGTGTGTGTTTACACCAGTGTGTTCTCTGTTTTCCTGTCACAGTCCAAAAACATGCAATATGGCGGTTTATGTAAACTGGACACTCTAAATGGACCGTAGGTGTGAGTGTGAGAGTGGATGGTTGTTGGTCTCTATGTGGCCCTGCAATGGACTGGTGATCTGTCCAGGGTGTACCCCGCCTGTCGCCCTATGTCAGCTGAGATTGGCACAGCACCACCCCCCCCCCCCACCGCGACCCTAATGGGGAGGATAAAGCGGTAGAAGATGGATGGATGGATTTTGCTTTATTTTGCCAGGAAGTTCCCACTGAGATACAAGGTCACTTCTTCCAGGGAGTCCTGATCAGGATAGCAGCATAGATCGTACAAATAGTTAGTCAAGATCGTTTCAGATATAAAACTCCCAACAGAATATGAAAGTTAAAAGGAGGTCATTAAAAGAAAGTACAAAAAGTAGATATAATAAAATAAAGTGGCCATACCAACAAGATCCCCCTTAGAACACAGAGCATGTTGGCTGCTTTTTTCCATGACTATGTTAAACCGTACAGTAAATACAGAGGCTATAAGAATGTCTTATATCCTTTTTTTCAGCACAACCTTTAGACTATCTGATGAAAGAGTTTTTTCATTTTCACCAACTATATAAACACAGCTGAGCAAAAAGAACTAAAATAAAAAATGTTTAAAATCGGATTGAATTTGTGAAATTTGTAAATCGACACAGTTCAAAGTTCACTTGGCGCCTTTTTATGAACAAAAAATGTTGTGACTTCTGCACAATTATTGCTACTGTATTCTTTTTCATGACGGACCATAAAACACCTTTGAATGTGTTTAAAGAAGGCCGTGTCTGTAGAGGATTTATGTTGTACAGCTGATTTCATGTCCATGGTGGTGTAGTTACTGATATGATAAGAGGCTAGACATATACATAAGTAGTTTACCTAACAAGGCCTTGATAGTAAAAATCAGCATATGCATTTTCCTCCTCTGGTTACGAGAAAACCGACCTACAGATTCATACAAAATACAGTGGTGTTTGTCTCAGTTCATCGTCAGATGTGATGTGTAAATGATTGACCTTTAGGATGACTGAGCTGTGTATAGCTGGAGCTGGTGAGGAAGGTGAGGTTTGTATGTTTTGATTTTGTGTTGAAGACTCAAAGCTTATGCAGTAACACTGTACTGTCACCCTGCTGTGAAGCTGACTAATGATGGATTCAGCCGCACTATAATTAAGCATATTCATTAGTTTGATTTGTTCTTTTTGAAAATGAATCTCACCGTGACGGAATCCGCTAATATTTGACTCTGCACAGTGTAGAGTAGTCGTGTCAGATCTGGAGTCCCAGATACCAGCACAGTGAGGCTGGAGAGGAAAAGCACAAACTCCACGAGAGAGAACAAACTTAATGACGTGAAAAAGTGCGGCATAAATAAATCTTTGTATGTATGTATGTGTGTGAGAGAAAGAGACAGAGTTGGAGCATATAGGCCTATAGGGGATGGAAGGGATGCCTCAGTGCTTAAATGCGCCAAATTAAACTAAAAATAAATCAAATCAACTAGGAGGATAAGAGAAGATTATAATTTAGCACTGCTTATTAAGTTGTAAAAGTAAAAAGAGCAAAAAAAAAAGAGAGAGTTGAAAGTTATTAAAGGGAGATTCCAAGCCAAACCTTAAAAATAATAATAAATCATATATATATATATGTATGTATATATATATCAGACTGCACCCTGGTCAAAAGCACCAAATAAGGAGCTTTGAGGAGACCTGATGTAAGACACGGGGCTGAACTACCGCTGAGTCATTCAGGGTCAGGCTTCACTCGGCTGTCCTCAGTCTTTTGTGATTACGATGTTGTTCATTAATAATAGACTGTGGAACAGACTAGTGAACAAACAGGGGCAATCACTCGCAGCGATGTTTTGCATGGAGACGTGAAAACAGTAATCATTTAAAATAAATAAATAATAATAATAATAATGTGACAGTGTAACAGCATCTTCATTATGTATCGCACATTAGTTACAAAGATTGTCTGTTGATCTTGGGTGAGAATGAGAGACGATAGACGTCTCTGTGTCTTGTAATTTACCATTGACTGTAGATTTATTTGTCTCCCGGAAGATAGATGACTTTGTTTGCTGTGTGATTTTCCATTTAAGAAGATATACTGTATATTCATTTTTGGCATATTTACAATCAATGCAACTGAAGTTTTGTTATTATTTTATTTTGCAGTAATTCTCGCCTGGGAGCCTTGAGACCTGTAGACCATAAGTTAAATTTAAAGAACCAGTAGATGCTTGGCTCAAATAGTTGTTTGCTAATGAAATGAAAACGCTGTATCTCTTCCCCACTTTTCACGTAAACTCACCGTTAGATTCCTGGTCTTGATCCCTTTACACACACATGGTGTCAGTGTGAATGTAAATGTTCTCCATTGTTGTTCAACATCATTTGTCTTTCCTGTAAGATTCCACAACGTCTCTCCTCCTGATGTTATCTCTCTTATGAACGTCTTTGTGAGGCAAACTGAAATCAGACGGCTCGACTCAACCATCTGATATCTCCCTCAGGACAGAACGCCATCCTGTTTTCTCTGTGTGTGTGTGTGTGAGCTCCTGTGGAACTGACCTTTGCACCCTTAAGTGTTTTTTTTTCCAAGGGAGTCAGTTGGACCGTCGTCCATTCCTCACTATAAAAGAGAGAAATTAAATGCAGGGTGTGTTTGCATGATTAAGCTGGAGGTCGTTTGTGTGTGTGTGTGTGTACTGGTGCTTGTGTGACTGAAGCAAAAGAGAAAAGGAAGAAAACACAGAAAGTTTTTCACAGAAAGAAGAGGCAGAGATAGTGCGGAGGATAATGTGAGAGACACAAGGATGAATCCACTTTGTTAAAATCAGCTTTCAATCAGTTTCCATACTATTTCCATACTCAACGCTCTGGTTGTGTTGGTGCACAATCATTCATTTCCTTCTGACCGTGTGCTGTAATTATATTATGTATAATATCCCATCAGAACAACTTATGTAGCTTAACCCTTAGTGCTCACATGGCACGGATCTGTGCCGCAGGTGCACCCATGGTAAATTGTAGTGGGTACGTATTTCCAAATTTCACAAATTTAATCAGATTTTAAAAATTTTTTAGTACTTTTTTGCTCAACTGTGTTTAAATAGTTGGTGAAAATGAAAAAAAATGTCTATAGGTTGTGCTGAAAAAAGGATATAATCACTCTATATTGCACATTCTTATCGCCTCTGTATAAACTGTATGTTTTAACATAGTCATGGAAAAAAAATCAACTTAAATGCTCTGTGTTCTAAGGGTTAATGTAGTAAAGTTTGGATTCCAGCCCAGTGTTAGTGTTGCATCATGTACACTGAACTTTTCAATTTACTTATTGATGGCTATGTGGACGTGAATAAAATTTCAACAGAAAAATGAGTTTGAAGCTAAGTGCACACTGTGCAAGACGAGGTTTGGGGATGTGAGCAAATGAACTTTAAAACTTTAAAAGTGATTCTGGGACTTTATTGCTCTCACAGGTCCTAAATTGTGCTCTTCATGATCTTCAAAGTGTCTCAAATTGTTGAACGCTTGTGCTGCATCGCTGCAGTGTGTCACCAGCCTCTGATCATAATTCCCCGCTGATACCAACAACTTGTAACTACATCCAGCATAGTTTTCCTTTAAGGGCATGTCAAAAATGTTTCTGCTGGAGGCTCCGTGTTCGCTGAAAATGACCTCGGGCTCATGTAGAAACATGTGGTGTTGTGTCTCCAGCTTTGGTGGGTTCAGAGGAAGACACACTTCCTCTCCCTGTTAATTCTGCTGGCTATTTACATTATCTTAGAGGTTCATTATGTGATCCGTGTGCTGTGTGAAGATGCTTGACCTGGCTTGATTGCTTGCAGATCTCTCTCTCTCTCTCTCTCTCTCTCTCTCTCTCTCCCTATCTCTCTCTCTCTCTCTCTCTCTCTCCCTCTCTCTCTCTCTCTCTCCCTCTCCCTCTCCCCCCATTGGGCAGCTTCACAGAGATCCAAGGTCGCCCAAATTGATTCAGCTCTTCACCGAGCACACACGATTCTCCAGCAGGACTTTAATTGGATTTCTGTACCAATCACTCTCACGACAATCACATACTGTAATCTAATGCAAGACACATGCACACACATGCACATGCACATGCACACACAGACACGCCTCTCTTGCTCACCCTTACCTTGACTTGCTTTAATTGGCTGCAGTGATCATGAAAGGAAGGAAATATGAATGAAACAGTTGGAGACACTGAAGGAATAGTTCTCTCTTTGAGATGTTACCTTGACGTATTCCGGTGCTGTTGTTGTTATTATACACAGGATGACAGTGAGGTTCCACTGTCTGAAGTGCTTTTACTCCAGTTAAAGTAATAATGATGATGAACACTTTATGTGATGCCAGCAGCGTATATAGTAAAAATTTGATTCATTGTTCAGCCGGATTTAGCATTTACAAGTCTAGACGATTACATACAAGTTTATGACACACTGCAGAACATTTAAAAGACATGAGTTGTTTACAAGTATGAACTCGGATGTTGTCTGGATATTTATGTCTGAACAGATGTTGGAGTTTGCAGTTCACATGTGACACAGAGGACTGACAGGAAACAAAAAGTGCCTAATATGGCGATAGAAACCATATCATCATCATTTTTAACGTAATGTAACGTTACGTTACGCTCACCACAGCCTGTGAGCATGCAGGAGACAGCAGGAGACAGCAGGAGACAGCAGGAGACAGCAGGAGACAGGGCACTCTCCCGTTCAGTCGCTGTGGTTGCTCCACTGTCTTCACTGCTTCATGTGAGCTCACTCAGACATTAACTGGAGATTAAATTATAGGGAGCTGGTATGAGAATATCCGCAGTGTCCTCCCTGGACATTTGCGTTCACACATAGTTGCCCTCGGAGGAAGTTCACCTCAGTTCACCTCAGTGCACGTCTGAAAGCAGTTACACTTTCCCTGAGTGTTTAGAAGTTTCCAATTGTCCACACACTTAAGTCTGTTCATACTGCTCAGGACTGTATCCCAGGCTTGTTTTATTAGTTCAAATATTATTATATTATGATTATTAGCTTCATAATGTACAGTAGTTGCTTTGTATTTTCTTCATGTGCCATGATGGATCTCTGCTCTGATACAATCCTTGTATTTCCATATTGTCCAGTCTTTGATGTTGTCTGTCCACGTTGTTCTTGTCTCCCCCGTCCTCTTCTACCATTTATCTTTCCCTCCAGTAGCAATCGCTGGAGATCATCTCCTCTTATTTTGATGGTATTTAGCTGTGATCTTTTTCTTTTCATCTTTTGTTTTGTGCTCAGCTGAAGATATTTTTTAGCATTCTTCTGAATGGCCACAGTTGCTTTTGTTATCGAGTCCAAGTTGCTCTCCTGTATAGAAGTGTTGACCACATCGTCTTTGTGATCTTTCTTTCCATATGTTCAAAGGCAGCTCTTGCGATTTCGATTCTTCTTCTGTTTTGTTTAATATACAGTAAAAAGCTCTTTCCCACATTCCGAACTGATATCTTCAAAACCCCAAATGAAACTCAGTTTGCAGTGGATATTGAAAAACTAAAATAAAGGTATCTCCACTGCCAAACAGGAGATGTAATCAATCCTTGGGAGCAAAAAAAAACCAGAGCAAATGTAATTGTGGAAGAGGATAAACACCAGTGCGTGACTGGTCAAACTATCCTTTGAAACTTCTCTCTAATAAATTAAATACAGCTGGTGGAAGAACAACAGGGTTCTCTACAACCTGGTAACTTAACACGTATTCTCAGTAGTGGCAGCTTGTTACTGATATGTAACACATCAGTAAACAATTAGGCCTATTAGCAGTGAACAAATCCATAAGAATCAAGCTTTGTTTGGTGCTTCATCAGCGTTGCTTTGATCGCTCTCTGTGTAAAATCTGATGTGCTGTTTTTTTTTAAGAATGTTCCGAAAATTATGTTTGAATGTTACATTTAAGGAAATGATGTCTCAAATGCTTTGTTTTATTTTATTTTATTTTATGTATTCATTTTTCCTCTTCAAGACTGTTTTCTGGCATAAATACTGACCTTGTCAGGGCCAGTATCCTCATGGAGACCAAATGCTAGTGAGACAGACCCTCATTTCTGGGGAAGTGGTTAAGGTTAGAGCTAAGATTTGAATTGTGGTTAGGTTAAGGTGATGGTTAGGCATTACCTGATTTTGGATAAGGTCAGTGATAAGACTCTGTTTAGGCCAGAGGTGGCCAAACTCGCGGCCCGTGGGCCACATACAGCCCTTCTATCAATTTCATGTGGCCCTCCTTTTCATTTGGTTTGTTTTTGATATTTACAGATGAATTTTGCTTTTGAGTTTTCTGTTGAAAATCATACTGTATATGGTCACACAGTAATGTGTAACTGTAAATGTTAACTGTTTACTGGCCACTCCTTACCAGACTTAAAACTCATGTGGGTCCCAGGTCAAGAAGTCAATGCAGTGTCCTAAGAAGAATAGCTGTGCAAACCTGTGCATGTGTGTGTATAGACATATTTTTGTTACCTCTTTAGTCTTTAGTATGTTTTCTGTCAGTATCAGTGGTCCTCATCACAGAGACCAATGCCTGGTCCTACTGAGGCAGAACTTCATTTCTGAGACTCTGGTTAAAGTAACAGTTCAGAGTACAGTGTGTAAGAATGAGTGACATCTAACGGTGAGACTGCAGATTGTTACAGAGAGTAATTATGGTGACACACCCTTACAAGAAAGAACGTCCTCAGACACAATCCTTGACTAAAGTACATATAAAAGGATTTTTCGAAAGCTACAAAAATCAAACGTGGGGGGGGAAATGTATAATTTTACATAGAACTGTGGTTAGACTGTGGCTTTTCAAATAAATGGAAGTCAATGCAGTGTCCTAATCTCTCTCTCTCCCCCCTCTCTCTCTCTCACACACACACGCACACAGAGCGCGTGTGTGCGCGCATTCCTTCGCATCCATCCAGTGGAGCAGTGTGAGGTTGAGGATCCGCGCAGAGAAGACTCGCTCTGCACAAATCCATCCTCCATCCTCCAGCAGCAGCAGCACCACCACCACCACACAGGGAAAACATGCAGGTAAGACACATATTTAACACATGAAATCATCATGATTAATATTTTATTTTACAAAACAATGGTTCGGGGATGATCTCTCTTTTGGTGACAAACGAGAAAAGGCGTTTAAGTGAAACTAACAGCCTGTATGTGTGTTTGTGTCAGGTTACTTATAATTGTATTGTTTTAATCTTCATCTTGGAAATTCCTTTATGACCCCGGTCGGCTAATTTGCTCCCGCATATGCTCAAAGCTGAGTTTGGGAGTGAAGTTATGTAATTGTCGCACTGATGAAAGAACAAGCTGCCTGTGGAGGAGACGCGTCGCTTTCAGCGCGCGACAGAAATCACGCACACATGCTTCCAGCAAGTGTCACTTGGCATCACGTCTCCCAGTCCGCGTTTTCACGTGCGTGGCTCATCTGTGTAATTATTGGTGTGGTGAACATGTGAGCAGTGAATGGAGAGACCACCTCGTGCGGCTGCGAGCAGTTTACGCGTGACTTTGTAGTCTGGTTTTAGATCTTCTTTCCCAAATCCTCAATTCTGGGAAGAACAGAGAGAGACGGTGTTTGTGAATCTGCTGCATCCACCCAGTCCTGAGCTTCAAGCTGCGTCCAAAGTGTCATCCAACACCCTGTAGACAGTGTTTCTGGTGGAGTTTCATCCTCTGTGTGCGCAAGAAAACAAGGCAAACCCATGACTGTAGCAGCAAATGAAAACCCTAATTGAAAAATAAGCAGCATCAGCATCCAGCAGTGTCATGCTATGTGTTTGTGGATAAACCCAGACCTGACAGATAGTGATATTGATATTTCTGATTGTGTTAGACAAGAACAAATGTTCTCTTCCTACAAATACACCTCTGGATGCAGGCAAACATCTGCATGAGCGAACATACTGTAGCTCTCAGTGATGAGACTCTGGATGGTGGGAATACAAGTCATCAGTGGCTTCTCTGTGAATAGTGAGACTCATCATCAGTCATTCACTGACACAGGGAATCAATCAGGGAATCGGTCCATCAATCACAAACATGACAAGACGGAGAGCAGAGGTCTTGGGGCTGAAGCAGTAAAGGCATGTGGACTTGTTTTTTCTAATATTACTTTCTGTCGTGGAGGTTACGGCTGGTTTTGGCTGTTTGTTTGTCTGTCTGAGTGTTAGCAGCCTAACTCAAAATGATGTGGCTGACATTCCCTGTAGATGTAAGTGATGGTCTAAGGAAGAAAGGTTTACATTTAGGTGGTGATCCAGATGTGGATCTGTATTCAGGAATGTATTGACACTGTGAAAAACCGAGTGGCATTGGTGGAGGTGTGTGTTCTCCGCGTGTTTTCTCTAGTTTCCAATGCTTTGGTTCCTCATGTTACACGTGCTCGATGATAATGGCGTCAAAGTAGTGAGGTTTTGTCGGGCTGCGATAAGCGATAATGTTCATTATCAATTCATCGACAGGCTCTAAAGCTCATTAATAACCTATGACATAATGTCATAAAATGTGAAGTTGTGTGTGATTAATATCTGGAAACACAAAGATATTTAGTTAGTATTTGCAAAAGAATAAAGCTGCACTCACATATATGCAGTGGACGCATCAGCTCATTCACTTTGAATGGGACAGCATCAAGATTTGTTGAATTTGATCTTTCTTGCCTATGGCAGAAGTTGACAAATGTTCAAACTTTTCAAGTGGCAGCACAAACACTGGCCAGTCTAATCATGTTGTGCATGTATTATATTCCAGCACAGGTGCTAAATCACATCAGTGCATTTACGCTCAAACACTTTGGTTCCCTAACAAAGATCCCAGACAAGACCATTCTCCCAGTTTCTGTTGTCTAACGTTTAAGATGGAACAAAAAGCTTTGAGTGAGATATTTTTAGTTCAGTTTGTAAAGTATTCCAAACAGAGGGGGGCGTAAAAGCTGAACGCTTGTTTCCTCAATTTAGTCCGAACTCTGGAACAGTCAAGTGATGGATGCCACAAGGATGTAATGCATTAAGGCTATTGGTTCTTTGTAGCAGAGAGCATAAATAAGACTATGCCTTCATATACTCAGAGAAGGCCACTCAGCTTTGGCATACAAATCACAGTGATGAGTGAGGCGACTACAAACTGTAGTAAACCTTGAAGCACAATGATGAACAGTATTCACAGAGCGAAGACACTGGGATCATCTGAATGATCCATTTAAAGAGAGACCAAAGTTAAAGATGTAAAATAGTAGCCACCATAACCACATGGTGGTGCATATCAAGCTAAACCTTTATGAACCCCTTGTGGTGCTTTTGGTGAAAATGAGGGTGTCAATTGCAATTGTGACATTGATGAATGATGTTAAAATTACTGACCATATATCCACTGGGAACTAGTGCTGTTCTTTTGTTTTGTTTTGTTTGGTTTGAGACATTTGTGTATTATTTATGTTGACCACGACTTCTGTGTTATTCTTGCAGTTGCCACCCAGGGGCTATGAAAAATAGCTTTAAACTCTCTGGGCCAATTTTTTTTCTTTGCTATTGAAAATAAAATAAATTCAGAAAGTGGTGCAAGAACACACACCACTAACAACACTAAATCCCAAATCATTACATGGACCCAGACTAAATGCAAACTGTTTATAAATGTTATCACTCTGCATATGCTTATTTACTTTAATTAATGTACTCTGCATTATATCTCGACAAAGTCACAAAAGAAAAAGTTTAAAAAAAAGTGAAAATAAACTCCTATACTCACCCCTTCATTGAATCCACTCCAAATATGAATTGGTTAATCCTTGGCCTCTTCTCAACCCTTCGCAGTTTCAAACAACCAACTTTATTTATGCAGCATTTGTCGTACAATGTCATGCTTCACATCATCTTGTTCTGAAGCCTTGAGACTGAACTGGCATTCTTTACAGCTTGTCTAACATTGTGTAGAGAAAACTATTAAGCAAGAAAATAAGCTGCAGATAATGGATGATTGAATGTTAGGATGTTTTCCATGGTTTGGCTTGGTTTGAAACTATGTTTGTTTTGTTTTTTTTGGTGATTTTGGTGCAGTTCACAGTTGTTGTTTTTCCTTATTCTAAACCAACTGCACAAACTGTGCTGTATTGTAGAGTGCACATTTCCTTGACGAGACTCAAGTCTGAAATTGCAGTTTTCCACAGAGCAGCCTGTCAATCAAAGCAGGAATACATAACCAGCCTAGAGATCAGTGACGCTACACCAGACATTCTGACGACAACACACACACACACACACACACACACTACAGAGAGTGCATTGTGCTGCACCTGATACAGTGTCTGGGGGACCCACCTGTTCAATAGGTGGAGTGATTGGTAGATTTAGACTCATTAAATAATTGAACAGGTCTGGTAACTGTATCTTTGAAGTTGGAACAGGAATGGGCACCGCACACTTCTGATCTAACTTCTGCTGTTGACAAACACTGCACTGTAATACAATAGCTGCCGGTGAATAGAATCACCTTCATTGATGTTGTTGTGAGTGAGTGAGGCACAGTATTGTTTGCTGTTAAGGGAAAAATGCAGTGAAGTGAAGAAATGTGGCTGGAAAATATCAATCATTGATCATTTAATGAGTTAATGTCTGTCAAGGCCTTTGGTTACATCTATGGTATGGAATACACTCCTCAAAATTGACCTATGACCCGTGTGTGTGTGTGTCTGTGTCTGTGTGCATGTGAGAAATAAAGGAGGTGGAGCTGATAATCGAAACAAGACTCTTCTAGCATTTGGAGAATCCCTAGAGTATTAAATCTTTCTCCACATGAGGGCTCACACGTCAATACTCTCATACACACACATACACACACTGGTTTCCATGACTTCAGAGGACATCACATTGACTTACATTCATTTCCTGGAGACTTACTCTTTAACTTTAACCATAATTACTACTGACCTTAGCCTAACTTTAAAACACGTCTTCCCCTTGAAATGTAGTCATTTACATTATAGGGGCTTTATTTTTGTCCCCATAAGGAAGACAAGTCCCCATAATGTGAGTGTATAAACAGATTTTGGTCCCCACAACACAAGGAATACCAGGTACACACACAGGTTTGAGCAGCTATTCTTCTTAGGACACTGCATTGATTCCCATTGATTTGGACAGCCTAAACATAGAGTTATCCCTAACCTTAACCAGTTAATCCCTAACCTAACCACAATGCAAATCTTAGCCCTGACTTTAACCAGTTCCTCAGAAATGAGGTTCTGCCTCTTTAGGACCAGGTTATGGTCTCCATGAGGACTACTGGTCCTAAAGAGGTAGGAAATACACACACACCCACACACACACACACGTGCGTACACAGTCCATTTGCAGGGTGTTTCCAGCCATAGATGCACTGATTCGCTCTGACAGCCATACTGAGAGGCTTAAGCCGAAGCAGTCAAGACACAAATAGTATCAGCTCTCGACCTTCAGCCTGCTCCTCACATACATGATGCAGCAGGCATGTCATGTATGTAGTACAACACGCAGTACAGTGTGAGGTTGATATTTGCCATCATCTCTCAGGGACAGATACAGCTCTGCTGCAGCAAACAGAAGGAAGCTGAAACAGAAGATGACCCATTCACTTGAGTCCAGTTCTCTTGTCAATTGACTTAACTTGTTTTAACAAATGGTAATGAGTGATCTGTTTGCTTAAATCAAACAGAGACATAAAGGTTGAATCTGTCTCTCTGACACTGTGGTCATACACTCAGGGCTGTAATGAGTGAACAGAGTGCAGGACTGTAAGAGCAGAGACCAAAGCTCACATCCTCCTATCATATTTCAAGTGAGTAATGATTACCTTTATTATTAACCAAAGACCACAATGTCCCTTTATTTATAGCAAGTGCCTGAATAACAAAAATGTTGCTGTCAATCAGTATTTTATATGAACGTTGTGCAACTTCATTAAAATGTTTGAGTAAAAAGACAGTAATTCAATGTCAACAGTTTAGTATTTCCCCATACTGATGGTGAACTTAAAAAAACAGAGATTGACAACACTGGATATTCCAATGTCAGTTGTTTGATGAGTTATACGTCCAGCTGTTACTGAGAAACATCATCACAAGTCATGTTTGTGAGCACCAGACTAACACTGCTTCTATAGTCACTGTCCTTTTGGTTTCCTCGCCACCACGTCCTGAGGGAAATGTCCCTCTCTGTCGCTGAAAACTGTCCCATTTTCTTCCCCAAGTTGTTGTACTGTAGGGTGTTTCATCAGAGGAACAGCTGTTTGCTGCTGCAGCCAAAATGAAGGTTAAATAAGATCCTCCTTATCTGTAAGCAGGGTTAGGGAGAGTGAAATTACACATTTAATGTGTTAGTACTATTACTTAAGGCCTTTTTGTTAACTTTATTCTTGCCAGTTGGTTTATCTGCTGCTTGTTTATGTTAGAATCTTGTATGGAAGTCTTAAAGATTAAGCAAAATTAGAAGGAAGAAAAAAGGCAGTGTTTTTCATCTTTCCGCTCAATAAATTTGCTGTTTTTGGTTCACTGTTGCCTGCTGTAATCTGCAGCAGCAGGCTGCTGTTTACAGATGCTGAACACTTCCTGCTCAGCAGGGGAATATAGTGGATCATTTTTCAGCTAAAGGGACAGATATTCCCTCAGGTGGTGGTGGAGACCAAAATCAGAGTGAACAGATAGTGAATCTCTCCTGATGATGTTGTTCAGTAACTGCTGGATGTTTAAATAAGCAACCAAATGTCAATGTAATGCTTCACAAATTCAATTATTGCAGGTTTAATATAAAAGACATTTTACAACAATGTCCACAGACAATATTTCCTTTTACAAATACATTGTGATAATGATATTTGTGTTTAGAATTGGAAGAATTTCCCTTTGAATGTGAGGTTTTCCCTCTCTCTCTCTCACTGTCACTGTAACTGCTTGAGGGAGCAGTCGTGTTTCTCATTATAACACTGTGATCCTCCAACTTTACTCTGAAGTGCCTTTAGAATTTGAATCAGAAAAAAATTTATTGATGGTCGTGACAGAAAATTGTCTGAGACGTGGCACACGACATTCTAATCTAATAATTCTACCAATCTGTAACACAGTACACATCATAGAATAAGTTGGCTAAAACATGTGCTTGTGTACAGTCATTATTTTTTTGTTTAAGATATTTATGGCAAGGAGATGGTTCTGCCAAATCTTAAAAGAATAGGTTTTCTTCTCAGAAAAAAACCAGCAACACTAACAGCAAACACTGAAACCGACTAAAAGATAAACACCCCCATTGCTTTAGCAAAATGCTCCCACACTGGAGAAGGAAATGTTGCTGCTGGTGTTTTACATCCATCCGTCTGTCCCAAACGATATCTCCGTCACTATCTAGCATGACTCATCATCTTTCTCGTTGGTGTGGACGTTACATCATGAACAAAGGGCCCCGAACTGTGACATGCGTAACCAATGGGACAGATGTTTTTAAATGAAACATTTCACCCCTGTTACCTGTACACATGGTCGTGAACTGAATTTAAGTAATCATCCGTTTTTGTCAGAAACAGTATCCTGTATTTCTTCCATGTTAATTGTGTCTTTAACATAATCCCTGTTGCTCTGCAGTGTCCTTCTGCATGTTGGAGATGTGAGACTGTGTTGCACACGACTGGATTCCTCAGCAGGAAATCCTGGGTGGAAGAATTTCTGTAGTTTTTAAGTCTTTAATGTATCACTCATGTGCTTCCCGCTTTACCTATACATGTTTGTTGAAAAATAAATAGATGCTGAAAGAGGAAAAGCAGGGATTAAAACTTGTCTTGTGCCTACTAACACTGTGCTAACAAGATAGATGGGCCTCTTTTCTTTGAAGTAATGCATCCCACTGTGGTGCGCAGGAGGAGGGCGCAACACATACTGTATATCGGATAAAGTGATACGTTTATTTCTGTGCTTTATGGTAATGTTTGTGAAAACGGAAAATCACACTTTGTACTTACTTGTCGCTTCACAGGTTTAGCTGCAGCCTGTTCTTTCACTGGGATTTTGTTCAATAAAGCAGGGGTCAGTTCAGGTCCAAACTAATCTTATCTTATTTTACAGGTGATAGTTTGACTAATTTTAGCCTTTTTTAAATGGGACAAGCTTCCATTCCTCGTTTCTGGCTGCTGAATTGTAGATTATTATGGCTTATATATGGTTATAAAACTTGACTGCAAATATAAACCGCTGCTATAAAACATAACTAAAGAAACATGAAAAAGAAAATCTGCAATATTATTTGAAAACTCAAAGAAAATGTCCCTTCATCCATCTGCGGTTCCTGACGCTGTTTCTGAGAATGACTGACATAAACCACATGGACATGATACACCTGCTGTGCTGCCTACAGTCGCTGAGCTGTGATTGGACAGTCATAGCAGACAGTCGGTTCAGCACCTGGATTTGTTAGGTTTGTTTTTTTCGGCTGTATTTGAAGGTTGTTAGTGTAGCTGTATACGGTTGCAGCTCTAGTGTGTGGGTGGCTGTCGTATGTGTAATAGATATAAGAGGAGGTGAATTTGTCTGTGTGTGTGTACTTGTATTTATATCTTTGTGAGGTCCAAATTTATAAGTTATAGGACAAACCTATAACTTATAAATGGACACTCTTCTTTGCTAATAAGACAACATCTAGATCTCTTTTCCATCACTCTGTCACTGCCTTCTCATCGATGTCTCTGCGTTTTCTATTTCATGCTTTAAATGAAAGTAAATTCTTGATGCTTCAGCATCTCTGAATGTGTCTTCCCTCTCAAGTTCCCTCTGTACTCCGTATGAAGCCACTTGTGCAAGAAGTAAGTTTAGTAGTGGAGTGAATCCAAAATAATTTAGAATAAGTTACCATAAATAAAAGTCCTATGTAAGTCCTAATGAACAATCTAAAAGTTGAAAGGTTGTTTTTACATCACAAGCAGTCATTTGTATCTGTTTAAATATGCTTGAATACATCAGTAAAAATGCTTTTTCACTTTCCAAACATTGATTTGAGCCCATAGGCTAAAACATGGTTTCTGTTATTTCTTACAATTGCTTGATTTCAATACAACCCGGAAAACTCCCTTTGCCAGAAATTGATTCACTGTTCCTTCTCTTTGACTGAAAAATAGTTTCTGCCTCTTAATGACTTGACTTCATTCATTCAGCTTTACCTTAAAATACAAGGAACAGTGCAGGTTATTGTGCCAGTCTGTGTGTGTGTGTGTGTGTCCAGGTATTACTAATGTTGTAGGGACCTAAACCTGTTTACACAGTCACATTATGGGGACTTGTCCTTGTGGGGACAAAAAAGCAAGTCCCCATAATGTAATTGACTACATTTTAAGGTGAAAATATGTCTTAAGGTTAGGGTTAGGGTTAGGCCTGCAGTAATTATGGTTAAGCTTAGATTAAGTCTCCAGGAAATTGATGTAAGTCAATGCAATGTCCCCTCAAGTCATGTACTATGTCGAACATGTGTTTGTGTGTGTGTGTGTGTGTGTGTGTGTATGTGTCACAGGATATTGCAAACATTAGAGGGAAATGCTGCCCCAGGAAAATGAAGCGTCAAGCATGGAGATAAAAAAAACTAGTTGAAAATGTACTGTATGTGTGTGTGTATTTTATTTTGTATATGCAGTGTGCGTGCTTGTGATTGTGATTTATGATTGTGGGAAAGCCTGTGTGCATGTCCAGCAGTCCATGAAAAAAAAAAAGACTCATGCAACGTGGAATTATCTTGGGTTTAAACTACATCTGCTTGTCTCCTCTTTTCATTTTGAAACTTTTTATAGAGCCACTCTGAAAACATGTTTTTTTAAATTCACCTCTCTAGGGAAGAGAGGTGAATTTCATTTAAGCACCTTGACACAGTGGAGGTGGTGGGAGAGAGGAGCATGACTCCTGTACCTCACCATCCCTGATCTAGACAGCTCCTTCAGTGTCAAAATGATCCATCTTCAGGCCATCTTCCACGCGGAACCAGAACGAAGCGTAAACAATCTTTGTCTTTGTCTTGAAAAAGTTTCCCGTAAACGCGGCATGATTTGAGGAAATGTCTTCATTCACACAAAACTCTCCAATTTGCTGAAAATAAGTACATATGCCAGGACAAAGAGGCGCTGTAACACAATCACAGACACAGAATGAACAGAGCCAGGGGAAAGGAAAGTAAATAAAAGAAAGGAAATAACTTCTCATTAAGCAGACAGACCAAACAACCGTGTTGCCAACTTAATGACTCTGTTGCTATATTTTGCAGCGTTTAAAGCGACAAGCGACGTATCGAGCCAATTTCTGGCCTAATCTTAAATACTTTCCGAGAAGGAAATGTCCAGTTAGTTCTGCTACATGAGTGAGCTTCATCTAGCTGCATTTACTGCGGGTGGAGAGTCAGTCTGACTATAGACACACACACACACACACACACAGAGATACACTGTGACTGCACAGACAAGAACGAGCTGTGGATGTGGCAGTGCAGCCGACTGTGTGTGGAACAATCACTGAGCTGTATTGTTCTTTCAAAATAGTGATCTTGTGATATCTAGTACCCTTTCAGGCTGGCTTTAATTACTTTTTATTGAGAGTAGTCGGCAACACCGCCAAATAATCTCCAAACACAAGAAAAAGATGTAACGTGTTCTTGTCTACATGAAAACACCAGGGTGGCATTCAGAGATTTTCCCACTCTGGGGCCTGTTTGCAAAAAATACTGTTTCAGGTCTCAAATCAAAACACTGGTTCCATGTGGATGAAATACGATAAAATAAAATAAAAAAAACCTTCACATCCACCTTCGTTTCCATGTCTGAAGGAGTGGAATCGCAGGTTGTTCCTCCCTGCTGCTCAAATCTCTGTGGAATGTGCCACAAACGAATAAAACAACACTTTGGAGTTCAGGAACAAAGTGATAGCTAACACCGATGCTAATGAATGGCAAATGAATGCTTGCTGTAACATTGTGCTGGAAATGAAGTCAGGATTTGCAGACATGTTCAGAAATGTCCATGTTCACCCATGTGTTGCATGATCACTAATGCCCGTTGAAGCCAATATTGATAAAAACCTGGATGCTTTGCAAAGTCATTTGACCTGGGAGTGAATGCCATTTAAACACATTCCCACTGGTCAAAAACCTGGAATTGATTTGGGATTAAATTGGTTTGTGGTGGTGAGAGTGGGATATTATTCCTATCAGCACAACATGTCTTATGTGTAATCCTTTTCAAAGTTTATTGTTGTATAATATATACATGAGCATATTCGTATTCGGGTTATATTCTGGTTACACTGTCTACATTGAATGACTTACTTATAGAACTTGAACCTGTAAGTCATAGGTGTAATGATGACTGAAGGATGAATTATAAAGTTCCATTTTGCTTCCCTGGTTTCAGGGAGCATGTTGGTTCACAGTCACACAGAACCATTGTACATGTGATCACTATCACCTCGGCTAAAACATGTCAAAATGGCTGCTGTCCAAAAAGCCCATTATAAAACGTTGTGTGACAATTTATAAAGATAAACTGACTGAAACCAAAATAGGCAGAAATCCAGATTGTTTGGTAAAAAAGGAGCAATGGAACAAATGGTGGTTTCACAAAAACCAAACAAAATCAAGCCAAAGGCAAAACACAACTAAGGGGGCAGAGGCTGGCCGGCTTGCAGGAAAAAGAGGGAAAAAAACTGGCAATTAGAAAAAATATCAAAGGAACAAAAAACTAGAGGTAAGAGTCTTGGAGAATCACTGAAATAGGGTCGTTATCACACGGAGTAGACGTGACGCACTGGCGACTATGGATCCAGAAACCAAAATAGCAGAAGTTAACGAGGAGATGAGTTGCAGGTGAGTGGCTCAGAAGCTCCGCCAACCAGCCATCCTCCTGAAACAGAGGAAGCAGGACACAGTACACAGGAACACAGGAAACTAAGAACTTTAACAAAATAAAAGTCAGGAACTAACAACATGACACATTGAGCAGAAAGAGTCATAGAGTGGTGAAGGCAGAGACCACACTGACAAAGTTCTCTCAGATAGGAGGTTCTCCAGTGATTGCAACAAAAGACTCATGTACGCTCCTCCTCTTCCTCTTCCTCCTCCTCCTCCTTTCCAAAGTACCGTCAAGAAACTACAGTAGTCTTTACATACCAGAGAGGATGTGCATCAAGTTGCCTGTCAGCTGATGCTGTTCCTGTAGATAAAGATGTTACTTACTAGGCTGTTCTTGTTTGGTTTTTGTGGGTAGAGTCGTTCTTCTGTGTTTGCGTATAGAGCTTCTGCTTCAAAAGGTGAAACATACAGTATGGCGGGTTTGTTAAGTTTGTTAAGAGTTTGTTAAAGCATGACTGCTTTGAGTGAAGCATACTTATGAAAAGTAGATCTAATCCCTGACAATAAACCCTCGAGAAGGTTCTTTCTTCCTGACCACATCTAACACAGAAAGGTGAGAGACTAGGATTAATAACCTGTGTCAGGAAAGTGGATAGATATCTATTATCTAAAGTGTGTGTTTAAGTGTACAGGTAACACCACTGCTACATACGTGCCTCCACCTTTCTAATCTGTATTCATTTGACTCCGCTTTGCCACTGTTAATCTGTAAATAACTGGTAAAAGTACAATAGTTTCCATATTTTCTCTCCATTGGTCCTTAGGTTTGACCCTGTGTGTTTGTGGGAAGTACATCAGCCTTGCAGATGCACTCGCCAGCAAAGTGCTTTCATATCTTCATCTCCTCTATCTTGCAGCCCTCTGTACCCTGGCCGTCCTTTCCTCTTCTGCTCAGATAGGCCGCAATTCATTATGCTAATTGATTTCAGTTCTTCCAGGAATTCGAGTAGACCCCGTTCTCCTCACACCCTTTCCCCTCTGCTCTAATTTCCTCTCTTTCTGTCGTGAAGTAAAGGCTCTGCATGGTCAGACGCCCATGGGATCAAACAGTGTTCATCCTCTCTCATCCTTTGCATTCTTGTCCTCCCGACAGAGTAAACAGAGCCTCTGTTTATTCTGTGTTCACCTCTTTCATCTTCCTACTCACACTGTACGCTGTACACATGTATTCTGTGTGTGTGTGCGTGCGTGTGTGTGTGTTTTGCATAAGCCCAGCAGGAGCAGATTAAAAAGAGCTTGTTGGGACCGTGACAAAAAGCATTCTTGCTAAATAAAATAAAATCAGATTAAGCCGGTGTTTGCTATAAAATAAACTAAAGGATGCCGAGATTAGAAGGAAAGAAATTGCCAAATATATTGCGGCAAAAAAACTAATTTAAATGTCAAATTTATCAAGACCGATGAAAGAGGATAAACACTAAATATGAATGAGTTTAGGGGGATGGTCGAGCATAGTAAGAGACACAATGATGAATCTGAGCGGAGAATGAAAATGAACAAAAACCAGCCTTTTAATGACTCATTAGGCTATGTATTTAAGAATGTAACTGAACATAACATTAACATTTACCCTGATTTCTTGAAAAGCTGATGTAACACATTATATCACAGATATAATCACGTCATCTCATTTGTCTCCAGGACTAAAGATAGCTCGTATTTTTCATGTGTCCACTCAGTGTCAGTGGACGAGAGCCAAACCCTTTGAAATCCAACCTCACCCAAAGATATCACGGCCATATGTTGAGCGACTACAAAAGACTACATGATTATTTAATTGGCTAAAACAACTGAGGATGTGTGGGTGCATAATCAGACGAAGGCATCCAAGCGTTTCTAACACTTTACTACTGCAGCGATGACTTAATGATGATTTAAATGAAGACAAGAAGAAAATATACAAATCGTAACTCCAGCAGTAAAATGATGAACATCATGTGAAATCGATCCATTATTAATTGAAGCATCCACGATGTTGCTATCAGGTTCATTTGTGGAACTTACTCAATGTTTTCTTACTTAAACCCTAATGCTGCTTTACTTAAATCAAGTAGCCTTAAATTTCTCTCCAAAATGAACAACGTGGATATCGTTCTTCTGTTGTCTGTCTTGTTTTTGCGTGTTTTTGTGCTTATTATAACACAACACAGGCTCTGAGGAAAAGTACCTTTATACTGTCTTTATAACAGCGACAAAACAGGAACTGCAACGGGCACAGAAGTTGCCTGATGACCCTTTAATCAGTGTTCAACTCTATTTGAGATACTCTTATTAAATATGTTAAGTTCCCTTTGATCTTATTGATTTCGATTTAAAAACTGGCAATGTGTGTTTTTTCTGTTTGGAGGGGAGATGGCCCTAAAGGCACTAACGGAGAATTACAGTTGTGTTGTATCCTTGTCATATAACATCATGACGTTTGGAGGTAAAATAGTGTCAACAACCTTGTGTTTACTGTGTAGATCTAGTCTAAATGGAGACAACACCCATGCATTATGCACATCTTTAAAACATGTAGATCGGCCATTTTAAATCCACTCTGATCTTGTTTGTTATTACATGACTTTATGTTCTTGCACGTTAATAAAAAAAAATTAGACTGTGCTGAAGGCTTAGCAAAGAAAAGCTGCAGCTGTGGCAGACAAACATACTGTAAACCTCTGTCTTTATTTGAAAAGGATAAGTTATACATACTTAGATATGTTATAGGTAAAAGGTCTGGAGTCCAGATAAAGCTGTAGCTTTGGCTTTGTAGTATCTTTCCTTGTGTATCTTTTCCTATTCTACTTCCTGTTTTACTTTGTAATTTTGCTTCTTTCGTGTGTATTCTCCCTATTTACTTTCAGCCCTTCTCTGTTTCCTTCCTCGTGAATTCCCCTCATCTCTTCCTTCCTTCGTTACCTCCTCTCCCTTCTGTTGTTTGTGTTTGCCTTTGTTCATCAACAGTTTGTCGTGTTACCTTGTAATCAGTGTTTAATTGTTAACGTTAGTTTCAAGTTCTTGTGCGTATTAGCCAGGCTCTCCTGTTGTTTTTGTCTTATACGTGCTGATTCTGATACTTCTACATATTGTTGGGGGTGTTTTAAGTGTTTTGCATTAGCGTATGGATTGTTGTATTTCTCTTCTGTATTTTTGTTTTGTCTGAAGATGCAAAGTAAAAAGCGAGATGTTTCCCTTAGGAGTGATTTGAGAGAGACTGAATATTGGACTTGTAGTTAACAGGGTGTGAAAAAGCAAGACATCAAATGCACAATAATGTTCTTCGATCGCTGGAACCCTTTGCAAACAAGCTCATGTTAACACCTACACTCGAGGCTACTCTACACCACATGGAGAGTCTAATAAAAATGTAAAAAGTCTAATTCATTACTTAAGTTCACAGTAGCAGGAGCTGAAGAGTGAGCTCTGCAGCCTTCCCTGAATCTCTGCTGGACAGTAGAGGCCTGAGGCAACACTGGGGCTAAACACACACACACACACACACACACACACACTCTTATGCAAACACACACACACACACACACACACACACATATGCAAACACACACGCACACACACAGGTTTGCGCACCTATTTTTCTTCAGACACTGAAATGACTTCCATTCATTTGGACAGACTAAACAAAGCATTATTCCAAATATTAACCACAACAAGTTAATATCGAACACCCAACCTGAACCTGAAATGAGGTTCTGCCTCATTAAGACCAGGTATTGGTCTCCATGAGGACTACTGGTCCAGAGTTTATGCCAGAAAAGGTCAGAACGCACACACACTTAAACTATTTTAGCCCTAGACATACAATGCAGAGGGATATTATGAGTGTGTGTGTGTGTGTGTGTGTGTGTTTTCTCTATTACTTAGGGAAACAGATGGCACTAAGTGATCTGGGGGGACATGTCATCTCCTAATGACTCTTGTTTAAGTGTCCATCATGAGTCTGGCAGTGTTATCTGACTGTGATGCTGAGTAGTCACAGTACAGCAGAGCATTTCATGTAACGACCTGAGAGTGTGTCACAGCATTACAGCATTTAAGAAGGTCCTCGCAGTTGTCATGATTCCAGGACCTCTATCTCTGGTAATGATTATTGAGTTTAGTCTTTTTTTAATGGGTGTATTTGGTTTTCTTTTGATCAGTATTTCTGCTGTATGTTCATGTCCTTTATGTGTTTTCTGTACTTTGCCTCAGCGTCCTGTTTTACTTTCTGCCTTTGTATCATTTACCCCACTGGTAATAGTCTGCCCCACCGTAAAGTGTTTCACCTGTCAATTAATTACCCCTGCCTTACCTTGTACATCGATTGTAGTCTCTGTGCTCCGTGTCTTGGATGGATCATACGTTCAGTTTAGCTTCCTGTTCCACAGGTACTATGGTTTTACTGTTTATTTTTATCCTCTCTCACTGTATGCATTTTGATTTTCACAATCTCACAAGAAATCAACAGAAATTCAACAACTTCAAACTCATTTAGGATCAGAGGTAAACGTCCTAGGGTCATGACAGCTGCCTGATCACATTATAAAAGACTGATTGTTGCACTGAAGTTCAAGTATGCTTTTTAAAGGTGAAGCAACCCTCTGGTGATGAAACCTCATTATTTCCACAAACCTAAACTGAGCTGAACTATCTTTTAACAGAGGCTGCTCATATCATTCCAACCATATTTCATCCCTGTTTGTTTACTTTCCATATTGACCCTGAGCTCTCTTCTCCTCCACTGTCCTCCACACACAGGCAGATGGCAAGGTGGTCGATGGCAGCCTTCTGGGAGACGCTAATGGTGTGGAGCCTGCACCAGGAAGAGTGAAGGATTCAGCAAAGTGGCAGAAGCCACGGTTCTCCCGGAAAGCTCTGATGAAATGCTGCCTGGTCAAATGGATCATTGCCAGCACACAGCCACAGGACAAAGGTGAGCGGGAGGAGAGTCTGATGTGGAATGAGTGCTTTGTGCTGGCGAGACTAACAATGTGATGAAATGCATAATGAAATGTGATTAACAGTATTTGAATTGATCGGTGAATTGACCAGCTGGACCTCTCCTTGCCTCTTGAGGTCTCACTGGGTACAACTGACTCATTGTGCTGGGCAGCTGACCCCAGGGTCAAGTACCCAGAGATCATTTAGTTGAATACGCTCATTTATCAACCTCAACAGACCATTAATATTCTCTACACAGACATGCTGGAGTACTGCGATGCAGCCCACATATATATCCTTCGCCTCTGTGTCTCCAAAACAGCCTCTCATCATTTTTCACTTTCACAACCAAAACAAAACAAGTTCCAACTGGTCCATAAATGTTGGTACAGTTGATAGTTTTTTAAAGTGGCTTTATATAAGATAGGAATTATATTAAGTCAGGATGACCATGGCTTCACTAAGATCAGTGGTGCAGCCAGTATATTCACAAAATAAATGTTCATTTGCATTGCATTTATAAATAAATACATGGTGAGACAGTTATTTATGCATGGACACAGTGTTTGGGTTTGGGTGGAAAGAGTGCGTAATCAACCTTGTGTTTAATGTGTGGATCCAGTATAAAAGGGAAGAACATCCATGCATTACATGACAGTACACTTTACTACACATGATGTTTCATCTCGTTTGTTATTACAGGACTTTATGTTGAAAAAAGAAATTGAAGCTGTGCAGAAGGCTTAGCAAAGAAAAGTACATTCATTTGCACCTGTGATGCACTGCAGCTCCTCATAAACCAGTTTCTTTATTTGAAATAATACTCTGTAGGATAAGTCATACACACACATGTTACATAGGTAAAACCTCTGGAGCACAGATGTAGCTGTCTGCCAAAGGAACAGCTTTCCTTTAGCATTGTCTCTCATACGTCACAGACATTGTTTGTAGCGAGTGAAACTAGAGCTAAATATGTGCTGTAGTGTGATGTAGTATCATTTATTCTATTTAAATTGTCACTCTCTCTTATTCTCTTATCAGTCAATGTTGTAATGGAAACTGGTTCATAGGGCTTTCTAAAGGTTTGAAGCCAGCCAGCGTGTTGACCTGAACTGGTCTCGTTCATTGACTGTGTCAGTGCTCCACCCAGTGGTCCAGGTGTGACTGTGCAAAATTGATCTTTTGCCTGCAGGGAAACATGAAAACAGGTATCTTATGTTGGATCTGTAACTACTTCATACATAGTGAGGTCATAATCATGAGAAAATAAACATCACCTCAGAATCCACAGAAGTGTATATAAACCAGAAGAGGCAGTGTGTGTAATTATGACTTGTCTCTGAGGCCTGAGGTCAATTCAACCTCCTGCGAGAGACACTCTCTACTCTCACATTCTACTCGTTGTTGGAAGTGGAAGAACTGAAGATGTTGAGATTTTTGTTGGGAGTGACCAGGATGGACAGGATTAGACATGAACATGTTTGAGGGACAGCTCAGGTTGAACAGTTTGGAGATAAAGAAAGAGAGTCAAGAATGAGATGGTTTGGTCACGTGCAGAAGGAAGTGACGATATTGGACAAAGAATGTTGTGGTCTCAGGAGTGGGTGAGCAGATGGGTGGCAGAGATTAGATAATTATACACACATGCACACTTTGCATCAGGTGACCGTCCTTCTTGTCCCTTGGCTCTAGTGCTGTAGGAGCACTTTATTCTTTTTTCCCCCTTCAGTGTTTCACAGGCAGTTTTGTTCTCTGGCAGCCCCATGTGGTGACAACAGCAAACTGTTGAAGGTTTTACATGTTTAAATTATTTGACCAAAATCATTGTTGCCCACTACTCAGATAATTGGTCTGAACGTTGTGGAGATGCTGAGAAACATCTCTTGGAAGACACATTTTTTCAATCAATTTTCATGTGCTTGAAATTTTCTTGTACCCCAATTAAATCTACTCAGTCCTTTGTTTATATGTATTACACAAGTCTAATAGTTGCTGACAGTTTTTCCCTGCCACACGGTGGTGTAGTGGTTAGCACTCTCGCCTTGCAGCGAGAAGACCCGGGTTTGAGCCCCGGTTGGAACTGCATGGAGTTTGCATGTTCTCCCCGCGTGTGCGTGGGTTCTCTCCGGGTTCTCCGGCTTCCTCCCACAGTCCAAAAACATGCAATGTGGGGATAGGTAAATTGGACACTCTAAATTGACCATAGGAGTGAGTGTGAGAGTGCATGGTTGTTTGTCTCTAGCTGTGTGTGGCCCTGCGATGGACTGGCGAACTGTCCAGAGTGTACCCCGCCTATCGCCCGATGTAGCTGAGATTGGCACAGCACCCCCCGCGACCCTCTGGTGGAGGATAAAGCGGTAGATGATGACTGACTGACTGAACTTTTCCCGACATGCAGGTGATCAGTCTTTATCAGGTGCAGATCATCCTCTCTCTTACAAAACAGATGAAAGGGGTTGGTTTTTTTTGCAGTTCACACATAAGTACAGTTAGGAGGAAAAACTGTCATTGAAAAAGAAAGAGAAGCAGGGTGAGATTAGGAGCTATTTCATGAGTAGAGACTCAGCTTTGTTACTGAGCTCCACTTTAGAAAATGACCCAAGGCTGAAAATAGTGGAAGCACAGAAAGATAAGGAGGCGTGTGTCAGTCAGAGAGTTGGGATGGTGGTGACGACGTTTGTCTGGACAGAGCTGCTCTGGTTCACTTCACGGATGAGCAGAACTGCAGCTGAAGCCTGTGGAGAATGAAATATGCTTGCTCTGCAGGTCAGGGAGCACACTGATGATAATCTGACCTGTTGTGCAATTATAGTTTTTAAAATCAAGTCATTCATCAGTTTTATTGCTAGCTGATGGATTAATAATTTCCCCTCTGTTTGGTCTGGTTTAATAAAGAAAAAAGGAAAGGAGTTGTTTTTTTTAATCCCCACACCAGAATTTATGTACGTGGCAGTGTGGAAAATGCTTCATCCATTCACTGTCAACAACAAAAATATAATTCAACGTGTACATGAAAAAAAACCACATAATCATCACAGTAGTAGCAGAATGGGTGTAATCTTACATTTCTCTGGAAGATGGGGATTTGTTTGGGAGATATTATCTCCATAACTTAATATTTTTATCTCCAAACTTTTGAAAGCGCTGGCTCCAATCCTGATTCTGTTTGTGTGAGAGCATGTGAGGTCAACAGCAGTCTTTACACTTGACAAACTGAAACCTGTAAATATTTCTTAACACTTAAATAGGACACTCTAAATTGACCATAGGTGGTAGAGAATGGATGGATGGATGATGTTATAGTTCATTTTCTCTTGTGTGACTGAAAGTCTCTCTAACCCAGAATTTAGGAGATGTAAAATAATTTTCATGTGATATTAGAACATAACACAGAGAAATAATAAGGCCATATAATAGCGGAAAAGGAGATATGTGTGACTGTAATATGAAAAGTGTAATATGAGGAAGGAGGCGATATGGAAGCCAGACAAAGAAGCTGTCAAATACTCCTGCGACTCATATCTGCATGACTTCTGTGTGATGGAGGCGGTGAGATGAACTCGAGAGGGCGAGCGTGTCCCCATGACCATGCAGCATGGCGGCCTGGTGAAGGTTGAAACAGGAGGAGTGTTGTTGTGCGTCTCTGTAGTGAGTTGTGGTTTGGCAGGTTTGGTCATATGAAACAACACCAGCGACCAGAGAGATTCAGTTCACCTCCGTCCTCTGAGGCGACAAGGGTAGAGGAGGGAGAAACAAATGAAAGAGGAGAGAAGAAGAAAAGGTGGGAGGGAACATCACCTGTAAACAAACTGGAACACCAGGTTAGTGTGTTGTCTGAATGGACACAGGCGCCTGGACAGCAAATTCAAAAGAAGTTGAACAGTTTGTTGGTGCCTCAGCCAGCCCCTCCTGATTAATCCTCTCACCTTTGTGGGCCTTTTGGACCGGATTTGTCCTGAGACGCTATATTTCTCTGTGGTTTTTCACGCTGTATGGTGCTGGTGGTCAAAGGTTATATGATGAATACATGCAAGGCAGAGTGCGAAAGGGAGATGGCCAAGCTGCTGCGCTGCTTCTTTGGCTTCATCACTGGGACGCTTGCTCAAGGTATTTCCTTTTTTTTATTCTGTCTCGGCTTGAAAAAGGTTTTTCTCCTTCCTTTAGACATTTTATATTCAACAAACAGTTTCAATAAAATCAAATTCATTTTATTTTTATAGCACGAAATTATTGTAGGGCCCAGTCCTTACAATATTGTACTAAGAAAGAGAAAGGCAACTGTTTTTGACATCATACATATCATTTCTTGTATTTGCAGTGTATTGTTTGTTACTGAATCACTGCTGTAAATTACATTTATTTAATATATTGTCGAGATACCTGTACTTATATATTGTGTATTTATTTTTGTCATAACTTACATTTCAGGGGAAATATTTGACTTGTTACTCCACTACATTAATGCGTTGCTTTGCTGCTTCATCGAATAAGTGACCTAATAAACTTGGCTTATGGCTGGAAGAGTTGCTGCTGGCCCTGCTACCCTGAAAGGAGAAGAAGTATATACAGTAATAAATAGTTGGATAGACATGTAAGACATAAAATACATATATCAAATACAATGCAAAAGGCAGTGTCCACTTAGGGTCTGTCATCATGCAGTATTTTTTTTTTCCACCAGAGAGACATGTCCCCTCCAAACCTAATTCTATGTCTAATACTTTGAGGCTAAAGAAGTCAAATGATCATTTATCTTGAGTACTTAGAGAGTCAGTCAAAATAATACATGCATTTTTATATCAAGGTGAATGTTAGAACATGTCTTGTTTATCTTAGATTATTATTCTTAAATCGTACCAGAAGGAAGCTTCCATAATATGTGCTTTGGCAAATGTTTCTATCAAATGATTGATATTGTTGAAGTAAAAGAGACTTTGTTCATTTTCTGGTTTAATTATTACTATTATTGTTGTTTATTTGTATTGTTGCTTTATTCTTTTCACTGGTCCGTCCTTCTTGAGTTAGTCGGTTTGTCCTTTCCGCTCATCATTGATTAGACATACAGTATTAGATGTCTATCCTCTGTCCTCCTCCTATCATCCAACACATTGTTTCATCAGACCATCGTCAGCTGAATCAGCACGATGTCCTTCCCTCATCTGTCTTCACTGACTTATCATGTCCAATATAGACACCTCAGGACACCTCAGGGTGGAGCGTTAACTTGTCCTCGGAAAAGATAGGACCTGATGATGATGAATGTTCTCTGCACAGGAAGAACTGTCCTCTGTTGCTTCCTGCTTTGTTCAGATTTGATAATGTGTAGATTTCCAGGGGCCAATGGTCCTTTTAGACCCTTTTTTTTTTTTTTTACAAACAAATTCTCTCATTTTTAAATGGCAACGTAACCAAATATAAGACACTCAAGAGTGAACAAATGAAACAATTCTGCCTTTCTTTCACATCTGGAGTCAGATATCATAATAACATAATAATAAAACAAGAGGTGACACGTGATTGAGGCCGATTTTCTGCCCCAGTCCCTTCTGGGCCTTAAATAATAAATAAATAAATAATAATAATAAAATAATACAGTCTCCACTGATCCATTTGCTAAACCTAATTCTGTCTTAGCCGTGAAGAGGGACATGAGAAACACATGTTCAGACATGTTTGGATGTTGGAAAGAGAAACGAGATGATTAAAAACCCAACTTGGGCAAAGGGAGAGGAGAAAGGTCCCTGTTTTAATTACACAGCTAAGGGTGTGAGGGCTTTGAACTTGTGTGGCTGAGGAGATTTTCTCTTGTGGAAGTTACGTGTTTGCATTGAACTGGAACACATTCAGCAGTTGAGTGGGTGAGTGGAGAAAAAGCTGAAAGACCAGTGTTAAAGTTCTGCAGTGATGGCAAAGAGGAAGCTAATTAAAGATGAATTTAGAGAGGGCAGTTTTCATCTTCAGTTTTTATCCTAAGTCCCTGGAGCAGGTTGTTCGGAAAGAGGCATTAAAAAGATATGGAGTGTGGATGTAATGTGAAGAAATCATCAGAGGTTTCAGTCCTGTGGCTCGCTGTTTTCTCAGCTCACTGCTCTGTGTGTACAGACACTCACAGGGATAAAAGGCTTCACTTCTTGCAATCTAATACTTCTTTGTAGCTTTTTTTTCATTTCTTACTATTAATCAAGTATTTTCTGTGAAACACAGAAAGTGAGGATGTGACAAACCGCAGAATATCTACCATATTGTTTTGCAGCTGAGCTGCGATTTGATCCATTTTCTCATGTTTCAATTCCTTGTCTTCCCACGTGCATAGTACTCGTGAATGAATGTGAGCCTTGCTATATTGCTTAGTGCACAGTGCCCTCTAGTGGTCAGAGGGGACAATCATACATGCCTACAGAGGAAAAAAGAATATGCATTTCCTGGAATTCAACAACAGGAATTCCACAGTTCAGATGCCAAATATATTCAGTTTATCGTCACATAAGATGAAGATAATGAGAAAATGTTCATATTCAAGAGGATGGAAGTCACTGATCATTTAGTTAATTGACATAACGGTTGCAGTAGTAGAGAATTCAACCAACTTTCAGCAAACTAGAGCATCACTGTGTACCTGCTGCCCTTCTGACAATACATTAGTTTAATGGCAGTTATGCCAACCAACTTGTTTTCTTTTCATAAATCAGCAATAGCAAAACAGCATAAATGAAGTATTTACAGACAATAAAAAGAAAGTGTTACTGGATGATGATATGCAACACAATGATCTAACATTTTTCATCATATTTTGTGATTTATTTATTTTTTTGCACCTTAAAGTTTTTTTAAGACCGTGTGATTGTGATTACACTGCCATGTGATGAGAATAATATTTTTCTTGTATTTTGACAATAATATTTCTAATAAGAAAACAGAAGAAGTTTTTGATTGACATCTTGTTAAAATCCTACAATAATCCATTGCACACCTGTGCAATAATCATGCCTTTTTATGTCTCACCTGTCGGGTGGATGACTAATACTGACTATTAAAATGTTTAATTTTTTGCTGAGTGTATTTTAGTGGAAAAAAGCAAACTGGAGCGTCATAACGTAAACATTTCCCCAAAATGAATTTGTTATTATGTGATTGTCTCAAGTGAAATAATGGAGGGGTTTCTAGAATCATACAGGACGAGGCGTGAAAGACAAAGTTCAAGTAAAAGAGACATGACATGACCCTGACAGACAAGAGGAAGGGAGTCAGACAGACAGACAGACAGACAGACAGACAGACAGACAGAAAAACAAATGTGGAGGTGTGGCATGTGTGTGTGTGTGATGTGAAAGGTCAGATCCTCTTCAGGCCTGTTTGGGCTCTTCCTCCTTTTTCATCTCTCTTACTGTGACGTGGTGTCAAAAAAAATCTCAAACAGATTTACAAATGTGGCCTTTGACAAAAGCATGTGCGCACGCACGCACACACACACACGCTCACCTGACACAGTGACAAACCTTTGCTTTTGTCAGTACCTGAGATTCCGTCTTTCAAACAGCTCCTGTTTCTAACCCTGATCTCAGATGTATAGTGCCAGGAATCATAGCATCATTTAAATCATTCATTTAGCATTGATCTGCATGACTGAGCCTCAACATTTAGTCTTTTTAAGTTTGCATCTCGTCTTGTTAGACCTCCCTGGATCTCTTGCATGGTCGAAAGTATCTCGGTGCAGCTTGTTAGGAGCCGTGTTGTTGTTGGTGTTGTTGTTGGTGTTGTGGTGTTGGTCGTAGTCCATCTGCATAATGGGAGCTGTGATGGCCGCTTTCTCTGTGGAGGCCAGGAGGCGCCTCTCTCGGCCCAGTTGCCTCGCTCACTGCGGCCACAGTGCAGCCAGGTACCATCGCTCAGGTAGGAATTGACATGACTTTACCTCCACATTATCATCTGTCATCACATCATTCACTATTTCACCCCATCACTCTTTTGGTTCTCTCTAATTTTTCCACACTTGCTTTCTCTAATGAATGTGTGTGGGACAAGAGCTCAGACGTGTTGCATATCTTGATATAATAACAATGTCATGTTATGTGTAATCAATTGTAACCTTAATCATCTGTATTAGAACACCTTGATTGTTATGGATTTAAAGTACTAGTATTTGATCCTACAACCATAAGCCACACTGCAGTTCTTCACAACTTAAATACTTACTTAGATCACTGTGATTCTGCTAACATGCATTTCTAATTACACATTTTGAATTTCACCAATTCAGCGAACAGTAAAACACTTAATATAAACATGTGAAAATAGTCATTACATGATTTTACAACATTCGAGAGGTTTTAATGGTCTTGACTTTTACACTTACATCCTCTTCCTTTGACTGTGGTGAAGATCGAGGTGATGTTTGCTGATGTGTCTGACTGTGAGGAAACAGTCTGGGTCCTCTCCCCCCAATTACTGACTGTTGTGTCAGCAGGCAGCATCAAGTATACCTTTTAAAAACCTGTTAGTGTCCTAATGGCTTACACACACACACACACACACACACACACACACACGGACCACACCAGCTCACTACACTAAAGCATCAAAGAGAAAAAAAAGCCTCTAATGCACATTACTGAAGTAAAGCACAAAGATAGCTACTGTACAGGCATGGCATGTTGTGTGGGATGAGTGAGTGAATACCAGTCACTTGATCGACTCTCCACCACAAAGTGGAAACTGAAATGCAGATTTAAACTTTAGGGTGACTGATCGAACAGTAGACAATTTATTTTTTAGCTATTTTTTACTTCGTTTTTTTCTTAGGGTTAGGGTTAACCCAAAGAAAGAGGAGACAATGGGGTTTGCTCCAGTGCTGTCACCACATAAGATATTGATCTCTCTCATGCTGGCCTCCCATTTATGTCTCCTATCTCCTATCTCTCACACACACACACACACACACACACACACACACTGGTTTCCATGACTTCAGAGGACAGTCTAAACACTGCATTATCCCTAACCTTAATCTTAACCTTAACCTAACCTCAGCCTAATTTAGTAATTTACCTTATGGGGACTTGATTTTAGGAAGACAAGTCCCCATACTGAGACTGTGTAAACAGATGTAGGTCCCCACAACATAAGGAATACCAGGTACACACACACACACACACACACACACACACACACACAATCATTCTCCTCTTATCTAGATGCATTAGCAAGTGCAGAGTCATCAGTTACACTAAAACCACACCACACTTTCTCTCAATCTCTACACACTTAGACGCACACACTAATAAAAATTTTCCATGTAATCTGTGGCAAACTGACACATATTCCCGGAAGTTTGGTAGAATCATGGATGGATCACTAAGTGCAAGTCCAAGGCCCGGACACAGCAACTTGTTTGACGCAACATTTCAGACGATCACACTAAAACAACCACAAAAGACGAAATATGAAGCAAAACACGGAGGAAAATCAGAATGCCTTTCATACAGACTGAGACGCAATCTGGAACCCTGAAATAAGGTACAATGACTTCTATAAGATCTTAATTTAATACAAATATGAGCAATGTGGAATAACTGCATAAAAAGGAAAGAGTGCAACTATTAAAAATATAAAATAACTGTAGAAGATGAAAAATAGTGATCATGGGATGAGAAATGATAGGATACAAAACTGTCTCTCAGTCTGGGATTCTCCTTCTAATGTTGTAAAAGGGGGCGGTCCATATACATGTCTCTATCTCTGTAAGATATTCAGAGTTTGTGGAGAAATTACAGATATTTTTTTTAATGTTTTAGTAACAATAAAAGGAACATATTTTGAGTAAACCCATCTCTGGATGCAGAGGGAAGAGACAAAGAGACAATGCGGTGGACGTGGTCGTGAAGGAAGGTCGCAGTTTGTTGTGGAGAGAGAAAGCTGAGCAGAGGGGGAGAGAAAGTCTGTGGTCGGCCAAAGTTATGGAATGACGGAAGGGATGAAGGGAGGAGAAGAAAGAGGAGGAGGAGGTGGCAAGCTCCGGGGTGCAAAAGCAAATCAGATGGACAGACGAAGAAAAAGGAGGAGTGTGGTGGATTAAGGAGAGCCCAAAAGAAGATCAAGATGGGTGGAAGGTTTCAGTTTGACAGCGCACTTTGTTTTTAAAACCTCAGGTGGTTCAATACGGACGGAGTGAGTGAAAGGAGTAAAAGTTGCAACTCGAAGCCGCAACAGATAAATTCAGGGATTGATGGAGAAGTATATGTGGAGGAGGTAGATTCAGTAGGGAGGAGGTTTCATTCCCCGCAGCTCCTCTCACTTTCTCAGGATTTCCCTCCCTGGACACTGCTGCTTTCGCTGTTGTTGCTGCTCTAAGTGCATTTTCTACTGGGCCACACTCTTCCATATCTGGACCTGGACTTGGACAAACAGTGAAGGGCTCTGTATTCGGCAAGGAAACAACTTGAGCATAACTAAGTCCGCCCTGAAAGGTTTGGTGGACCAAAGGATTACTGACTGTCAAAATGGGTCATTTGGCTGATTTGAAGCATCAAAAGTCCAATAAGTAATTTTATTTTTTTGATTATATGAACAGTTTAGATTTTAGATGACTTGCTTTTCACTTGGCATGAAAACCTGCTTTGTGTGTCTTGACAGAAGGATGTTTCAGATGATCACTAAATCTTTATTATTGTTATAATGATTCATATTGTAGATATTAAGACAGACTAGATAGCCAAGTTTTCCTCAGTTTGCAGATAAACAGTATCTTTTTTTTGTCTTTTTAGAGCTGAGGTTTCACTAATGACTTGTGTGGTTGGCTCACATAATGTTTTGCAATTTGAAGACATGGAAAATGAGAAGACCTGAGTATTGTGATGTTCTGTTCTCCGGTGTTCTGTATTTTGTTAAGCTACGTGCCTTCACCTGGTGCCTCTCCCACCTAATGGGAGGAAAAATATGAACATGGGCATCAAGGCTTTGCCAAATTATTTGCTTTACCCCGATGACATTTTGTATTTAAAACCAAGATGTGATTTATGAGCATAAACTATGAGGCGAGGAGTCATAATAGCTGTTTGGATTAAGAGGATGAGATGTAACTTGTGTCTTGGCCAGTCTGAGCTCCTGAGTGTGTGTGCAGGAGGAAAGTTTGGAAAGTGACTCTAAACGTCTCCTTTAATGCATTGTAATAAATGGCTCGGGACACAACCCCCATTTTCCCTCATGGGTCCAGAGAAGACAGTTTTCCATATATGTCGACTTCCACATATTTTCCACTTCAGCATCAGTGTTGACATTAACGCAGCCTTCATCCATCTCACTGGCCTGATTCTCATGCTTCACCCTGGGCCTGGAAACAAACCCATGCAGTCACTCGCCAACCAGACTGATTGCTGACACATCTTGTTTCATCCCCTGTTGAAAACAACGCTTGTTATTGACTGGCCTGGCCCAGCACTGCTCAGGCCGGCCCAGGTTCCATCGTCTCTTCCCGAGGCCAGGCATTCTCGTGAAGACTTGGCCCAAAGTGGGCTTCCACCTGTTCTGCAGTCATGGGGATCCAGGGCATGGAGCTGTTTGCCATCGGAGTGGTCATCATCCTTTTCATGGCAGTTCTCAAGCAGTTTGGCATTTTGGAGCCCATGTCCTCGTTTGAAGGTAAGGGCCCACTTGAGGCCCCTCTACTGGCTAACAGGTACATGCTACTATAATCTATGTACTTAATATCACTTCTGAGTGCACTGATCAATTAGCATGTGTCCTGGGTGTGTCTCCTGGGACCACATGAGGTTAGACCTGGCTTCAACCAGATGTTCATCCACACAGCTATCCTTTGTTGCTTGCAAGAGCAAAGTTATGTGTTTAAGGACTCTGACTGTACAGTGTGTGTCTGTGAATTGGCCCATGTGACAGATAGAGAGCATGAGCAAAAGTTTGGAGGAACTAATTGATTCAAAGTACGACTCACGCTGCTGTAACATGACACAAGATTTTAACCATTACAATTAAAACAACATAAAGCATTTTATTTCACAATGAAACTGCAGCAGGTCAGAGAACATCAGCTGATAAAAATAATGTGTCCACATACATCCCTTAAACAGAATGTGGTTTTTGTGATCAGATCATCATTGGGTGCATTCAGACCTATACTTGGAGCTGTTAAATTGTGATTGCTGCAGTGGGCTCTGAAACTGCCTCCCCAATTCTCAGACTATATCACTTGTTTTTTAGCGTGTTTATAAAACACTAAAATCAACTTACTGGACTCTTTTTTGGAATACAACGATGCAATGAATTGTTGACCAGTTGAAGGGTATGGGATCGTTGTTCAGGCTGGAGGACTTGTTGTATGTTAGACATTGGAGATTCTGACAGTATGATGACCTCAAGCAAAAATATCACAGTGCCACAATATCGCAATTAAAGCTCTACAAATCTCATCTTATTAACACACACAACTTGACTGATTTCCGCTCTTTTGATGAGTCTTTGATAAAAAAAAACTTTTGTCAAAAAACAGTTATCAGTATGTCGTTACAAAATCATTAAAAACCAAATTGTGAAAATATTAAGTATATAAAGGATACCAGAAGATGTTAATGATGTTCACAACATCTATTTATTTAAATATTAAGTCTACCTTAAAAAACTGGACCTTTTTTGTATTTTGTCAACTTGTATATTTAGATTATCCTTGAGATTTAAACTTCAAACACATAGTCCATTTTATTTGGTATCCTGTTACGATGCTGTCCCCCAGGACACAGATGTGGCAATAACCAAACATATTGTTCTTTTTTAACAATAGATATAAGAACTGATGGAAATGAGTTATTCTGAGCCATAATAATGGATTGGAAATGTAACCTGTCTATTGTGTATATATACATAAATGTGCATTCTTGTTGTAAAAAGTTTTAAAAATTGTTGATGACAGTGACCATGACATCACAAAGCCATAGGTTTGAGCCCATCTTTCCTCCAGGTTGTCTCCTCTGTGTTTGGCCTTCTGTCCACTCACTATGTCATTAAATAAGACTTCCTTTAAACACACAAACAAAAATTTGGAAAACATTACATTTGTTTTACTGTAATTTTTTTTCTCTACATACATTATTAATTATAGACTGTCAGCAAATCTATGTATGGCATCAGAGTGGAAAAATGTTAATGGGATGTTCTATTGTGCCTACTAAGGGAAATACCATAAAGCATTGATGGGCCAACAGACTGTGTACATTTGGGACTGTAAAGAAGACATCAGATACTGCTCTTTGAATGATGCAGTTCCCTTTGATTAGAGTTTTGGGCTGAAGGCCAACCAGTCAGAGTGGCCTGCAGTCAGTGTGCCAAGTCAGTTACAGTGGGAAGGCTCCAGTCGGCACATTAGTGCTTTGCAGATGGCTCGGCATCATAAGTAATAAATTCAACAAAAACACCAGTAATGCCCTTCCATAATTTATCACTCCTCTCAATGTCTTCAATCTGCAGTTCTTCCAATATTTCCCCTGCCTTTTCCTCCTTCTCCTCCCACTGTGGCAGGGTCTACACCCTGGTTTAGCATTACTGCACATCAATTATACATGCAGTATTGAACAGGCTTTCTCTGAGGCCGCCTAAATATGGAGCCTGGAGTACTCCTCCAGGACCCTGAAGGACACTCACTGCCCCTCAGTAGCCTGAGAATTTCTCCTCATATGTCTTCATCCTCCTCCTGCCACTTCATTACGTCCTCATGTCCCAGTGGGACTAATTTACCAACAGCACTGTTATTAACTCACCTGCAGCTCTTCATTATCTTTATCATGTGGAACTATTTGAGAATGTCCAGTTAGCCTGATCAGCACACACACACACACACACTCTCTCTCTCTATCTATCTATCTATCTATCTATCTATCTATCTAAAACAAAAAGCAATGCAGCTACACAACCATCAGATGGCAGTATGGTCAAATATACAGTATAACATTTGGCACAGTGAGAGGGAGACAAATCTTAAATAAATACGTTAGTAAAGAACTATTAAATATTGAATAAGTAAATGCAGTATGATGATGGAAAAGGCTGTTTATTAATTTCTTCATTACATTTTATATATCGACACGACACATTCATCTTCATAGATTAGGGCCCTCCTTTAGGTGTCGTCGCAAACACAGTGCCGCACCTGTTTGACTGACTTAAAGTGCATAATTTGATTAAATGGACAAATAATCCTCTGATCAGATAAAGCTCTTAATCCCCTGTGTGAGAGTCTGTGACTCTGTCTGTGTAGATGGGTGTGTCAGTGTGTACCCGTGTTTGAACTTGTGTGTCTGAAGCCGAGTTAAATCTGTTGCAAAATGAAATTGTCGGCCTTGGCTTGTTGTTTTAGTCTGGTCCTTTCTGCTCTGATGTCGATTTTGGGTTGAGTCCAGCCTGAGGCTATTTTGGGATGACATCAATGCCTGAGCTAGCCTTGTCTTAAGAGATGTATGAGCTCTCAGATACCAATATCTGATATTTTTACTCCACATTTGACTCTCGTGCAGGATATTTTAGTGAGGAACATCAATAATCTGTACACTAACTGAGGGTGAGGAAGGATATTAATAGTTTCACTTTTTCATCTGTTGTTTCCATGTCTGTCTGTCTGTCTGTGTCAGTCTGTCTGTCTGTCTGACTGACTGACTTACCTATACATCTATACGTCTATAAACTGAGAGCGTGATACGAGTTGTGAACAAGTGTCACAGGACCTGAGGGAGCATTTGTTCTCCGTTTCATGTTATTACAGGACTATGATAATGTGACAGGATTCCACTGAGTTCATCTTAAATCTGTGTTACTGGCCCCATGAGAGACGGAGAGCAGAGCAGTTAGAAAGTGGATCACAGAGACGACTGGGAAATTGGATTCAGGACACCTGTTGACCTATGACACCGCCCTCTCTTATTCTTTAAAATTAAAAAGTCACATTTATCAACAATGGTTTGAACTCTGTTTCAGTCCTGTCCATTTTAAAGTGTTGTGTTAAATGCTTTGATATTTAGTTTAGTTAGAAATGGGAAGGTGTGTGGCTTTCTGCATTTTCTTCAGGATTTCTAATTGTCAGAAGATAAGCGGTGAGAGGGAGGGAGCAAGTCAATCACTCAGTCACTGCTCTGCGGATGGATGTCGGATGTTGTGTTGGTCCTTTCTTCGTTTGCTTGGATTAATGAGGTCCAGTTTTCTCAAGGATTTCTCTCTCTCTTTCTTTCTCTCTCTCTCTCTCGCTCTCTCTCTCCTATGAAGTACTTTTACAGCAATAATCGGAACTACTTGGCCTTCATAAAAGAACATCAGAACCTGCTCGTCATCCTAGGGAATATCTGAAAACTTCTATTAGAACAAGAGCGGACAACAAAAAAAGAGTAAAAGGAGAACTTAAGACGGCAGGAGGAAAAGTGTCTGACAAAGATGAATGATGCGTGAGTGACGATGTTTCAGACACAAGAAGAAAGGACCAGAGGAAAGGACTAAAAGATGTGTAGAGGTGTATGAGAAGTCCAATAATGTAGGAGAAGAGGGGAAACAGGACCGTGGAAGAAAAGATAGAAGAAGAGGGGAAGATGAGCGTAAGGTGGGAGACTGAGGGACTCCAGACAGTTGGCATCGTCTGCCTGGTGATAATGTTCCTCAAACTGATGCACCTGCTGGGCCTCATCGACATCACTGAGACCGGTAAACAGTCTGTGAGAGGGGCAGTGAGGAGGCTGGAAATAAGTGTTTCGCTATAATCCACGTGTAGATATCTGTGGATGATCTGGATCATAATAAATCATGGCAGGAGTACACAGATAAGGCTAGGATGACAAGTATATAAGGTATTTTTGATTTGTCTATCTTGGATTCAAATGCAAAAACATAAACAAGTGAAATTGTATCTATTTATTTCAAAAATGAGGTTTTGATTTTGTGACTGATATTTCACATGCAGAGCATTGTCTGTAATTATATCTCTCAATGTGCATACACTGTGGAATAGTGGTGACGGTAAGAAGTGACCTCAAGCACTTTAAACTTTAAATTGTTTGATTTTACTGGTTATGATAATGTGTGTCACTATAGATTATGTCAGCCAATGTTGAGTCTGCACTGTTGTGTAGTTGTGTTAGTTATGATAAAAGGCAACAATGCAAAAATAAAGTACTAAGTGTCCATTTTCTTCAGTAATGACCTTTTAATTTAAGCTCAAACTATAGTTTGGTTAGAGTTGAGTGCTTAAATACGTTTGATTTGATACATAGCCAAACTTTCTGAATGAGAGAGAGAACCCATGTTGTGATTAACAATCTAATTAAACATACAAGTGAATCACATACAATCCTAACTTGCGTTTTTGTTGTTGTTTTTTTATTCATGTTTCACTGTCATGTATATATCACTGCTCTGTTTTATCTTTTTTTCAGTCTTATCCACTGGCTCACCCAGTGCTCCTCATATATTTGTCTGATCTGACAATTGACTTTTTATCTTTGTTTTGTGTTTCTGTTTTTCCTTCCTCTTACTATCACTATCCCATCGTGCTCCATTTACTCTCTTTCACTCTACCTTGGTGTCATCACCCCTCCTTCTCTTCTGTTCTCTCGGTCTAAAGATGGTGAGTATGGGAACAGCACAAACCCAGACTATACTATGGGTTAACAACCCTTCTTTTTTTCCTTTTGCCCCTTTTTTGAATGTCTTCTTTTTCCCAGTTGTGCAGTGCTTTCTCTTAATGTGTATGAATCAATCATGCTGCTAGGACACTTAATTGTGCATTTCTTATGAGTTTTGAAAAGTGTCTATGACTGATTTTCTCAAATTCATATCCTCTGTGAAGGATTTTTTTTTTTTTAAATAACAAAACTGGGCTTGTTTGGTGACTTTTCCACCATAAACAACATCCTCTTCTTTTTTTAACTCCCTCATTTGCCTGCCCCTTTGCAGTTTTTTTGTTGTTAAATCTCTCTGATACACCTTTTCCCACCTCCTTCGCCTCCCGTTGAACGTTTGATTCCCCCCTCCCCGAATGTTGACCTGCATCTACGCACTCAGTCTGCCCCATCCTCCCTCTTTTTCTCCTCATCTTTCCCTCTCTACATCACCTCTTTCTCTTTCTTCTCTCTCTTCCTGTCTGTCTCTCTGTCTCTCTCTCCCACAGACAGCAGCGACAGTGATTTGGAGCTGTCGACGGTGCGTCACCAGCCGGAAGGGCTGGACCAGCTACAGGCTCAGACCAAGTTCACCAGGAAGGAGCTTCAGTCTCTCTATCGGGGCTTTAAGAATGTATGTCCCCATTATATATACTGTATGTACAGTATATATATATATATATATATATATGTCTCATTATAATGCTTTACTTCAATGATCCTAATATATATCTTTTTTCCCCTCCTCCTCCTAAGCAGGAGTGTCCCAGTGGGCTGGTTGATGAGGAGACGTTCAAGTCAATCTATTCTCAGTTCTTTCCCCAAGGAGGTAAGCTGTTTAAACAATCTCTCCCCTGGTTCGGCCTCATAATGGAAAATGTGTGAAAGTTATAAGAAGATTTAAAGAAAAAAGGGAATGTTATGTATTTTACATCAGTCACAAAATCCTGTACATTTAACTATAGTGAAATTCTTTTGAATGCAGAAGTATTTTCAGTGAAAGTATTGAAAGTAAAACAATTCTGAGTAACCCACTCAGATGCTGCTGGCACAGCAATCAGCAGCAACTAAGTGTTAACCCTTTAACACCGAGCGCATCACCGGCGACACGTTTGCACAAGTGCACTTTACATTGCAGTACTTACACGACAGTTTGTGCTATATAATTCCAACTGTTTCTGAAAGGAAACGGAGTGTCTTCAGTGTCTTTGTCATCTGAGGAGAGAGTTGGAAAAAAACACCTAAGTTTACCTGACCTGTTTTTGCACATTGGAACAAAGACTCAAACAAATTTTTTTAAATATGCTTTATACTGTTCAAATTAACTTGCAGTATTGTAAATAACTGCTAGATATTGGATGTTATTCTGGAAAAATGGGCAAAAGCACTTACTTACACAACATTTTCTGACCCTTTCATGGTTAAAATTAGCAACATAAAAGTCCAGATGGACATTTTGAGGGTTAAGTGTTAAAGGGTGAAGTGTTAAGTTCCCAGGGACACATTGGCACGTACAGCAGAGCCTGAAATCAAACCCCAACCTTCCACTTGGAAGATGACTCAGTATTCCTGTGATTCATAGCTGATGAGTAGCTAATTTCAACTACTATTATGTTAAGTTTGTAGCATTACAAAAGATATCATAAACTTTTTTTTATTTTTACCTCAGCCCAGGGATTTTATGCTCGGCCATAGATTTGGTAGTGATTTGGGCTCTCATACAGTTTTAGGATGTTTTTTTAAAGCTATTGTTAACACAGGGGAGTAAATTGACACTGTGAGAGACTGAGTGGCCTTGACAGTACAGCATTGTACTGTAGTCCAAATCCATGACAATGAAGCTGATTCTTTTGTCTGCAGATGCAACCACCTATGCTCACTTCCTGTTCAACGCGTTTGACATGGACAGGAATGGTTCAATCAACTTCGAGGACTTTGTCATTGGCCTGTCCGTGTTGCTCAGAGGTTCAGTCACTGAGAAGCTCAACTGGGCTTTTAACCTCTATGACATTAACAAGGATGGCTACATCACCAAAGAGGTACTGTAAAGAACAGGCACATAAATCATTAACCAAAATGAAAGAATGGATTAGAGATGTGTGTACATTTGAAAAACAACTTGTTCAGTCTTACTTCACCTTGCTTCTGTCCTCTTCAGGAGATGCTGGCAATTATGAAATCGATCTATGACATGATGGGGAGATACACCTATCCCTGTGTGCGAGATGATGCACCCTCTGAACATGTGGACAAGTTCTTCCAGGTTCTGAGTGCACACAAATAAAAACACACAAAAAAAACACACAAAAAACAACTGTAGAGAGTTACAAAATGTTCTTGCTAATGTGTGTTTCCTTTCTGTTTTCTTTTCCCCACAGAAAATGGATAAAAATCGAGATGGAGTTGTGACAATTGAGGAGTTCATTGAGACCTGTCAGAAGGTAACTCATATTATATGTACTCTCACACAAACAGATGGCCAATAATAATACTGATAAAAATTCGCAGTTCACACAAAACTCCACTCATGACAACTCTGTGCTGTAAAAAACAAGTTGTAAAAGGTTTAAAATGTTGCCTAAACTATCCATTTATGTTGTTATGGCCAGTAATATAATATAATATAATATAATATAATATGAGATAATATAATATACTATGACATGATATAATATACTATGATATGATATAATATAATATAATATAATATAATATAATATAATATAATATAATATAATATAATATAATATAATATAATATAATATAATATAATATAGTGGACTGCAAATACATTGTCACTTTGGCCACCTGATTGAGAAACATACATGCTCTAATCAGAATTTAATGTATTTACTTCAGACATTCGCTCACAAATGTTTTAACTTGTTTTTTTTTATGCAGGACGAGAACATCATGAACTCCATGCAGCTGTTTGAGAATGTGATATGAGGAGTCCAGATGCAGATCCAAAACAAATAGATCCAGATGTGTTATTTCATCTTCAGTAGCGACACACCGACAATTCACACACAAAATCACTACAAACACCTTAAACTCCGCTCTATAACATGACTTCCAAGCACATAATATAAGATTATATTATTTCTTTTTTATGCTGTGTCTTCTGTAGTGCTTCTGGATTAAAGGAACTCTCACAGACTGAAGAAGTGCTTCCTAGGTGAAATCCCCCTCCTCAGAGAGTGTTTTTTTTATGTGTGCAACAAATATCATCCTCAAAAGGGATCAAAATTGAGTGAATACGATAACCCACTGACCTGAGCACTCAAGGACAGAAGCTTTACACTAATACACCATGTTTCTGTCTCTGGCACACACAAAGACACAGAAAAAAAAATTCAAAAAGAGTAATGAATTTAAGCATGTTTGTCCTCAAATATGTGATGTGGATTTAGCTTGCACTACATTTTTAAGACTATGTATGATATGTGCCTGAAACAAAGGCTCTGTACATACCTGCTCCTGATGGAAGCCAGTGTGTATGTATATATGTATAGTGAATAGTTGTGTTTGATTTTTCTCTGTGCTGAACTGGGTAACGGAATGGGCACAAGTCAATATTTGGTTAAGAAATATCTGCGTTAATCCATTTGGCGTCTTGTTCAAACTAAATTTAAATGAGTTACTGAAATATTTGTCTTTCTTTTTTTTTATTTTGTATGATTATGTTTTGTTGGTCAGATTGGAAAATTGACTCGCTATAGTTCTGTAGAGATACAAAAAAACATATGGTTAAAGTGTGTCTCTCTTTTTTTTTGCTGAATTAAGATTTTATCCTGGTTGCTTGGTATCTATGAGCATGCTGACTCGTAAGTGCCACAGTACTATGTACAGTATGGTTGGATCTTTGTCAGTTAATTAAAGACGCTGTCAAAAACTGTGATGTGTCCCTTTCTTCTATCCTTTCTTTGTCTGTCTGTCTATTATGAGTTACCTTCCACTGCTGTTGGTCTTGTTCAGGATTCTTTTGTTAGCATCAGTCGTGTGTGTACATGTCTTTAGTCAATCGTCAAGCAAACCTGTGAAGGACATTCTGGCTGGTCCTCACAACCTTTACAGGCTTTTTGGGGATTAAGGCTTGATTTTAGGGTTAGGGTTAGAAGTGGGCTAGGGTTAGGCATTTAGTTGTGATGGTTAAGGTTAGGGTAAGGGGCTAGGGAATGCATTATGTCTATGAGTGTCCACACAAAGAATAAAAAAACCATATTCCTTATGTTGTGGGGACCTAAATCTTTTTACACTGTTGCATTATGGGGACACAAATCGAGTCCCCATCATGTAAATCACTACATTATAAGGTGAAGATGTGTTAGGCTGAGGTTAGGGTTAGTGTCAGGTTTAGGATTAGGCCAGTAGTAATTATGTTTAAGGTTAGAGTAAGTCTCCAGGAAATGAATGTCAAGTCAATTCAATGTCCTCTGAAGTCATGGAAAACTGTGTGTGTGTGTGTATTCAGATAAAGGCAATGCAGCCAAACAACCATCAGATGGCAGTATGGCCAAATATACAGTAGTACCTTTGCCAACGTTGTAGTTACAAGTGAGTTGGGAAAATACCATAAAATACCAAACCAAATTCTTTGAAATTTTCCTGGATTTTTTTAATCTTGCACAACCATAAATTAGAGCTGAAACGATTAATCGATTAATCGATTATCAATCGACCCTAGGGTTAGGCTAACCCAAACAAATAAATCATTAAAAGTCAATCATTTTGGTTTGTTGACAAAACAAGACACTTGAGTAATAAATATCAAGAGCTTTATTTGAACAGGTAAACGATTAACCAAATGGAAACAGAATGTAGTATAAGAAAAATAAAAGTTAAACACAAAAAGAATAGACCAGTACAAACAATTCCTCTAGAGTTTAAAAAGACTGGACTAAAATAGTTTGTGTTTTTTTTAGTGGGGGGATAATTTGAGATTTATGAATGTATGATTTATGAAAATAAAACTGTGAACAAAAGGTGAAAAGGTGCACTTTAGATCAGTGTCTTTTTTCAATATGAGTAATAACTGACACAGTTTTTTTTCATGACCTTTATTACAGAAATGCACATAACATGAACAATGTGTGCCAAACATTTTAGCTGAGTCATGTTTGGGCTGTTTATTTCTTCTTTTAGGGAGAAGAATGTTTGTTACACAGTTGCAGAATTGTGTCTTTGAAATGACTCAGCACAAATGTGTTGTCAACAGCATCATCGTGCATACATACTCTGAAATGACTGTATTGGACTAATATCCATATCGGTAGATACTCGAGTTTGTGATTTCGGTATCGGACACAAAAAAGTGGTATCTCCCATCGCTATACGCGACAGGGAGGCAGGCAGGCTCCTGACGTCACGCGAGAACGTGGTCATGCGTGATGACGAACGTTGACCCCGTGCTTCTAAACAGGGATCGCTCCATGATCCGCAGGTCGGTGGGCTGGCGGTGGCTGCTGCTGTTGTGAAAGAGAAGAAGAAGGAACTCTCCTCGTGTGAACCAGGCTGAAGGGCGGTCTCATCTCCTCGCTACACTCCGTCGTCTGCGCGTGTGTTCCGGCTGCGAGTGAAGGTTGTCTTTGCCTCCGCTCCGACATAACGAACCACGGAGACAAGCCAACGGTTAGCAGAGAAGGGAAGTGGGCTCCGCTGTCTCTTTCCGTCAGGCAGGTGAGTACAAAACGTGCCTTTAAAAAAACAAAATAAAAAAAAAAGCACTGAGACAAACGTAGCATGTGGATGTAACAAAGTAGGTCACGGGCAGAGGAGTGATGTGGACGGCCTCTCTTTGTCGTAGCAGTCTGAGCTGTAGATGCAGGCAGCCGGCGACAGCGGGTAAAAACGTTCGGGATGTAAAGGTGTCTCTTGTGGTAGCTGGAGTAGGACTTGATGGGCCTGATGGCATTACCCCGTTGCTGCTGATTACCATATGAGATTATGAACACGAAAGTCACCCTCCGCTCCAGGCGTTTGTGTCGCTGTGTAGCGCGACACATTAGTGTAGAAAGCACATTTCACGTAGAAACACTGGCCTGTCTTTGTGTTTAGTGAAGGCAGATAAACTCGTGTGTTGTGGATGTGAGGCCTCTATTGACACGCTACAGGGAAGCATGTAAGCAAGCATGTAAGCAAGCAGCACACAAATGACACATTTCAATAAATGAACGACATATGTATAGAGCTGGTTATAGCTGTAAACTATCCAGGCAGGTTGTGAAGGTACATTTTAGCACGTCGTCACAACTTCAAGAGGCTTTGAGATTCAACACTTGGTTTTATGGTTCAGTTGAGTTAATGATAGCTTTATTATTCCTTAAGGGGCAATACAACATTAAACACTATTAAAGCATGACGACATAGACAAAATACAGCATAATCAAGTTTGTAAAACGAGGAATAAGTGCCACGACCAATTGTGCAAATTAGAATAATTGTCATGTAACATGGGACTGCCCACAGATCCAGACATGTAACAAAGGGTAAACATGTAACAAAGGGTAAACATGTAACTAAGGGTAAACATGTGACAAAGGGTAAACATGTGACAAAGGGTAAACATTTGACAAAGGGAACATTTTACCTACACATTTTACAACTCTATTATAACTTGATATTAATCAGCGGGCCACATGTAATGAATCATAGGGTTTGAGACCTCTAATCCAGAGGGAAGAGGGATTATTAGATTTGTGTAATATGTGAAACCTCCTGTATGCAAATTACTTAACTGGGTTTCTTGACCATTCCTAGACGTTTTTTGGTTTGCAGCCAAATGTTGCCATAAAAAGAGATTAAACTGATGGTTAAACTTTAACTTCAGGGTTAAACGCAATAACATAATTGTAAAATGAAACTCTCAAGGACCTTGCAACATTAAAATAATTCAATAATTGTGGCCTCTCTATCATGATGCTGGGTATTTCCTACAAGGTTGTAGGAAATGCCCAGTGCAATATTCAGAGCAGAAATCATGTGTTCTTGAGTTAAAATAGAGTAGTATGGCATTTGCCTCAGTCTCAAGGGCCTGGCAGTAAATCTAGAACTGCTTTCACCAAAGACTCCAAAGATTCTCTTGAGATTCTACGGTATGTGTGTTCTGTGTATGTGTGAACACGAATATCTACAGAATCTGCTCCTGACATTCTTTGGGGATTCTCTGCCAGCTCTCCTGTATAATTTTAGTCAACATCCAAGGGAGCTGATGTGTGAACACACAAGCTAATCCACTATGAGTCACTGGGCAAGTGTTCTCGCCTACTACTTTCGGCTGTCCTCCTGCTGATGTGAACTTGACTCACCTAGAAACATTTATAAACTGCAAACTGGAAAGTATGTCCAGAGCTTCATCTCTGAAGATTAGCCATTTCACATCTGAAAAATTGAAAATGGCTTAAGTTAGGTTATTTGCTCAACTTGAGGATGACCAAGAAGTGAAGTTAAGCCGTGTCTCCATCATGGGGCAGTTTTGGGGCAGCCCATGGCTGGAACGCGAACTTGGCTTGTAACCGGAGGGTTGGTGGTTCCAGTCCCCACCAGGTCAAAAAAAGGGCTGGGGTACCACCAAGCAAGGTACCCAGCCCCCATTAAAAGACAAATGTATTTATTCATCATGGTACATCATAGTACAGATGTTGGAAGATGAGCTCTCTTCCCTGCAACATTGCTCACTGGTGTGCAGGTACATTCTTAGCTCCTGCTGCTTCCCGTCTCTGTGTGCTGTCATAGTGATAGGCCACGGTCATCAGGGCAAAGCAGTGGGGCGCACAGTTTGATGGATGGACAGAAATCGTCTACTGTAGCTTTTCATAGTCACCATGACTTGCAGTAAACGAGTATCACCTCACAGAAGGGTGTTCCAGGCTGGGCCAGGATCGGACTCAAGCCCCCTGAGCTGAAGTGGGTCATACACGCAGAAATGGATTCTTGGCCCTGTTTGCTGTAGACAGCATGTGACTGAGCTTACGCTGTAGTGCTGGATTAAGCTGTGTCTTCCCACTGTACTGTGTTAAGGTGTGTGTGTTCCTGTGATTGCAAAGTGGGTGAAGGAAAATGTGGCTCTGAATTGAGCACCCTTAATTACTGTTTTTCCTTTTTTTTTCTCTTATTGTTTTTTGTTTGATCTGTAAGCTGTTTTTGGCCTTGTGTAATGACTTAATGAATAAATTAGCATTTACTAGATTTTCCTTTGGATTCAAACATTTAGTTTTTCTCTTTGAGTATGGATGGAAGCAACCAGTGGAGCCACTAGTGATTTAATGTTGTTTGTCTAGTGAAAACACGTTTATAAAGATCTCTGTGCTTCTTCTCCTGTCTCCTCCCTAACCCTAACCCACCCTGTCACAGTACACACCCTTAATTATGTGTGTGAGTGTGATATCAGTTGCTTGTGTGTCTTAATGGAAGCATCCATATTTAAAAGAGTCTGAAAATTAAGCCAATAAAATCTATTGGGTCCATGTGTGCTGGAACATAATTTTACCAAGGGGTGCTGTATAGTATACATCATGCAAGACTGTATGTGCATGCACCAACAGACTCTCCTTCCTTCAACTCACGTCAAAAGCTATGACACCCTTATTAATTACCATAAGAAACATCTTTAAAATGAGGAAGGAATTTAACGATGTTAGAGTAATTGGCAACACACTTTAATGTTAAACAAACCGACACTTATGAAGGTGATCATCATTACTCAGTTTATCAACATTTAACATAGCGCCAGCACAGCTAACGTTTCCTCTTGGGTTAACGAGGGCTGATGCTCAGGCTCCCGAACTTCTACAGTGGAACTCAACTCGACACACTCGTGACATTAGTTGACACACTTGTACTGCGACTGGGCACCGACTGGATCTTCACTCTGTGTTTTGGTTGCTTTTGGGGTTTTAGAAATAAAGAAATCCAGAATTATTTTCTGTGCCATTGTTTTCCATATGTAGTTTTTTGACCAGCGCTGACCCTTACACTTTGACCTGAGTGTGCTGATGTCATTCAACATACTTTCATTCAACATACTTTAATTATCATTCGCAGAAAACCTAAAAAAAAACCTATTATTCAATTTCTGATTTAGAAATTATTCCACCCCTTGTCAGTAGGGGGTGCCACTTCCCATCCCTCTGTAACAGATGTTAAATGAGTAAGTCACACGGGTGAAAAAAAGAACAGTCACAGTAAGGCTCATCTTAAATATGCAAAATATGACCTGGCAATAGAATGCATTATTGGCACAGTCCAAAACACAGATAGGTTTGAAGCAACACTGGTGGTCCAACAGCTGTCTCTGTTATCCAGAAGAGAAAAGCACAAAATAAAATATACCTAAAGTACTCCGTTGTTGATGGTTGACAGTTACGGCAGGCATGCTTCTAATGTTTTCCTCCCATCTAGGAGTATCATGAAAGATCTCCATATCTTGTCAAACATGGGGTATTTACACTTAACTCACTTACCATTTACTCAGTGAGTTTTCAAGCGAAAGAGAATCTGACAGTCCTGCAAGCCAGAAATCAAGCCAGGCTTGACTTGGTAGTGGATTTCCAAGAATTGGCAATGGTATGCTTTGCTTTTAACAGGCTTGCTTTAGTTAGTTTACAATTTGCAGGGCAAATACCAAACATTTTTGGCACACAATAATAGTCTTATCCCTGTGACATGTCAAATCATATCCATCACTTCAATCCAAAAGCCTGAATCTGTGAGAATTCCCATAGGTAGATGTGTCCTTTCAACCACATTTGTAACTTGTGTTAAGATTATTGGGGTTTCATTTGTTCAAGTTGAGTTGGGATTATAGCTATTCTCAATATCCAATGTTATTGAAGTAGTTTAAAGTGGGTATTTATTGTTTGTGTTTGAGATTTTAAGCAAGTCTTCTGCCAGTCCTCACTTTTAGTTGTAAGTGCTCACACCATGATTGTTGCATAGGAACTTGAAGTCAATCCCCTCTTGATATTTATTTACAGTGTTTTAAACTTTTGGTTGTCCAAAATAAGCAATGTAATAATCATAATAATTTATTTTTTACTTTAATAGCACTTAAGGTCTCCTAATAACAGTAAAGTCACGCATTAAGTGATCAGCATACAGTGGAACTATAAGTTATTGTTTTAATCAAATCATCTTGTGCTTAAAAAAAACATGATTTATTTTATCAATAAATTAACAGTGAAAGTAAACGGTAGTTTTCAACTGTAGTTCTGTTTACATTGTCATTGTCTAAGCTCATTCCACATCTTTGTCTTATGTCAGCATATTAGTGTGATTTTCATAATACTGTGGGTTTGTTAAAACAGTAGCATGACAGATGATAAATGCAGTGGTAGATGAAAGTGCATTACTAATTGACTGCTGAAGTGGTCCATCTTACGTCTACACGCTTATGTAACCATCGATTCTAAAATGTTGACGACATGCTGATTTGAGTCGAGGTTATTTAATACTCATGCCTAACAATTATTGCTATTGTGTAGATAAATCCTCTTTTTTTTTATGTTTTTCTTTCAGACAAACGGCACATGCAACATGATTATTACAGCTCAACATCACATGCCAAAGCCTTTGTTCCACCATTTTTGTTTTGAAAGAACAAAAGAAGAACATGATATCCACGAATCATGAACTACAACAGTCCCCTTAACTGAACAAGTAAATGGCTGAAAATAAATATTAAAACTAAAGAGAGAAAGGAAAAAGGCATACATTTATGAAATAATTAGTCAAACATGCTTTCCTGTGCAGATTAATCTAGATTTAATGATTATAATTTTTTTTAAGATAAAATGCAGAGGGCATGATACTTTCTTATTAAATGTCTTGATCAAAGTGAATTTGCCCGAATGCAAGACAACAAAAAGCTGCAACTTTTCTCGTCAGAAAACTTTGAACCAACCACATTAGTTGGCTAGGGTTGCAACTTATTATTTTTTAAAGTTAATTAGTGTGCCGATACATTTCCTGATTAATTTCCCCGTTGTTTAACTAATATTATCAAAAATAGTACATTTTCTGTTCAACTAGGTCGCCATTTATGTTGGACAAATGGGTAACTTCCACAGACCTTGATCTGGAAACGAGCAGAGCAAAGTTTATCCTTCTGTTAATGCCAACATGACCTCAGTTCAGTCTTTGCTGGTTCCCTTAGTTGTTCAGACGATTAAAATGTTTTAGTAACAAGGCCTTGTTGCACTTTGTCTCAGTTCTTGCTCTATCGTCTGGTGTCAGCTGTGTCCCAGTGGTGTCTTCATATCAATCAGTGAGTGTCCTTATCTCAGAGGCCTTGCATTTATTTTGTCTGTCCTGTCCCTTTTTTATTGTACCAACATATTTGGTGGTAATTTAAAAAATATACTTAACAGTGTGAAGGTAGGTAGTTGTGTCGATTCAGCTGCAGTTTTGGCCTTAAGGAATGAATGTAATTTACGTTTTAAATAATTGATTCCGCTAAATGAGCCTCAAAAAGGGACATGGTGTAAATGTGACAAATTAATATGCTTTAAATGAAACGGAAAAAGTCCTGGATTTCGGATAACACTGATAAACACTTATAATGGAACTTCTAATGCTTTTTGGTTAGACGGAGTACTGTTTTGTACTCATTAAAAAATCAAATATAAAAATTACATTTTTGACGTTGTCCAGATAAAAGAAATCTTCTTGTACATGTGTATGAAAATAGGGCTGCACTGACTTTTACCAGATTAACAATTACCTTTATGGAGTTTTACTGAACAATGATGCAACCTCTATAATATGTTCAGTCACCACATTTTGTTTCTGTGATTAACAACTCGTAATATGACAACTACGTACATGTGTTTGTTCTCACTAACTCTGCTTCTCATGTTACCTTTTTTAAACAGATTTATTTAGACAATCGAAGAGCTGGCTCGTGTACTCGGTCTCCAAAGTTATTGCACAAGCAAATGAAACCAGTTGTCCCAATGAGAACAATGGGAGTTATATCACAGAATCTTAGGTAGGCTTAGTTGGCTTAAATCACCAAAGAATACCTTTTCTTTTGCCCTGTGGGGCAACCTGTAAGAAAACAATACAGGTCTCCTTGTTCTGTGCATCACCACATGACGGTTTATGTGCTCCTGATGTCATGCCGTGTGGGTGTCGGTGTTGCTTTGAGAAACGGATAGAAATCCTTTTGAATCTCTGCTCCCATGATCCAAATGTATCTTTCTTGTCCTGCTGCTTTGGCCATTTAACTGAGAAATGTGTTTGTACAGCCCAGCATGGGGCAAGTCCTGCTGTTTGACTGGAAAGTGGTACAGAGGGTAGGAGGGTTTCCATGGCCTATCTATCTGAATGAAACTCATGACTTATGTATAAGTGTTATTTAATTTGTTTCATCATTCTGTTGTTATTGGCCTTTTCATTGACTGCTTCCCTAAAGTGACATGTTCACCCATGAGACTGCAGCTAAAACTGAATAGAAGTGAAGAGCAGGAATCATTTATCTCCTGCTGAATTGAAGACATTGATCCTCCTGTGGCCCCTGTATTTGAAGCTTTGCTGGCAGTATGTACGTTATGTATGTATGTTGTTGGTAAATTTGATCATTGTGCCAGTTTGATGGGAGCCATCATGGTTGACAAGGTCATAAAGGGTTTCATTAGACCAGCACTTCATTTAAGTCACTGTAAAAGGAATCATAAGGGCCATGTCCTGAAGGGCTCCTGTGTTATGACTTGTCCCTGTGTAGAATGCGGTCTGGATAATGATATCTTTAAGACCTTGGTTGTTATGCCCTGCACCTGCCACTGGCATCTGGGCTCGCTGGATCCTACAACGAGAGACAGTCAGTAATTGATTTGCCTGATGCAAATGCATGCTTAATGTAATTGTACATTTTGAAGTCAAGACTCGACAGACAACATTTTCCAATTTTTTTTATCATCCATCATACAGGTTAGATTTGTCTGTCTGCCTGTGAGCATCATAACTCAAAAAGTAAAGGGCATTGTTTGTTATTCTGGTTATGTCTCAGGAAAGAAATAATTCGATTTTGGCGGTGATTCATACGCAGTGTAAGTATAATTTTTAAAACAGTTGTAGACATTGCGATGTAAGGGGAGTAAATTGACATGGTACAAGGTCTTTTGGTGCTGATTTCCTGGTTTAAGCTTCTTTGGTACTAAATTGCTACTATATATCCTGATGGTGAACTTCCAACTCATGGGCTTTGGACATTTGAAGTGGCCGACAGCAGATCTAGGAAAACCTCATTTCCATTGCTCACTCGGGCTGTGATATGGCCTAAAATCAGTTGATGTTAAATTGTCATGTAAAATGTCAGGTCATTGAAGATTTACTACTTTTTAGAGGTGTCAAAACAAATGGATCCATGTTAAAATCGTGATTCTTATCCTCAAGGATTCTAAATTGATATAAAACTTCCTTTCCTTCAAAACGTTTTCGAATGTTGTTTCAATTTTAATTGGTATGGCCTTTTTTTTTTTATTTCAGAAGACCTGCATCCTAGTTTTATGATTACAATTGATCAGAAAATGATTCCAATACATTCAAAGCAAATATAAGTATGTCATTCATAACTGGCTTTATGGCTGCAACTAACATTGTGTTTATTACAGTATTTTCTTGAATAATCGGTTAAAATAATGACAAAATCTCAAATTGTTTTTGCCAAAGACTTTCAGTTGACTCTCATAGAGGAGCAAAGAAACCAGAACATATTCACATTCATAATTAAGCAGAAATCACAGAACTAACAAATAGTTGCTGATAAATGGATTGTGGTGGCCCTATAGTTCACACTATTAATTTTGCTTGTGAATAAATCCTGTCTGTCAAATTAACTTGTGTCTTACCTCCCTCCTCCTCCTCCTCCTCCATTCCCCATCTGCCTCACTCCTACCCGCTTGTTCTCATCTCCTTTTCTCTTTCATTCTTTCTAATCATTATCTTCTACCACCTGTTTCCCATTCTCTTGCCCCTTCCCCACAGATGCTTCCAGCTGCCCAGCTTGACAAGAGTGAAGGGGTGTGTCAACTAGGTATTACACTTATCCCAACATTTTACACTGAAAGCAGGGAGTCCGGCTGGATGGGAAAAATCTATTTATTTTGGGTGCTAAAAGATATTAGTACATCAGTGGCTTCAGTGCAGACATCTGTGCTTATAACAATGGGCCCTTTGCACAATTTAACATGTTTTAGCAGGAAAAGTACAGTTACTGACAACATTACTACCCCCATAAAATCTGAACAGTATGACGGTGAACCTGCATTTCTCCAGAAACAGAAATTATTAACATTTGACTTACTGACCTGTTGAGCTTTCTGCTGTGCACAGGGCACATTTGTGAAGTTCAGTGGGAATTATTTGGGGAATCACTACAAACAGACAAGAACCAGTTTTAGTTTAGTCAGAGCCAAAGCAGTGTGAACAAAGAAGACAAAGCAGGGTGCACTAGTGCATGCACACACTGATGGGGAGAGAGTCAGGGAGAAAAAGTTGCATGTGTGAAGCAAACAGTGATGTGTACTCTATATATCCGGTAGACTGCATCAGTGAGTGCATCATTTTTATAAGTTATCATGAATTAAAAGGCCCATATTGCACACTGTAAGGATGTAATGATTGTAGACGTATCAGTCAGTATGGCACTAAACAGTAATTCGCACCATCTTTAGTTTTGATGCTGCATTATTTTTGGAGATCTATTAGTTCAATTAAATTCAAGTCCAGGATAAACTAATCAAATAGTTAAATCACATTTTAAGTTGCCTTAAATAAATAAATGTCACATGTAAAAATTGCTAAAACACGTAATTATATAACATTTAATGTTGTATAATTATGTGTTTTATCAATTGCCAGCCCCACAAATGCCATCAAAGTGTGGTATCATAACATATACATAGATTTCTACTCTAGATGGGTAGATATACTTTATTTATCCCAAAACTGGGAATATTTTTATCCAACAGCAGCACAGTGTCATGCACCTTACAACTCTTTTAAATGCAGAAAGATGTAAGAGATGAACTACAAATATAAACAAGTATAAAATATATCAAGAACAGGTAAACAGCTATACGAAGAAAAATACAAATATAACAAGAAAAGGAATGAGTGTAAAATTGTAAGGACGAATCCACTACAGCAATGCAACATGGTTTTTGTATTTTTCTTCCTGTCAGAATATGTTCTTTTTAAAGCTGCTTGTTTGACAAACAAGAATGAAGTGTTAGCTCTACATAAAGGAGTTTGTTATTACAGTATATCCAGTTAAATCTCCTGTTTCCAGCTGTTGTGACACTACATTAAACACTGGCTTGGCTTTTGCTTCAACAAGTAAATGAAACATTTCTCTTGGGAAGTGCAATAGGGTTTGGTGCCATTCACATCTGAGTCAATACAGGCGACCAACTGTATCTTTTTTTTGTGTACCGTACTCAAGTGTACAATAGGATTTAAATTGTGAAAAGAATTCCAAACTTCTCAATGTCATCCAATGAACAGTGGATGCAAGTTGCCCTCAGGTCAGTACGTTTTGTACCATTGATTTAATGTGGATCAAAGCTTTATAATACTGACATAAGTTTGTCAGTACCATTAAAAGTAAACGGGTTAATGCCAAACCCCACTGCGTAACACTCCTCTGCTGTTTCATCATCATTGACTGTTGACTCGGCATGTGATCACACGTGAGAACTTTTTTTGCCATTCAAAGCAAATTTGCTGCTGGGAGAAGGAAGTCACGAGATACTTTGTCTCATTGCTCAGAATTAAACTCTTCCATTACAATTCACTAATTGTTGCCCCTGGAATCAGATTTGAAAAAGACTAATATCACAAAACTGTTATTACTCTCATGAACATTGTAGAATGGCTACTGATATAATTAGTGCAGACAAATGAGTCTGTACAAGTTTGTTTGGCTGTTTGTTCCTTGAAGAAGTTTTTTTTTTTACCATGACAGATATTTCTACATAGTTGGACCACTACTACTGTATAATTATATGGAGGAACAGCTTCGTAAGCATTTGTGGTTCAGACTCCGAGTCATCTTGTCTCAACTTTGACATGGTGCCTTAAAACAGGCAGTGAAACTCAGAAGTCAGATCATTGTGTTCCTCCACCTGTTTATTATAGTGTAGATATTGTTTTCATAATCTGAGTATTTATTTATGACTAACATATGCTTCAAACAATTGCTTTCATTCTCTAGTACTAGGCCAGTGGTTTTTGTTTGTTTTGATGAATCGGTTAATTGTTTTGGAAATGTCCAAAACCCGAAGGTAATACGTTTACAATGATAGGAAACAAATAATAGAACATTTGCATTTAGAAGTTGTACACCAATGATGAAGGTGTGTTTTAAAAAGTGTCTCCAGAATCGCAACCAAATTTGGTCCATAAACTCAAAACATTTCAGTTTTAATGAATCCTTTGTAATGTGACCAGAAAATATTCACATTTAATAAACAGGAAAAGCAGCTTGTTTTTACTTAATTAAAAAAAAAAACACTCAAAATGATTAATCAATTATCAAATTATTTACCAATTTATTTAGTAATTGATAAAAAAATAATTGCATTTGTAACACTCCAACATAAATCTAACAATATTTTTATGTAATAAAAGCTGGGAGGTGACATTTTGTCCCAAAGACTAACATTAATAAGACAAATGAGAGTTACGGCCTGGTGGCCTCTCTGATGTGAGCTTCAAAGTGAGATCAGGATATGAGTCATCAATAAAGATGGTAATCTGGCAGTTGTTTTTTTGTCTCTATTCTTTCAAGCAGATGAGGCAGTCCTGGACGATGTCATCAGACTGAAGGAGTCATCTGCAGTGTTGACACAAGAGCAAGACCGAGGGGGGATAAGGAAAGAGGAGGAGGAGGTCAACAACATAGAATACAGAAGAATGGGTGTGGGGAAAAACACCACCTCCAAGTCGATGGACAGCGGCAGTGAGGGAGTAAAATATGAAGAGGAGAGCAAACATGGAGCAGATTTCTACCCTATACCGGTACATGGCTTATAGTTTTTCCACTGAGTCATATCCACACAGTCATCACGAACATGAGCTCATAATGGACCAATTTAAAAAAGACACAGTTGGTGAGGTTTGGGTCAGAGCACACCTTTTTTTTTTCTTTTTTAATTACTGTAGTCTTCTTCTACCTCCCTCTCGTCCCTCATACTTGCATGCTCACATTGTTCCTTCTTTTTGCCTGGAATGTAGTTTTGTGGGTGTAATACACACGCAAGCTGTCTACTTCATGACAAGTTATTGCACGCTACTGCAGCCCTGTCCTTCCATTTCCTGTATTTGTCTGCTGGGCTCCAGGCCAAGGCTTCATCAAGGCCAAAGAGCAACATCACCACAGTGGCGGTGTCATTCATAAAATCACGTGTACCCATAAAGCCCTGCTTGACTACAGGTTTTTTTGAGTGGTAGTGGCATTAACCAGGCACCGGTAATTCAAGTTGTTGTTGTACCCTTTTTTTATTTCACTATTCCTGGTCCTTATTTTTAAGTGCATCATGTCACTGCGTGTAAGAAGAATTCTGCGGTTTACTTCACTGGTTAATATTTCTTATCTATCTATAAATGCAAGGAATGTTTGTGTTTGTTATTCGTTTAACTGTCCAACGGCAGTCTTCACTTGGCAGATGACTTACTCAGGGCACCAGTGTGTGCAGTGCTGACTTTCACTTTGTTTGGTAAAGAAATAAAACAGATATTGTCACGTAGCACACAATGTTCCAATGAGGTGATATTACACTGTATGGTCATTATAGCGTTGCTAAAACCAAAAAAAAATCAGTGGTGGCCCAGGACTTTTGCACAGTACTGTATATTACATCAGAAATCTAAATTGCATGTGTTTTTAGGTGGTGGTCAGTGGAGTCAATGGTGCCAGTGGAGACCAGGACACTGAGAACACAGAACTAATGGCCATATACACAAAAGATATTCAAGGTGCAGAAAAGGTAGGACAAGAGAAAACATGCAGGAATGGAGCAAAGTCATTATGCTCGCTGTAAACTTCTACTGGCACACAATCTTGTTACTTTCTCTTTCACTGCCTGTTTTAAACTGTTTTTTTGTCTTTATTTCAAAAACATTGGCTCTCCTCTTTCTTTTTTGACATGCTGTTCTTACATTAACATTGAAATAGACAATAGGCAATAGGAAAACAGTACCACCCACATTTGTATTGGTTCCCAAGTTTTGCTTTCACTACATTATATTTTTGGCCACTGGAAGGTTTAAAAAAAAAAAAGAAGATTTACGGCACACAGGAACTGCATTCTGTTTCCAGAGAAGAAAATAGCATGCACCTGGTATCAGTTGTGTTTTTCATACATGGTTCTCTATTATAACATAACACTGGATCTGATGAAAAGTCCCCTTGTCTTTTCCCTCTTAAACATTAACAACCCTTTTCCATGGTTTGATCCATATAGCAAAGTGCACTGGACAAAGTCAACAGAAGACATGAACTAAATTTCTGTGTGTGTCTCCGTGTAGAGCTCGATGTCCGAGACATTGGACAGCACAGACAGTATGGACGCAAGAAGGATGGATATGATCTATACCATTGAAGACACCCCACCCTGGTACCTGTGTGTGTTCTTGGGCTTACAGGTACCTCTTCAGATGACGCTGTTGTGCTTGTGTGAGCTCTCATCCGTATGCTTTCAATACCGGCGTCAAAGATGAGTTTAAATTCTCACCGTATGTGAACTGAAAAAAGTTAGCGCTAAACCACAACCTACATTATCTCAAGGCGCTGGAAACATTCACAGTATTATAGAGGGAAGAGAAACCCTACAGTTCACACAATGAACAAGCACTAGGCATCAGTGGAGAGGAAGAGAACCAGACTCAAGAATGTGCTGCATCTGCCTTGACCGGTTGGGGGGAAATGGATGTGTTCCAATAAAGTGATGGCGAAAGGATTATACTGTATTGCCATTATAGCATTGCTAATACAACAGATCTCATGGTGGCCTAAGACCTTTGCACAGAAAGGTATTTTGGTGATCCAGTAATTAAACGTGTCACCGTGTGTCACCTTGTGTCACCGTGTGTTACTGTGTGTTTTGTGGTCGACACTGACACTTTAGTGTCTGCTGTGACGACATTAGATTGGCACTGGCTTCACCCCCGCTGACATCACGTCTGTTATTGAGAGCAACATTTTGTTTTCAGTGGGGCTCAGAGAGGGCAGAATAGCCCTGTGTGAATCAAAACACAATAAAGTAAGATTATAACCATTAGACAATGAAATTGTGACTCAGTGTTAATATTGTGGCTGTGGATACAAAGCACCTTTTGAAAGTGTTTCTTTCCAACAGATCTAATCACGCATTTAGGACAGATTTGGAACATTTAAACCTTTACTAAGCTCTGTCTGTGCATGTGATCAGATCACACAAGACAGATGTTAATCCCACAGCTCACAGCTGCAGGTAAACAGATATTGTTCTCTGTCTGTGTGGTAGTACTTTGAGAAACAAATAAATCATATGGCGGTCAGTATTAATAATGTGGTTGTGGCTACAAATAAATGAACGCATGACTGTGGACAAATGTGTCCTCAATCCACCTCTGAATGTGGTTTCTGTGACACATTCAGGACACACTGGAATCGTTGAGACCTTTACTTGGCACAGTATGGCCTGTGATCAAATCACTGAGGACACACACATTGACTGAATGGCTTCTTGTATTTGCAGCACTACTTGACGTGTTTCAGTGGGACGATCGCGGTGCCGTTCCTCCTCGCTGATGCGATGTGCGTCGGGTTCGATCAGTGGGCCACCAGTCAGCTCATCGGGACCATCTTCTTCTGTGTGGGGATCACCACCCTGCTACAGACCACAGTGGGCTGCAGGTACATACACACAACAGTACCGCTTGACACAGTCACAGAGCGCCCAACTGTTTTGTTCCTTCACTTTCTCACCTCGGTGTTTCAGACTATCGGCACATTTTGAAAAACAGTGAATCAAATATGATGATTTTCTTTTTTTTTTTTACATGTTCTTGCTGCAAAAAGTTGATATTAGCCAAAAACAGTTTGTGCATGGACTGTGCGTTAATAACGGAATTTACGTAATGCACACGGTGTGTTGGGTCTGTGCGTGCTGTGTGCAAAAGTATACCGGGGCCTTTAGGCTTCAAGTAACAAATAATTAGTAATTAGTAACTGACTGGCTTACTAGTCAGTTACTAATGACTGTGGGAAAGGCACTGAATTTCTTTCTGCACCATTTTAAATTTAGTAAATTCTTCTGAGAAGCCTTTTTTTTTCTTTCCCTAAATGTGGCACTTTCTCCACCTTCACCCTTCATGTCACTCTGGAGTGGGTTTTAGTGTGAGTGTGTGTGTGTGAGTGTGTGTTAATACATTTAAGTAGATGCTTGCTCACACATTTCTTTGGCTCGGCGTGTATTTCCAGAACGGCAACCGGTTATCATTTATAAGAATACAAATTGTTGTATTGTTGCTGCCAAGAGTGTAGATTAGTCAAACAAAAGCATTCTTGCTCTATTCAAGTGCCTACAGTTGTCTGCATATTTTAGCTTTCTATCTCTATAGCAGCTATGGAAATTCCAGACATTTAAGACGTGTATCAACCGTTCACTTTATCACAGGCAAGTGGTGTGCATGATGTTGAAGCTGTAATTGATTAAAAACATATTCGTCCTTGCTTATGGTTTGTTAAGCATGTGGGAAGTGAGAAGTGTCTGATTTTGACTCTACATTCTCTTTATGTAAGACGTGTGCCTGTGGCGCATCTCTCTTTTCATTTAGGCATGAGTAATGAGACCATTCGCGCTGCTGCCTCTTTTTAGGGAATAGACCGTTCACCGATTTTTCAGGCCAATCCACAGGCGTCTCGCAGCAAAAGGACAGTGAAAATCATTCCTCTTCAGTGTCTGGATCAATCACAAATGTCACAGCACGTCCTGCACCTGCTTCAAAGTAAAAGCCCCTCCATTGTTTCAGTTCCTTGATTCCCCCCCCCCACATAGTTTATTTGTGAAATATGTGCAGCACCGACAGATGCACAACTTCACACTGAAGATTCCTAGTATTTAGTTGAGTATGGAGAAGTATTGCCTTAAGTATGTTTTATGATTTTCAAAAGCAAACCCTATGTAAAACATAGAAGCTCTAAAGCAGCTCCGGGGTAGATGAGCAGGAGACACAAAACTGGTGTGAATGGCTGAGCTGCGTGAGAGACAGCAGATCAGCGCAGTGTGAAATTGACCTTATTTTAACCGCATGCTGACTGCTAAAAAAAAACATGTCTCTGTTTTTCCTTTACCTCTCTGTCCTCTCTCATTTCATTAGTTGTGATCATTGTCAGTGTTATGTTAACAGTGATTCACCTGCAGAACATCATGTATTAACTGACATGATATCCCTCCCGTTGCCATGGATATTATCCCATCCCAGTCAGGTCTTGTCTTGAGGTGTCGAGAGGATCTTTTCCTCTCACTTTCCATTTTATAATAAACCTAATCTTTCCATCACGTTGTCACAAGCTCTTCACAGTCTCACTGTTATCCCCACTGTGTCACCGCAGATGAATCGCCTCATTCAGCGCCACTCCCTGTTCTTATTTGGCACAATCTATGACCTTGACTGATGCCTCATCTGAAGTAACAATCTAGGGTGCAACGCTGTCCTTTTTTGTAAATGAAAAACAAAATTGAGTGATAAAAGGAGGTTCCACCTTAAGTAAAAGGGAAACGACAGCCAAGATATTGCGAGTTATTGTCTTTAACGCAGTAACTTGTAGACAGTAGGACACAAGATACTTAATTGCTTAATGCTATACAATATCTGTCATTAGCCTTGCAAATGAAACATGTCACATGAACCATTTGGGGCAGCCCATGGACAAGTGGAAGGGATTTTGGCTTGTTACCAGAGGGTTGCCAGTTTGAATCCTCTGACAAGTCGAGAGCCGAGGTGCCCCGAGCAAATATAAGAAATATAAGAAATTCAAAAAGTCTCATATAAGGTACACTTTTTCATATTTATGTTGCATGACAACGGTGCACTTTCTTTGCAAGTGCTTTAGGAAGGTGTAGTTTAGTGGCCAGTATGAACAGGAGAAATGGCTGCAGCAAACCTGATATTTGTTTTGCATGGTGGACAACAAGAAGTGACAACAAAATGCAAATGCATGTGGTGAGTCATGGTGCCAAGTCGAATTGGAAAGGGCACAAATGTTTCTCAAGGAACGGATAAGAGTGATCACAGTATTTTCACTTCAATCACCCTATTTGTTTTTTCATACAACATATAACGTTAAAATTATTCAATGTGGAAGAGGTTATTTTTTCTGCCTTTTTTTTGGTTCAAACTTTTCAGTTTATATTGTTCCCCACAATTCTTGCTTTTGCTATGGTATTATCTTAGCTATGAGGTTTCCATGGGAAAATATTACTCAGTTTATGGCACAAACATCAGATTTGATTGAAATAAATAAAAAAAAAAAGAAAGAAAGAAAGTCATTGTCAAAATGGTGACCAAAAAGACTGCATGTGGGGACCAGTCCATCTGTTGCAGGACATCTTGTTACTTTTATTGCTGATGTTGTTTTTTTCAGCTTTGTGTCTGAGTTTGTTGTGACAGAAGAAATTTGCATGACACCCAGATAATAAAATGTGCCAGATATGATCCTAAACATCTACAGCACAGCACTACATTTTATTAATTTTAAAAAATATTTTACATTGTATTTATAATTTATCATAGCTCAGCAGAAGTTGGTGATAGAAAAAAGGAATTACTACTTGCTGGTGAGCAACTGTTTTAGTTTAGGACTAAAATACAAATAAATTATAGATAAAGGAAAGATATAATCTCATCCTTTGTGGGATTTGACACATAAGATATATACATGATTTGTGGAATATTGTCTAAAGTAGTCGTGTACTAGTCTGTAGTGTTTTAAGAGTTGTTCAACTCCTCTTTTTAGATATAAATTCCCCTCATTGTTGCTGCTGATTTATTCCCATTGCATTTCCGTCCTTCCATTTATCATGACAATACAATCGATTTCCTGTGTCTGATCTATGATCAGAAGATATGACATCCTTCCACCATTAACACCTCCCACAGTTGTGTAGGTTGCGTGTGGCTGCCCATTGACTTATGTAATAGAAATATGGCACTTAACTGTGTGAGTATACAGGGTTTGAGTAGCGTTTTGTGGTTTGGGAGAAAAGGGAAAGGAAAATGAGGCAGGGAGAGAAATATGTTCCAGCAAATATGTCTTTCTATGGCCTTTTGTGTTTAACTGGGCCCATTTGTGGCACAAAATACCTGGATGGTTTTCCGACTCAACACGGAGCTGAGTGCACAGTGGCTTTATATGTGTTTATAAGTGTCACATTTTCTAATGTTAAATTCCCCAACATCCTCTGTTGTACATTGAAATGATTATCCAGGTTTGTTAAATGTAAATTCTAAACAGTGCTTTGCTTGTTTTAGGTTACCTTTGTTCCAAGCCAGTGCTTTCGCCTTCCTGGCACCAGCCAGAGCCATCCTGTCACTGGACAAATGGAAGTGTAATAATACAGGTAACTTATTTTAGTCTACACAACCTCATCTGTTATATGATAGCAATGAAATGTCTGGGTTGCAGCTTCATAATCCTGTCTTCACTCGCTGTGGGCATCAAGGATATTCAAAGGGGATTTGCTGGTTAATATTCATATTCATGTCTACAGAGTCATAGAGTAGACCTCTTAAGTAGAGAAACAACAAATAATTATTTTCACAATCCATTAATTACATTTTTTTGTTATATGGAGCAAACAAATAATAAAAAAAAAAAACAATATTTAAGATGCTGAAAAAGGTCACACGGTTAGTGTAGTGCTTAGGACTCTAAAGGGCCTTTCTGCATGGAGTTGGCATGTTCTCCTCGTGTGTGTGTGTGGGTTTTTTCCGTGTTCTCCGGCTTCCTCCCACAGTCCAAAAACATGCAATGTGGGGATTAGGTGAATTGGTCACTCTAAATTGACTGTAGGTGAGAGTGAATGGTTGTATGTCTCTATATGTGGCCCTGTGATGGACTGGCAAACTGTTCAGGGTGTCCCCCCGCCAATCGCCCTCTATATCAGCTAAGATTGGCACAGCAACCCCGCGACCAAAAAAAGCAGTAGAAAATGGATGGAAGTTGCTGAAAAATCTGAGAACTTGTTTCATTAATCGACAAAAAGATTAACTATATAGTTGTCAATTCATTTAGTAATATATTTATAATTGATTAAATCAATCAGTTGTCAAGTTTGCCTATTTTGTGATCTCATGTCCATGTTTTTTTTTTTTTTTAACTCAACCAGTGGTTCCAGTACTGAACAGCACCGAGCTCTTCAACACGGAGGACATTTGGCATCCGAGGATACGAGAGGTAAAAAGACAAGTACCATGAAAGTGGAAGGAGTCCTTAAATACAGTGAAACTAGTTTGACTAGTCAGGAAAGTAACTATGTATTATAGAAAGCTGTCGGGGAATGCATTATGTAAACATCTACCTAAAACCGCCAGAGGTGGCAGAATTGCATAAATGCAATATGTCCTCAGGACAATTAAGAGATTGCCACCTCCTCTTACGTCAATAAAGATGTTATCCAAGTGAGCTGAAATGACTATGTTAGCTGTTGTTGATGTTTTTTTTTATTTTGTCTAAACCAAATGAGTAATTGCTTTCTGTGTGATGTGTGAATGAGACTTAAATGCAATCATACTGGATCCTATTGTTGAACGTAACACCAACTGGCAGCAGGCAGGTCTAACGTGCCTGCTGCGTTAGACCTGCCTGACCTGACTGTAACTTAATCTTCTCCAACCATATTTCAAACAAAATGTCTCTAATCGTATTTCATGCGTCTCTTAGAATACAGCACTTGTGTGCAGGAGTTCCATCAAAAATATGGTTCGCATCAGTGTCACATGAAATGATTAATGACCTCTGATTCATCTGAACCCAAATCGTATAATTATTATCTTTTAAAGGTTGATCATACATTTTCTAAAGCTTCGAGGTGCAGTGGGCAGGATACACGCCTACTCACTTGCTGTGTCCTCACATAGCCTCTCTCTTACATTTCAGAGGAAACATAGGGAAGGAAAATTGGCAGAGGGTCTGACAAGAAAAGTTAAGAAAAATGCCCACTGCAACTTTTGTAAATATTTGTATTATTTCATAAAGCCCCTTGCAACAATTTCAAATGACCAGGCATTAGAGCCCATCTGAAAGTGGGTGTCAAGGCCTTGAGTGGCTGATTTAGAGTGAAGATTTGAAAATATTTAACATACAACCGTTATTAAGGGGGACAATCCACACCAATTGCTTTGTTTTATTAGATCCAGGGGGCCATCATCGTGTCCTGCCTGATTGAAGTGTGCATTGGGGCCCTTGGTCTTCCCGGGATCCTCCTGAAGTACATCGGACCCCTGACCATCACCCCCACTGTAGCACTCATCGGCCTTTCTGGTTTCCAGGCTGCAGGGGAAAGGGCTGGAAAACACTGGGGCATTGCCATGCTGTGAGTACACACGTGTGCGATGAAGTGTGTTGAGTCAGCAGTGTATTATGCTATCATAGTGATGTGACGGGTCTGCATTTTTCTTAACCTAACAAAAGAAGGTATTGGCACATGAAGAAGATACTGAAGGAGTCAAACCTGATATACAGTGATGTGAGGTTTCTGCTGTGTCACCTTTGTTTACACTGTTGCTCTGTCTTGCTCCATGGGGACATACGAGCTCCACGTGTTATTTCCACTGACTGATTCTCTCTCATACAGGTGGGATAATTAATTGGCTCTCAGGGCACCGTGTCATTAGTGACTTGAAAATTGGATTCAAACTGGAGTTGCTTTTTGATGCAAGAATAGAAGTTACAGAAAATAATATAGCATGACTCAGTGATCCCCCAAACTCACGACTGTTTCTGTCTGCAGGACTATCTTCTTGGTGCTGCTGTTCTCGCAGTACGCCAGAAATGTTAATTTCCCTTTCCCGGTCTACAAAGCCAAGAAAGGCTGGACTTCTTATAAACTTCAGGTCTTCAAAATGTTTCCTGTAAGTACACAATGTAAAAAAAGATTTACACAAGATATTTCCTTTAGAAATATTCTCCCAGTTTGATGTCTGTACAACTTCCCCCCCTGCCACCACCACAAACTGTGTTCTCATCTATGTTGCACATTATTCACCAGAGCTAATCTCCTTCCTCTGCAGGAGGTAAAGTGATTTTCTTTTTGCATACCACTGTGCAGGGTGTAAATTAGTCTTTTCCTGCCCTCTACTGGTTGTATTTTAAATTGGAACGACTCTCCTAAATTCACACCAAAGGTGCCTAGCAGTCTGCTTTACATGTACGTCCTCTAAAAGCACAGGAGGTGACTTAGTAATGGTCCAGACAACAAAGTCTTTTATAGTCCTACAAGCTGACAACACACTTCTCTATTCTCTTATTTAAAGTTGGCATGAAACAACTGTTTTTAGCTGCTATACATGTGACCTTGTGTTTTAATATGTTTTTGACTCTTTGATCTTGACCCTTTTTTTCTGATAGTATTATTTTAAACCTGTGTTCTAGTAATGATGTATTTTAACTCCTTGTCACTGTTGTGTTTCTTGTCTTTTTCCTCAACCTTGTCAAAGTAATGTAAACTCTGTTTTCAGAAGTTCCGCTGTGAATGTGGTTATTATGTGAGAGATAAAAATTCAATATTTGAGGAGAGTACAGAATAACATGCACATGGTTGTGGTTTGGCAAATGTGGTGGATAATATAGACTTGTAGAAATGTGTAGACTTATCACCTCCATTACCTGCCTTTTGACAAAGATAAGAATCTGAACCCTCCAGATTTGCCATGTTAAGGTTTTTTTAATATTCTCTCTGTCTTCATCATCAGATCATCATGGCTATTCTGGTGTCATGGCTGTTATGCTTCATTTTCACAATAACGGACGTTTTCCCGCCGGATAAAAACAAATATGGGTTCTACGCCCGTACAGATGCTCGTCAAGGAATCCTCACGGCGGCGCCGTGGTTTAAGATCCCATATCCTTGTAAGTGTGTATGATGAAGAGGCAGAGGATTGTGGGCATATCCTGATAGAGATGATGAATAAAAAAAAAATGATTTAAGAAATGTTCTGTCTAAATGCAGCTGCTTTAAATGTCTCAACTTTGCCCTCTGCAGTCCAGTGGGGTTTTCCAACTGTAACCGCAGCAGGTGTGATTGGGATGATGAGTGCTGTGGTGGCCAGCATCATCGAGTCCATTGGAGATTACTATGCCTGTGCTCGTCTCTCTGGTGCTCCTCCACCTCCCATCCATGCAATCAACAGGTAAGTAACTCTTCAGTTTCTTATTTATGCTCTAATCTGCTCACTCCAGAAGTACAGCAGAGGTGTTTTACTGTCTGTCGGATACTGTAATTAGTTCCCCCCCCCCCCCCCCCTCTGTCTCTATAGGGGGATATTTGTGGAGGGTATTTCCTGTGTGCTGGATGGGCTTTTTGGCACAGGAAATGGCTCTACCTCCTCCAGTCCAAATATAGGTGTCCTGGGAATCACAAAGGTAAAAGGCACTAATCTCTGTGAGGTTTATTTTTTTTTTCTTTATGCTTTTGAATTGTTTGAGACCTCATCTGCATTTCATTAATTTCATGTTAGTTCATGTTGTTTTGTGTTTACTTAAAAAACCCACAACTGGCAACTGTCACTTTTTAAAAATGCATGCTAAATTTTGCTGTTGTTACCATGGTTACAGCTTGTAAAATGTCAAAAGTCATTGTTTTACATGGATAACAGGCTGATTGGTTTAACGCAGACAAGTCAAATCTTTTGTCCACTGACATAACCAGAAACCAAACACAATTTTCAAGCTTTTGTCTAAACTCACAACCCTCTGCTCTGAGCAGTAAACATCCTTGATTATGCCTTGTTTATTCAGCTTCCTGTGTTAAATGCATGTCATGTACAGTTAAGACACAATGAACACATAAGCGCCACCCACTTCCGTTTGGCGCTCATGTTAATCAAGCGCGCTGTCCTCACTGAGCCCCACACTGAAGCACTATGTAGTGCCAGCTCACAATCCTCCACAACCAGACCACATTTCAGAATGTAGTTTATTTTCTGTATGATTCTCTGAGTGAATCTAAAGTCCCTTTTCCACTAGCGCGGCAAGCCTCACCACGCTTCGGCACAACGTTATTTTGCGTTTCCATTAGCGATAGTACCCCGTCTCCAACATTTAGCAAAGAAATATCTAAAATCTCAATATAATAATAGTCTGGTGTATTTTTCTTTTTTAATTAACTGGTTCTAATGACTGAAAACAACTGCTTTACAAGTCACTAGTCCGCGTGTTGCGTGTAAAACGGTGTCACAGCAGTTTCATGCAGCGATGACTCCGCCCACGTTGAGGAGGTACTATATTGTAATGGAAAACCAACCAAACTGTGTAGAGGTGAGGCGATGCGAGCTTAGACCATGTAGTGGAAACACAGAATAAGCATTGAATTGACTTTGCAGCAGAGAGTGGGCAAAGTGAGAGCAACATGTTAAAACAAGGCTTTTAAAGTGGACATGCACAGACATGTCTGCGTCCACTGTGGACAGGGTGATAAACTTTAGTTGTACAAGATTCTCAAATCAGTTAACACGTGCTTAAAATAGATGCTTTGAGCATGTAAGCCCTTATATGGAAAATGTTGCACTCTAACACAGCATGCGTATAAGGGCTGCGGACCCTTACTGATTTAGATCTTGGTTTTCATCTCTCTGACTGTTATCCTTTCTGCAGGTGGGCAGCAGACGTGTGATCCAGTACGGAGCCGCCATGATGCTGCTGCTGGGGATGGTGGGTAAATTCAGCGCCCTTTTTGCCTCTCTGCCCGACCCTGTCCTGGGAGCTCTGTTCTGCACCTTGTTTGGTATGATCACTGCAGTTGGACTGTCCAACCTGCAGTTTGTTGACCTCAACTCCTCCAGAAACCTCTTTGTCCTGGGCTTCTCCATCTTCTTCGGTCTGACGTTGCCAAGCTACCTCAAAAGAAACCCGCTGGTGACGGGTGAGTGCAGAGGAGGTTCCTACACACACAGTTTTGATGAATGGAAATTTGTATTCAGCAGATAAACATGTTAAAATTCTGTGGATAAGAGAATGATGCCAGCTTTTTAAAGGTTTCAGTTCTTGTCCCAATACAACATTGTTTCAGTGAATAAGTTGTTGTTCTTTAATCTTTCTCAGGAATAGTTGAGATTGACCAAGTGCTGAATGTCCTCCTCACCACGGCCATGTTTGTTGGAGGCTCCGTCGCCTTCATTTTGGACAATACTATCCCTGGTAAGTGTTTAATCCACAGTTTGTTCACAAATGTTTTTTTTTTTTTTTGGTATAAACGTGTTACTGAATCTAAAAATGTCACCGCTGGATGACAAATATATGATAGAATTGGAAGAAAGGACTCCTGAACTTAACTTTCAGCTGGGACCTGGACCAGTGTAAAAGGGATAAAAGGTTCAGTGCATAATAATTAGTCACATCGAATGGTGAGACTGCAGATTGTCATTGTGTCAACTCATACATAATCATCCGTTTTTTTCAAGATGTGTACGAAATTGACATTATGTGTTAGTGAAGGAGACCTGAAACCCTTCATTCATTCAGGAAAACGTCATTTCCCATAGACTTGCATTCTAAGAGGTTTCCTTTTGCAAGTGGAGTCGCCCCCTGATGGCTTTTCAGTGTACTGTTACTTCCTGATTGACATTACAGAGGAAATCAGAAGGTTAGACGGGACTTCATGGTCCCCCTCATTTGTCTAGATGTTTAATTTTGTTTTTTTTAAGGAAGGCCACGATGATTCACTCTCTGTCATCTTTCTGGTCAGGTTCTGCTGAGGAGCGAGGCCTCAAGAAGTTGAAGCGTGGAACTGGCGTCAATGGTGCAGAACTGGAAGGGATGAGATCGTACGACTTGCCGTTTGGAATGGACTTCATTCACAGACACGCCATCTTCAAGTACATCCCCATCAGCCCTGCCTTTACAGGCTACCAGTCTTGGAGGCTACAGAAAACCTGCAGGAGAAGAATGGGACCTGGAGAAGTGGTGAAGGGAGGAGGAACGGGAGGGGAGGGAGACTCGGCAGCAGGGGAGAGTCGGGTATAGTCAGCAAGGAATAAAATGTGGCTGGATTTGGGGAGCAGGGGATGTACACTAAGGATAAAGGACTGAAGATGAAAGACCGAAGCAGAGCAGGATTTTGAATTGTATGTTAGAAAATGTGATGGCCCCCCATCGTTATTTGTTTACTTTATTTTGTGACTGTTTGTCTACTTGCCCACTATATTGGTTAAAGCATGCTTAAGCAAGTCACAGCATGTTTTTAAAAGATGTCACCACACAGAGGTTAGTTGGTGTGTGTGTGTGTGTGTGTGAATGTGTCTCCGGTTAGCAGCGAGAGGTGACTGCACATTATCCTCAAGTGAGAGGGATGGACGTGGAACAATCACAGCTGAACGGTTGGTAATTCACTTGCCATGTCACTTTTGACACATTCTCCGAAAAGTGCGCTAGATTTGAATGTGTCGATTTTAGGATTATGCAAAATTACTGTTACAAATCTCGAGGCTCATTATGCAACCGCTTTAGAGATGCACACACACATGCTTAAACACCAACCGCCTCACCAGAACTAGTGCAACGAAGCACTTTGTGGTCATGCAGACGAACGGAGACGGTTTGTCAGGTGCACTTAGCCATGCAAAGTGATTGTGAAGTTTATTTTCTGGCTCCTACATTTAGAATGTCTCTCCACAGCTTGTGCCCACATGTCTTCAGTAAAACTCCCCAGAGACCCATTTTTTAAAAAATATGTAGACTGCTGATATTCATGGCCTCTCCCATTTGATCAGGGGAAAATGTCACAAACCTTCTAATTCATGTCTCTTTACTGTCAGTATTATGCATCATCTGTAAACCAGACCAAGACGTTTAATGAAGTTTTTTTTATTTGATCTAATAATCAGCTGATTTCACATCTCCTCGCCTGAACTGCTGTAATGACGAGAGTGAATCTGCAAATTTGTGGCCTCACAAATAACTCCTCCGTGCAGATCTTCTCTCACAGTCACTTGTGAGCAGAGATTTGTGTTAATGTAGGATTAACTCTATCGTTAATAACTACCACTATCCAACCTATGCGGTTTTTCAGTGCGTTCACTTAGCTGTTGTATAACGTTACTTAGAACTTAGGGTGGTGGTTTTGTTTCGATGTAATACTTTTTTTATTTTTTTCGCTTTTAATAGCTTTAATGGATTTTCCCTACATTCCTCCTCCTCCTCGCCGCCCCTGCCACTCTCATCCCACTTCAGCTTTTAACTCCTGTCGTTGTCGTGTCTGCTGTTGTTCGGACCTTTTTTAGTTCTCAATGCAAAGAGCGAGTCCGTTGACCTCACTCTATGCCGCTGCTTCTCTACAAGAAAAACAAACAGCAGTTTGTAAAATACCATACGTCATATAAAAGTAAAAAGTAAACACAAAGGGGAAAATAACCAATAGAAAACAGATGGTAATTCACATTCAGTGAAGAGATTTTTACTTCATCAGAATTCTAAAAGCTCTTAATGTTCTCTCTTTGCTCTGTGACCAAAAACCAATACTTTTCATTGGCAGTTGCAGTTGAGAATCTTCATCTCATGCCTTTTATCACTTGTGTTTTAGCTATTTATTTATTTATGCAAAGTTGGTGTTTAACGATGGCTTGAAGCAGGTCTATTTGTCGCTTGCACAATGTTGAAAATATATTTATTGTTACACTTTTTGTCTATTTTCTACTGCTTTATCCTCCACATGAGGGTCGCGGTGGGCTGGAGCCAAATCCCAGCTGACATCATATATACTTGATAAGAATAGGTGTGATGATGATGATGATGATGATGATGACAACAACAGGCTCCTCTCTCTCCCAGCCTCTGCTACAGTTCATGCTTTTAAAACATCTCACCCCAAGGTCAACAGCTCGTCGTACAGTTAGTCATGTAAAAAGCTAGCTGCTTCTACTTCATTCCATTTATATCATGTTGTTTAATATAGAGGTGGAAAAAAACAAACACTTTTTTTTAAACATTGAACTGGATTGTCATGTCAAATTTCTGTCGGGGCCCTTTTTTTAAAACAAGTACTGTTTGCACATGTAACGGTGCCAAGAAAATCCGGGTCAGGGAGTGAGACAATCTCACTGACTTCAACCTCTGTAATGTCACTGTTGTGTTTATACAGGATATTTATGTTTTTTCATGACTCTAAAGCCTGATCTGTTCTGAATTTCTTTGGGCCCCATTAATGACCTCATCTCTCTTTACATCACTCTTATGATTTAGTCATTATCGAAAGACAATGCTACCATCTGTCTCAAATTGGAATTTGGAACATCACAGTTATCGAAATACTAAATACTTCACGGGCACCATTTTCAGTTGCCCATGTCGGTATATGCAGTATATAAGGTTAAGATAATAATTACAGTGGTATAACATCTGTGATTCCTCATTTAGGCTGCAGTAGGCAGGATCAATGGAAAAATACCTGACTGATTTTCTAAAACACCCTGTTTTTTTGGATTGTTGCTCCCTGGCTCTGAGCTCTAAAGTGGAGCAGCTCTCTATGAACTGCCCTGTGATTGGTCAAAGCCTTCCAATCACACTATAGATTTAGTTGTAAGGCTGTAAACGGAGCTCAGAGGAGGTGCAGTAGTGGCGCTCTGTCTCAGATCAATGGATACACATTATGCTAATAATGCAATTTTTATGTTTAAAGTCACAACATTTGGTGCAGAGCGAGATTCACCAAATATTCTACCATCCTTAGTAGACAGTTGATAATCTCACCATCTCGATAGCTGTTAACCGGTGGAGTTTTTGTCTGTGCTGCACATGACGTGCACAAATAATCGCAATCGCGACTCGTGACTTTGTTCCCTGTGTCATATTACATGCAACCAGCACTTAAATTTGCCATCACATCCTCAAGTTCTTTCTGGACACTCACATACTTGTTGAAGTCCTTAATTCCTGCAGAGAACCTGTCTCAGTGTCCTCGTGTTTAGTTGTTTCAGGATGCAGGAGAAGACACAGAGTGGCCATCTTATTAAGAGCCTGTTGGCAGCTGAGTGAACCTGCCTTATTACTTAACAGCAAGAAGAACATTGGACAACTTTGTGCCTAAATTCATCTTCCTCTTAATTTCCTCTTTTACCCCCACAGTTATCTTACACTGTCCCCTTTCTTTCTTTCTTTCTTTCTTTTTTAAAATCCTTGATACATGCATGTGTGAATGAGTCACACATTGTCACAACAGAAATGGCTCAATTACAGTAGCCACACCTCAGATTTACTTCATCATTTACATAAAAGAAACAAACAGATGGCTCTTGAGAAGGTGCATAACACAAATACATCAGTCTCTTTCAGTTATCTTGAAGGGGATGCTACATGAAAACAAATATATACTATGTTTTATCTGTGTTTTATCTTTTCCAATGTGTCTGTACTTTTATACATCATGTTATGTTTTTGCAAGTAAATATTTGTAAGAAACAAATCATAACTTTCAATCTTAAATCATGCTGAACAGCAGACAATTTTGTTTACTTTTTCTCTAAAAGGTAAAAACAACAACCAACATTTAAATTCTATTTTGAGTATGTGGTGTGGTGGAATTCTTTTCCATAATACCATACTTGTGTTTGTTTCGTAGGACCTTTTTAAAATTGTATTTTTTTACTCTAACATTGCTCTTTCTCCATGTCATTGCATTACAGTATACTTTGCTGGTAATGTGAAACTTTACCAGTAAACTTTAAATATGTAAACAAATAAATGTATATTTAAAGGAGTAAAGTTTGCTAAACCTTCTGGAAAGAAATTGTGTAAACTAAATAGTAGCAAGAAATTGTGTTATTCTTTGTTCATAAAGCTATTTAATAAGATGTTACTGAATGAATACGGTCTTTTGTCTTTATTGATCACACAAATCTGTTCCTTTACCCAAGCCGAATGAAGGGAAACTGGAACAAAATGGCTTTTTGTATTTTCTCAACTTCACCAAAGTCAACTAATAAATGCTGAAGGATTTCATCTTGCATCTACAGGAGGTCACTCTAATTATAATATCACAGTTATGTAAGTATTCAGACCCTTTCAGTGCCTCCCATTTCTCTTTGGTCATAGCTGTGATGTTTTGATTGAACTCTGGGACTGAATTTGGAAAGGCACACACCTATAGAAGGCCGTTGTGGGGTACCGAGTGTAAAAAAAAGAAAATTAATTTAAACTATTGTAGTATAAGGCTGAAACATAACAAAACAGGTTTAGAGGGTCTTGATACTTTCTGAAACCACTGTATATACAGTAAATGTGTACGTGTGTGTGTGTGTATATACAGTGGGGCAAAAAAGTAGTCCCACTCAAAAAGATGAAAGAGGTCTGTAATTTTCATCATAGGTACACTTCAACTGTGAGAGACAGGAAATCACATTGGATGATTTTTAAACGATTTATTTGTGTACTTGATAGGAAAATAAATAACTGGACACGAACAAAACTTCAACTTCAACTCAATATAATTACACTGGTCAAGTGTTTCCTGTAGATCTTGACCAGGTTTGCACACACTGTAGCTGGAATTTTGTCCTATTCTTCCACACAGATCATCTCCAGATCTGTGATACTTTGGGGCTGTCGCTGGGCAACACAGACTTTCAACTCCCTCCACAGATTTTCTATTGGGTTGAGGTCTGGAGACTGACTTGGCGACACCAGGACCTTGAAATGCTTCTTACAGAGCCACTCCTTCGTTGCCCTCATGGGTATACACTTATATATGTACAGTTAAAACCAGAAGTTTACATACGCTATATAAAAAGACACATGCTTTTTTTCTCACTGTCTGACATGAAATCAGACAATCACTTTTGCTGTTATAGGTTTACATACACTAAGATTATTATGCCTTTAAACAATTTGGAAAAGCCCAAATGAAGATGTCATGTCTTTGGAAGCTTCTGATGGACTTGCACAAGTCTGGTTCATCCTTGGATGCAATTTCCACATTGATTCAGAAGCAGTGTGTAAGAGAGACAGCAGTGACTAATATGACTGACTGCCTCAGGGCATTATGGTTTAATAAACATAAATGAGTGTATGTAAATATGTATAATACACATCCTATTTCACTGTGTAATGCTCAAAAATGCTAAAGTATAGACTGTAGACATTTTTAAATTCAGATTTGCACTTAAGTAGAACAATAGCAGACCTCTTCGTTTAATGGTCTTTTTGGATGTCCGTATAGTAAACAATATATCATTTTCTTGCCTTTTCATTAGAACTAACTTGGCCAAATATAAAATATAATATAACACATTTTGTTCCATTTAAAACTTGGTTGGAATGAGCTGGATGAACACGATAATAAATATCTATAATAAGTTGTAAAAGAGTGTTAGCTGAGATTGACACGTGGCCTTTTATTCCCTTTAGAGGGTCTTAACGTTTTCCCACTGGTCACTGGTGTGCCTGCGTGATTTTTCACCCCGGCCCTTTTGTTTTCATGTTTTCATTCAGCGTGAACAAAGGGGGCGTCAGATTCGCCGTCTGATTGGCTCGCGGCCAGGCTCTCCCCTCCTCCCCCCGCCCCCCTGACGCTGCTCTGTCGCCGCGAGCTCACGCGCGTGCCCGTCTACAACAGATGGAGCTCTGTCGCACGCGCACGGCTCCTCGCAGCAGTCGCGGTGGTGTGCAGGCGCCTTTAAAGTGATTGTTTCCAGCGGCTGTGGAGTGAACGAGCGGGGTAACGAAATACTTAAGTTTACCGGACAATTTACGGGGACCGAGGCAGAGTCGGAGGAGAAGAACCACAGAACCTGCTTCCCACGGTCTGGTGATCCGAGAGAGCAGCTCCAAAAGTCGCCAGCAATCCCACAGCAGCGTCGGTGTAGCTAAGTAGGCTGAACATGACGATGTGTATCGGTTGATGTGAACTGGGTGTAGTTGGATGTCGTGACTGGAAAAACAATTTGAATGTTTTTTTGACGACGTACAACACGAACTCGCGTATCTATTTGCAGTCTAAATGTCCCACATGTCACTCATAATATGCGGATCCTCTTCTCATGAATTCGTCACATGTGTGTATGTGGTCCAGCCTTAATCAACGGGAGAGAAAAAAAGAAAGATAACCCATATTATTACATCGGCTCTGTATCCGTGACAGTGCTTTGCTGTGTTTTAGTAAAACGGGTTACATAACAATCTGTGTAGATAGTTAAGATTCCTATCAGCAGCACACAAGGCTGCATGGGCAGACAAGAGGGGCAGAGCAGAGGCGTTTCAAGGGGGTTTGGGGCCCCGAGGCAAAAGGGCCCATGAGGCCCCAGGGCTATGCAACTTTTTCCAAAAATCAAGTTCAAAAAATATTTGGATATTAACCCTCTTATGACCATCATGATAATCAGGCCGCCTGGATGTATTTTGATTTTATGGCTCTAGAATTGTCAAACAATGTTCAATGTTTCTGCCCCTTTTTCCAAGATAACTTTCACTTTCAATATCTGCCAGTTATTCAAAGTTTAGGAATTATGGTACTGAGAAGCTGACATGTGTCACACGCTGGTGAATCTTGTCTGTGATTGGAAGTGACTGTAATGACAAGTGTATGTGTGCAAAAGCTCTATTTCGCTGCTTTCCAGTATCCATCCATCCATCCATCCATCTTCTACCGCTTTATCCTCCACATGAGGGTCATGTATCTTCCACATGCTGTGCCAATCTCGGCTGACATGGGGCAAAAGGCAGGGTCACACCCTGGACAGATCGCCAGTCCATAGTTTTTGAATTTTCTAGATATCGCAAACGGTTTAGGGCGCTACTAGAACATTTGAGTCTGCAGATTTTGTTCTTCACTCTGGGAAACAAAATACTTTAAAATGCCACTTTTCAGAGGCTTTGGTGTCATGGATGTTTGCTCAGAAAGGTGTTTTAGCTCATGTCCTCCATTTTCACTAGTGGTGGCCCGTCAATAGATGACGCTAGGGCGCCACCCCCCCGTCTCACATGAAGAAGAAGATAGGAATTACATAAAATAATTGATTTTCACAGCAAAACTTTTAGTTTAGAGATTAGAGAATAGCGATAAATCTAGAGAGTTGTGACTTTCTGGCACAACCCTTACTACTTTACCCTAAGGCAGAGCTGCAACAGTTCATACAACGAGCAAGCACTAGGCATCAGTGGAGAGAAAAAAGGAAAAATATCTGACAGTCTCAAATGTGCGGTCATCTGCCTCGACCGGTTGGGGTGAAAGGAGAAATGGGGGACAGCGGAGAGGAAGATGATAGAAATGGTGGCGAGAAAGTGAAAGAGCGATGCGAGGTAGAGACTCAAGCCTGGTGACATATTTGACAAGTTACCCTGTACGAATAACAAGGAGCAGGAGAGACAAATACACACACACTATTTTTGGCTCCACGTTGCTGGATAGTTGCTGGAGCTCAGATGTTTTTGATGTTGCTATAACAACGGTGACAATAGCGAGGCAGAAGAGTAGTAATGTGGACAGGAGGAGCGAGAGAGGAGCCATTCATCATCCATTTTTGGTCATGGATGTTGGCAGAGGAGGTTCAGAGGCAGGGGAGAGGAAAACAAGCATCCAAGTGTCTCACTGAATGAGAAGGAGTGGGGGAGAGAAGTCAGGAAGTTGTGGTCATGAGTTTTAATCGCATGGTGGATGGTTACACAAGGGACTATGAAGGAGACTGAATGGGAATAACAGTCTGACAGCAGAGAGGAAAGAATGTCCTTATCAGAAGAAAAGGACCAGCTCTATTAAACCCTGTAACTGTTTTTATGAAACACCAGATGAAGGAATGACTCAAAGATGGAGACTGAGGATTGGCTGATTTTTTTTTAATGAGGCACCTGGGGATTCCAGGAGTCAATGAGCTCTGCATTTGGACTATAAAGATGGAGACGAGCTCAGTGATGTGAAGCAGCACTGCATCAGCTGTCGATCCATCTGGATGCATTTATTTATAATCTGCTGTTGGCTTCAACACACAAACACCAGTGAAAGCTTTCTGGAGTCCAAGTGTCAAACAGAAAATGTTCCACAGAGATTGGAAATAGTCTATTTATTGTTGTACCAGACAAGATCTATCATAAATTAGCTTTCTGGGCAGTTTTGATCTGATGTCAAGGTAATTAATTTCTCAGGCTTTACGTGGATATTTATTCTGTACCTTACAGAAAAGAGGATTACTCTTTAATCTTTAAAAAAGTAATAGTTTCTTTGTAGGATACTTTCTGCTTTAATCATATTTTGGACAACATTTGAAATGTTTTGTTTCTTAAACACATTCATGTACTTGGATAAAGGTCACAACATCAATACTGCACTCGTATATCACAGAGCTGTAGCTTGTGGTCTGCAAAAACTCTGAGGTCATGATCTGAAGGAAAACATTAATATTTGCTATTCATACAGTCAAAAATACAGATTTAACCAATCCTGAACGTCTATGTTTTTCTGCAACTTTTTCACCAACAGTAAACTGTCATGCAAATTATATTACAACCATTACTATGATTACATGGACAGCAGTATTCAGATATTAAGCTAGTAAGGAGTCATTTGTGAGTTCCTCAACCTGAATAAGGTCACTCTTAGAATAATAATAATAATAATAATAATAATAATCATAATACTAATAATACTGAAACATCTAATTGCAATTGGTTTGACTGCAATTGCGATATGATTTGTGATATCTGAGGGAATGGTATTTTTTTTACATAATTATTCTCATTTTCATGTTTTCTTCAGTTTCAGAAAAAACTGAAATTATTGTTCAGCCCTAGGAGTATTGCAGTCTTAGTCACATTATGCGGAAATGTTTACATCTTAATCACATCCTACATCCACACGTCCTATGCAGCAATGTAAGTATGGGGGATGGAGTGGCTCAGTGGTAAAGACCGCCTGTGGTTAAGACCCTGTGTGCAAAGACTTCATGGTCGCAAGTTCAACTCCACCCCTGGCAGATTGTACTCAATTCCCTTGTAAGTCGCTTTGGATAAAAGCGTCTGCTAAATGACATGTACAAGTAATGTATATGAAACGTTGTCACTCGTTGGAAAAACAACTGGCAAATCACAAAGGCTTCAATTTAACTGTTAAATTTTTGGTGGTTTTACGCAAATTAAAAACAAATACATGTAAACAATCGATATCTTTTTCAGCTTTCATCCTTACATCAGAATACTAAGTACATATAATATTTTAATGGAGTACTAATGCTCCATCCTACAAGTTCTTAATCAGAATAGGGTAAATGGTTGTCGTATTGATTTTCATGTAAATGGAGTCAGTGATTCTTGCTGTGTAGAGCCAGAGGTAACGTCAGGAAAGTAGGATGACGGGCCAGTGGCGACCACATGTCTGTCTCACACCACTGGCATCATCTGTTAATGAGTCTGCAGGCACGGCTGCCCTTGACCATGACCGAAGTATTAAAGACTAATGATTTCCATTGTGTAGGTCAATGGTGGCTTTTGAGCTCTTTACAGGCTTAAAATAGTTGCTTAAATATTGATAGAGCTTGGCAGGGGGCTGGGCTGATTAGTGTTTAATATTTAATTTGCACACAATAACTGAGCACATTTGTTTCAGAGATTGACAGCCTCAGGTTATTTGTCAGGGTTCAGCGCCATGTTTTATCATGTAAGTGTGATAATGGGGTTTGGCTGCTTACAGTCCCCTGCTTACAGATGTAGGATTTCTGCATTAAAATATTTAAAAACATCAAGACTAATGTCGTAGTGTAACCACAACAACATATACAGCGTGCACACACTCAACTCTCCTGTGAGTTACACATACACAATTAGCTGCATGACTTCTGTTTACCTTTGTGTCTACTGTAATATAACAGTTATAGCATCTGGGACAGACTCCCTAAGACACATTAGTGTAAGAAGGAAATATTTGGTTGTACTAGTTAGTGTGTAGTTTTTTGTTTTTGCATTTTAGTGTGTGTTTTTGTCACTAATGGATCCTGTTACTCATTGCTGTTTGCAGCCACAGAAACTCTCCCCAGATGATAATTCCCATATTTCTAAGCTGCTCCATGACGTAATCAAACAAGGTCTTCTGTTATTGCTTTTATTGAGAGGCCCCCCCTAGAGGCAGAAATTACATACTGTGCATTTTATTCTTTGGAACAGTAAGTCCAATCCAATGTAGTTGTAGTCCATTTACATCTAGATGTGTTAAACAATGTAGGACATAGACTGATTGTTTAAATGACCAATTCAGTTTTAGCTAGAAGCTTCACTAATTGCTTTCATTGTTAAAAAAGTATATAAACCAATCAGAAGACAAACTATCTGTTGTAAGCCAGAAAGCTCGTCGGGAGGGGAAACTCAGAGCTGCTGTACAAGCAATTGAAATCACCAGTGAACACAGCAGTTAGTGAAAACACCACCAACCAGTCTTGTATAAAGTAAATTAAAGGGATACTTGAGTAAAAGCACAAGTATCTTACCAGAAAAGGATTTTGGAAGAAGTTGAAGTAACTTATATAACTTAATATAACTACTAAAAGTACATGTCATTTACTGTACTTAAGTATCAAAACTAATTTTCTGATATAAAATGAACGTAAGTTTTAGAAGTGAAAGTTAATAGTAAGGTTTGAGCCATTGTAGCTCAGTGGTAGGGTGAGTTGTCTTTCAACAGGGAGGTTGTGGGTTCAATTCCTGGCTCTGCTAGTCTATATGTGTCCTTGAGCAAGACACTGAACCCCATGTTTAAACATGTAAATGGCAAAACTATAGAGTAAAGCAGCTCATCAAGACTAGAGAAGCTCTATATAAATACAGACCATTACCAACTCTTCTTCTTCTGATTTTATTTGGTTGTAACAAGTAACAAAGACAGTTAGAGGAAATGTAGTGGAATAAAATTTCACCTGTATAGAAGGAGATTGAAGTGAGAAACCTCTAGGTGTTATGTCCTTTTATTTTAAACACATCTAGATGCAAATACCGAGTGCTGACTTTGTGGATCTTATCAGATTTTCTACACACGCTCGTGTATGTCAACGCTTCGGTTGTGCATGATTACTCATCTGAGGTGCTTGAATTGAGGAAGTTATGGGCTGTGCAAGGGCTTGTGTCAGTTTCCTGTGTGACTGACTGTGTAAAGGAGGAAGTGATTAAACGGAAGGGGAGCACTTCCTTTAAACACCCCCACTCTTCCTTGTCGCCGTCCCCCTCACAAGAAAATTGTCTCCGAGAGGCTGTTTGAAATCGACACCCGTGTGACAGAACTGCTAATACAAGAGGATTTAAACGGAGTCTACCTGTCTTAATCTTTCACTCTTTTTCTCTTCACATCTCCAGCTCCCGCTTTCTGCTGACCAACAAAATCACACAGTTCTCACTACGGTAAGATCACAGTTACATAGTTTTTAATGATGCCGAATGTTTCTTATCAATGTTTGTATTTTGCCTATTTCTCTAACCATTGATTTTCAATTTATTTCCATACAATATAAAGACCCTTAGCAGAATTCCACTGGAGCTGTTATGATTATGCTGCATGTACATGAACCAAACTTCCACCACTCATTCATACTACACAGGAATAAAAAGTAAAGTTCTGTAGATTATTTTATTTTATTCTACTCTCTATTTTTAACAGTGCTGTGTGTGGATGCTGGAGATGTTAATTTCCCCGAGGGAACCTCCCAAAGGGATTAATAAAGTCGTCTGTCTGTCGTCTGTCTGTCTGTCTGTCTATTTCACCCAAAACCACATATTTTAGCATCATAAAGTTAGCATTCCATCCAGGATGTTAAAATTCATCCTAAAATGTGTCAAGACGTGAAACAGAATGAACAAAATGGTGGTAGCAGACAAAGACTCCGGAGATTATTGAAATCAATAGGATACATCCTCTATTGATCATAAATGTCTGTAGAAAATCGTTCGCCAATCTGTTGATTTCATTTATAATGATTATATGTTATTTATTCACCGACCAGCGTAACCTTCCACACACAGAATGCAAATATGCACAGCCAGTATTAAAACATGGTCCAAAGCAAAGACAGATAGTGACAGACGGAGAGTTCAGTAAAGCAGGGAGGGGGTCATTTATCCTGATTCATGCTGTAAGATTCTTACATCTACCTGTGCTATAATGTCCTATAAGACTGTATGTATGTATGTATGGTTAGTGTTGATACAAATATGACAGATGTGTGTATGATGTTTGACTTCATTTAATGTCTAAGAAGCTGAAATCATTTAGTGCAGCAGGTGGGCAATGTGTCCTGCACCTGTTTGTCTCCTTCAACAGGCTTATGTTCTGCCTCCCACACACACAAAATTGTTTTTATATCTTAGTGAGGACACATCATAGACATAATGCATCCCCTAACCTCTTACCCTAACCTAAACCCAGTTCTAACCCTAAAACCAGGTCTTAACCCTGAAAAGGCCTTTTTAAGTTGTGGGGCCCAGGCAAAATGTCTCCACAAAGATATAAATACAAGTACACACACACACACAGCTGTTTTAAATGGAACTCTGCCATCAACCCACAATCACCCTTACCCACACATGTGTGTGTGTGTGTGTGTGTGTGTGTGTGTGTTTGAATGTATATCTTTATGAGAAGAGAGAAGAAAAAAAACTACTTAAACATGTGAAGTAAGGACATTATAGGAAAGTGACGACACTTGGCTGATCCTGATATGTTTTCAGTCTAAAGACTTAGGGTTTTAGGGTAAGAATTAGGTTTAGGTAGGCGTTTATTCATATATTATATATTTCAGGTGCTGGGGAATTCATGATGTCTATGAGTGTCCTCACTTTGATAGCTGTACAACTGTGACTGTATTTTGAGGGTGTTAATGCCTGAAAGACTTGGTAAATCAAATGCATTGGGGGGCAAAAGGAGATATTGGTGCTTTAAATATCAGTTGCTTTTATTGTTGAAGGAAATAGTTGCCTGGAAAATAGATATGATCTATTTGTGTAGAGTTTTATCTCCACCCCCTCCTCCTCCTCCTCCTCGTCCTGCAGTCACTTTCCTCGTCTCCATGCGGCCCTGGTTGTGTCCGTGCTCACCGCTAGTCATGAGAAGTCATGAGACTGAATCAGACAAATGAGAATGATTAACTCCCTGTGTTGCTTCTTTGTCTCTCAGTTCCTCTCATGCTGACTGAAAATGGATGATATACACGACGTGGTTCAGATTGGAGAGAACAAGTTCATCAGCAAGTAAGGATCAAATGAAAGATATAATATGTAACATTTTCTTCGATTACATACATTCGATTGGTGTGTGTTTATATGTTATTGAGTGGTGTATAAACATTAGGAGACAACATTTCCACCAGACTTAAAATTCATAGAAATCCATATTTCTATGTAAGGTAAAGGACAGTTTCATTTTGGTCGTCTGCTTTGCTGTCTCTAGTCGCTCTCCTCTTAAAGCACAAATGCACAATGTCCAGGATCCCACACTGATCCCAACTTCATCAAACTAGGTTGTTTGTTATTGTTGTGGTTGATGGACTCCTTGCTGCAGAAACTACATACTCGGCATTTATCATCCTGTTTCTCAGGAACTACAGGAACTCGCCTGTACACACATGTGAAACAGATGATCTCATGTCAAGCAGGGATTGCTGAAACTAAGAACTTATTTTATGTTATGTTAGATTTCTGCTGTGTAAATAAACACAGCAGAGTTAAGAGTTCATTGTATGCATTTGCATTTCTTTCTTTGCCTCATTCTACCCATGTGTACTGTAGCTGACATTGTGACGAAGTGAAAAAAGTCACTAGGATGGAGCCTCAAAAACATAGATTATATCTTGAAGATTGAAGATAAATTGCAGAATTACTTAAAATACCAAAGAAAAATACCCTCCCAAATAATAACATACAGAATACATAAAGGAGGAGGAACCGGAGTCACCAGGATTCATTTTTTGGCCTAAAAAACCTTTAAGTAATTACAACTCAGAAGTCTCTCATAAGCAAGAGCACATAATGTCATCATACGTTTGGAGTATGGGTATTTATTTTTGAATTATTTATTCATGTTCCATATAGATGAAACCACACACTCACACAGTCACCTTATTTCTTTATCCTGCTTTCATGTATGCGTATTGTTCCTACTCGTGTTCCCACCCTTAGATAATTGTTACCCACCCCCAGTATATTGTCACCCCTTCACTGTATTAGTTTGGTATGGGTCACATGCATGTATCACCACCCTGTCTTGCAATTAAAGATACAATTTTAAAATAATCATAGTAATCAAGAGCAGGAACAGCCTTTATTGAAACAGAATCACGTTTGTCATAAAGTCTTTTCATGCTGTTCTGACATTTAACTTGAATCACTGCCTGGACTCCATGATATAAACCTATCCACACCACAATCAGCCATCTTAAACTGCATTTTCTCTTCAGTGACTCAGCATCTTTGTCTCTAGGTCAACAGTCCTCTCCCACCTCAAGACATACAACCTCTACTATGAAGGACAAAATCTACAACTCAGACACAGAGAGGCGAGTATGCATTTAAATAGTGTGTGTGTGTGTGTGTGTGTACCTTTTGTATTCCTTATGTTGTGGGGACTGTATTGTGTTTACACAGTCACATTATGGGGACAAAAATCAAGTCCCCATAATGTAACTGACTACATTTTAAGGTGAAGACATGTTTTAATTTAGGTTGAGTTTAGGGTCAGGGTTAAGGTTAGTAGTAATTATGGTCATGGAAACTATTGTGTGTTTTGTGCGTGAATATATGTGTGTTTGTGTGCACACATTGATCACCGCTCTTCTCCTCTCCCCTGACAGGAAGAGGGGGAACTGATTGTCGAAGGCTTGCTGAATATCTTCTGGGGCCTTCGCCGACCAATCAGGCTTCAGATGCAGGATGACCACGAGCGGATCCGACCGCCCCCCTCCTCTACATCTTGGCACTCGGGTTGTAATCTGGACAGTCAAGGGTAAGAGATCCAGACAGATCCAGTTACACCTCACTGCCCGGAAATGGTGAGACACTGTAGGTCAATGAGGGCAGATATAGATTAGGGCACATCTAGTTTGTCTGATGAGAGATGATATGTTACTTAAATGGCTGCTTGTTGATGTTTTTTGGCATTCATTGTTATGCATCCAATCCTGCAAATGGTTAAATGCAGCATTTTAGTGTATTAATCACATGTATATTGCCTGAAGTGTCACCTACATGTCCATACACAACCTAATCATATCAAAAGAGACAGTTTTACCAAAATGACCATTGAATTTTAATGCCCTCAAATCCACTTTGAGATTTCTGATGACTCATCTTGTGCTTGAGATCATATACTGTGGTGTATATGTAAGAATTCAGGATGCACAATATCAGTGTCAGCAGATATTGACTTTAAAGTGTATTATCAGATATCAGCAAACACACGAGATCCGCCGATGTGACTAATGGCTACAACCTCTGCAACTATTTTTTGCTTACGTTTATTTATTTTGCTCAATGAAGTACATTTATTTATATCTACTGCGACCTGAGTAGGCAAAATATCATGTCAATTTCACGACTAAATGACCTCTGCAGTTGGGCACAGGGAAAAACCTATATATCAGTATAACTTTGAAGGGCCTTTTCAGGGTCGTTGTGGGAAAGCAGTTTTCTGTCCCGAGTTCCTCCCACCAGACGAGTACAGACGGACACATTTAGTTAGTATCTGATAGACGGCCTGAGGCAACCTCTTCACTGATATTGTCACATGTTTTATTGTGTTCATCGTTCAACTCTGTTTTTAAGGGTTACTTTACCTCAAAGCCACATGTGCATGTATCAGCTTAGCAGTACAACCAATATGAGCGCCTTCTCCTTCTGATTGATCTATTTCTACCACAGCCCACATTTCCACTGGGACTGGAAAGAGAGTAAATGGTGCAGAAGTCAAATTATCTCTCAAATCACTTGATTTACATTATGTCAAAATGATATTGTTGAATTATTATTCAGTCCCACTAAAATATTGTCTTACCACAGCTTTTAATGAATACAGGTTTGCAGAGATCCATAAACAAAAGGCACATCTATAGCTCAGCCACCACGGGGCGGCCTGTAGCTCCATCATAAGCTGCTTAATTCCGTTGATCAAATGAAGCTGTTCTCATTCCCAGGATAACGGGCCTGCATGTCATTTTACCTGTGTGCTGAAACTGTTTACAGGAAGTGGACAAAATGACAGGAAGATTTTATGAAACCTATAATAAGTTTGTTGCATAATGTCTGTCATTTAGCCGTCCAGTAAACACAAATAATAAGACCGTGAACATCACAGTACTAACAACATCAGATCCTGCCACAATTCAGCCTCTCAGGCACCTTTCAAGTAAGGATAATCATAACATATACAGACTACAGGAGTCGCGATGTACTCACTGTCTGAGGTGTGTATACAAAATGGTGGAAATGAGATTCAGCGTCTTGATTCTGTTCAGTGGACTTCCTTGTTCATAGCCTGTTTTACATGACTTACTTCACTATTCAGAACAAAAGCTGCCCTGGTTGCCGTTTGCTCTATATACAGCCACTGTCATTGTTTTTTCTATATGATATTTTCCACTGTGTCTCGACAATTTTGGCAGCTTCATGTTGTTCTTTGGTGCTGCGTGTGTGTGTGTGTGTCTTACTCTCTATCTCATTTCCTTTTTCTTAAAGTTCCCCCAACAGCACAGATGGTCAACAGACGACACAGCAGAGTCCACCCACGGTGGAGGTGACGCTGCCTGACAACCAACCAGAGGACAACGGCTGGATGGAACAAGAGACAGAGGAGGGTGCGTGTCGATATAATATTCATATTATGATATACGAGAAGATATCATTACATAGATTTTGATATTATCATATTGATATGACATTGATATCACATTTCCTGTTTTTGAAACCCGTTTTAGTACTGATATTGAGGCATTAGTGATAAATATTATGACATGATATGAAATTAAATGAATGGTAAAAATTCAGTGAACCAACATACCTGTATAGTTAGGAAAGAAAACACACTTAATATCACGTGTTTATATCCTTCATTAATTGAAGTCAAAGAAATACACCAGGTTTTGAAAAGGAACAGTATAAACTGTATTTGAAATATTTAACATAGATAATAAACAGCTAAAATACATAACTATGTTTTCTTAGGGTAGATATTACAGTATTTACAGTGTATTATTAGCATTGTTTCATAATTTTTCACACTTACATGTGTGCATATGATATGAACTCTGAACTATGAATTTCAGGAGTTTCAGTTTCCACCATGTCAGTCTAACACCTTCCTTAAGGATTGGAACCATTACGTACAATTATTGTATTTCTGTTAAATTGAATGACAAAGTCATTATAATCAGAGGACACTGTAGAATAAGTGATGATCTAAGGTAAGGGTTTCGATTGGACAGAGGACAGTGAGACCTCCGCTCAGCTCTTACGGACAAAGAGTGATGCTGGTGTCTTAAGACGTGGACAGCGACGGTCACCGAGCGACCAGAGGAAAATACGACGCCATCGCTTCTCCATCAACGGACACTTCTACAACCACAAGGTGCTGCTAGTAGAATCAGTCTGTATAATCAGTTTCTTTAGCGTATTTGGTATATTTGATGTGAATGGTCATAATAATGTTTATTAGCAGGATATAAAAATGTAATACATTGTACATTTCTGTTTGTAAAGCAGGTTTGATCCATAGTGTGTATATAAAAATGGACGTGCTTTTGAAACTGGAAGTTCACAGACCAGAATACCACTTGTGTCCAGTCATATGTGCCATGCTTTATTGTCTATTTTCCTCAAAATAGGAACATGATTTACAAAATTGACATCATTTTCTATTAAAGAAGACCTGAAACTAGTGATTTAGACCAGTGGATCTCAAACTGGGAAAATACCACCTGAGAAAATATTGAGCTCTTGAAGTAACACCGTTAATCACCACCGTTAAAATACAGTGGTGTAAATAGGCCGAGCAAAGTCAGCTACAGACTTTCACGGGAGGCAACTTTATTCACAATAACATCGTTTTCTCTCTCATCATCATCCTCTCCCTCACATCTTGCTCCATGTTAATCTAACTTTAAGATGGAGTGAGAGATAAGGCGACTTATTATCAATTTGTTTTCGTTTCCTATGCACTCTGGTCAAAATTCCTCAGCTCCACTCTGATCACATACCCTGGTATATACAGTAGAACAGTATATCTGATTTTCCTCCAAGTACCACCAGAGGAATCTCACGCACCACTGATGATGCACATACTACAGTTTGAGAAACCATGGCTTTAGACGAGGGATGACACCCTCAGGAAAGTGGGTGCAGCCTTTTCACCCATTCCACCCATGTGTGCGTGCGTGCCTGTTGAACACATGTTGCACAATATTAAAGCTGTGTTATATTTGTCATTCTATATTATATTTGCCTTATACATTTAGTTTTCATTTATTTGCACTGTGTGTTTCCCTCAGACAGCGGTGTTTACTCCTGCTTTTGGCTCGGTGACTAATGTTCGGATCAACAGCTGCATGAGAACTCCGCAAGTGCTGCGAGTTCTCCTCAACAAATTTAAAATTGAAAACACTCCTGATGATTTTGCGCTCTACCTCGTCCACACGAGTGGAGGTGAGAGTGACATTACTCTGTTTATGTATTTTCCTTTGGTATCTCACCGTGCAATGACATTAACTGTGTATCTGTGTGTTATCTATGTTTCAGAGCGCGTGAAACTGAAGCGCAGTGACTATCCTCTTGTGCTGAGAATAATGCAGGGTCCGTGTGAGCAGGTCTGCAAAGTTTTCCTCATGGAAGAAGATCTGGGTGAAGAAGTCACATATGATGTAAGTCACCACCTTGACTGTAAAACTGATTCCACTCAGAGATACAAATGACGCTTTTCCAAAACATGGTCCTGCCTCGCCTCGGCACAGCTCGACTCTACAAGGTTTGGTTGGTTTTCCATTATAAAATCAACAAATACAGTGGCAGGGGTTGCCATTAGAGTGATTAGCTCACTTTTCAGGATTTGGACGTCTTTTTAACTGATCTAGAGTTCACCATTGTTTGCTTTGATTCTTGTGTCGGACGTGTTGCTCGTGCCTCTTCCTGTGACGACTCTCTGACCAATCAGTGGATGGCAGTCTGTTGTCGTCATGCATAGTATCGGCTCAGCTCACCTGGTACTAAAGAAAGTACCAGGTACTATCGCTAATGGAAGAGCAAAATAACCATGCTGTGCTGAGGCAAGTCGAGTTGTGCTCGGACCATGTAGTGGAAGAGCAACAAAAGATTTCCAGGATATTGATGTGCACAAAGGACAAACTCATTAAACTCATTACCACTGTCTCCAATTCCTTTTCTTTTCATTTACCTTATTTTCCTTCCTTTTTACATGACACCTTTTCTCCACCAGGTGGCACAGTATATAAAGTTTGAGATGCCTGTCCTGCAGAGTTTTATCACCAAGCTGAAAGAAGAGGAGGACAGAGAGGTGCAGAAACTCATGAGAAGGTACAAGAACATAAATATCCTTCCTTACATCATCATCCTGTGACTTTATTCTGTTTTAAACTGTCCAACAGCTGGTTACCACAGAAAGACGGTTTCTTTAAAAACATTCATTCAGCCATTCATTGTTCTTCTCTCTCCATACGTCTCCTTCTTGTACTTGCAGGTATAATTTCCTGCGTTGTATAATTGAGAAGCAGCTCCGCTGTGTTCCAGAGGGGGCGACGTGCATGTGATCCGACTCTCTCCAGCACACTGAACTGTCAAAAACATTCCCAGAGTTAAATATCTTTCACCCGGCCGTGACAGCGGATCACCGGACAACAACTCCAGCGTACGTCTTCCAGTGATTACCCTGCTCGCCTGAGTTAATCCCTGCCTCTGCATGGAGTCGTTCACTCAATCAGATTACACGCAGAACTCTAACATGCCATCCTGTGTGCATGTTTAAGCGTGACCATCTTTACAATAGTCTTGAGAGTCACAGGGACTAGTTTGTGTCCTGATTCAGACCAAGAGCACCCAGTGTTGTAAAGCCGTCTTCGGGCTAAAGTCGCTACCCAAAATGAGTTCAAAGCACAAACAACATGTTCTATGGTCTTAGCGAAAGTGCCTGTTTTAAAAGGTTCTGTAAAGCACAAAGACACGTTTTCACAAAACATTTTGAAGTGAGTGTCGTGTAGAAAGTTAGTGTCGTTTTACATCGCACAGTTTAGGTTGTTGTTGAAATGTACGTGACCACAAGTAAAAGGGTCTTAGCCTCAAAACACCGTTATTCCACTGGGTGCTTTTATGACGCTTGCTGTCTGAGTGTGTTAAAGCTGCAGTACGCAAAATCAACACCTGTTTTTATTGCATTCACTTTTCTTCCTCCTCTTATTTCCCTTGTTAGGCTGATTTGCAACATAGCACGTTGTTGTCGAAAAGGATTATAATCAACCCTTTTTGTTTTTACTGCAGCTGAAAACGTTGTGATTATGTTGTCACCATAGCTGCCATTCTGCAAATATGAATGTTTTTGTTATTGTAGGTAAGGGAATAGTTGGTATTTATTAATATTCTTGTGTACTATTGAGAAGATTGATACAGGTCACCATGATTATATAACAACATATAAATCACTCTGGGATTGCTTTTTAGCAGTTGTAACATCAGATAAAAATTCAGCTCCCTTAACATTTAGATTTGAAATGATGCATTAGGCAGGAACGTCCTCAGTCACAGCACCTCTGCTGCTAACATCTGTATAAAAACCAAAGCACAAATATGACAAGTTGTTGTTTTAGAAGGGTTTTTACAGGCTGGGATGTTTGTAGCTTGTGGTAGAGTTGGACATAAAACCTGAAAATCTTTTTCTACGTGTTTTTTAGATTAAACAAGCACAGATTAAAAGTTTTTGATTTGTTACTTTTAGAGGTACTGGTAAGTGGATCGTTTTTGTTAAGCTAAGCTAACGGAGTGCCCACCATAGATTTATATTTACTATTAGGGCTGTAACTATCGATTATTTCAAATACTTCTGTCTGAAAAATGTCAGAAAATGTTGACATAACAAACAAAGTCCATTCTGAAACTAGACAGAAGTGCTCAGAGTGTACAGACCTCAGATCACCACCAAAGTCAGTCACAGGAAATGTAATCAAAAAAACATACATTTAACCTTTTAAATAATGCTGCTCATAGACAAACTTTTACCACAGTGGAATAAAGTAAAAAAAAAAAATCCGATTCATTTTCAACCCACAGCGATACTATTTTTTTATAACCATCAAAGAATGAAACACAAAGCACAACAAGTGAAATCCCTCAGACTGTGAAGTGTACGCATTATTTTAAGTATGACATAATGTTGTATAAGAATGTGTTAAATGTACAAACGACCACACGTACAGGGGTTTTGTACGTGTGCTTTTCTCTGCGCGTACGGAGCGTTGGTTATTATTTTTAAACGTGTTGAAAATCTCACCGCATCAACAAGAGTGTGTGCCTGTTACATTCTGAGTGACTCTCAAGACTTCCCTGTTTTGTATCATGTCTTTTTTTACACAATAATGAAGAAATCTTCAAATGTTCAGGACTCATGCCACTACTTAAAAAAAGTGTTTTTGTATGATTGTTATTTAATTAAAAAAAAGAAACCTTGGTAAGAGATTTAAATATATGTGTGTTATTTTGTCTCACCACTGACCTTTGCACTGACACAGACATAACAGGAATCACGGTGAAAGCTCTGGTAAACCTACTTACATGTTCTGGTTTATTCTGCCAGTGAGCGGTTCAATAATTCAGACAAAATTAGCAGCACGTACACAGGTATTTATGTGTGATGTCAGTGGTAGAGCAGCTTAACCGTGCACTCAGCCAATGAGTGAGTATGAGTCAATGATCCACTCCACCTGATTGAGCTTGTCTGGAGGAGGAGGATCATCACAGTCTGGCCCTGAAACACGCTTTCCCTACACACGGTCAGAGGAGACATAATCTGAGAGGAAGAGCATCGTCTGACCTGCTGCACCGCTTCACTTTCTCTACAAACAGACACGCAACAGGTGAGATGGTTCAACTTAACAAACCCTTTTTATTCATTAAGCTGTGTTCTTTATTTAATATTAGCAGATTTAAAACGTTTTTTTTTTACCAGGTTGAAATTATGTTTTTCAATATTGTTTGTTGTTTTTCTCAGGGTTTTATTTATTATTGGTTGTGTTGTGTCATTTCATTTGTTACTTGCGGCACAGATACAGATATATACATATATATACATATATATATATATGTATATATATGTGTATATATATGTATATGTATATATTTGTGTGTATATATATGTATGTGTATATATATATACATATATGTATATGTACGTATAAAAAAACAATAGTGCAGAAAGGATGAAACATTCCAATAATAAAACAATAAAATCAATTAAAAGGGTCAGTCTAAAACTGTTTCCCTGATCATATTCAGGGTCATCATTAGTTTTAAGGTGATTAATAGATAAACAGAAAGCACATGAATACACAGGTAATCAGATCAGAGAGACACAAACTGAAATGGTCATAAAGAAAATGTGTTATCTCATCTGTGGCTCTGAGCTCCTGGAGCTGTTACATGACAGTAACTGGATTATTCTCAAACTAAGTGACCCGGGGTAATTATATCTGAACTTGTTAGAGGACACAGATTAGACTGAGCAGTTTGTTGACAGCACAGTAGCCTAAATGGTGACTAGAGCGTATGTTATGACCGCATGGGTTTTTCTTATAACCCTATTTTAAAGATTCCATTCTAAAGATTGAAGAACAGGACACTCTAAATCAGTGTTTCCCAGCTCTGATCCAGAGGGAAACTCCCACGTGTTAGATCCAACACACCTGATTCAAATGAAAGGTCGTTATCAGGGTTCTGCGCAGCTTGATAACGAGCTGACATTTCAATCAGGTGTGTTGGAGCAGGAACCATTGCTCTAAATTAAAAAGTGTGAGACAAGGTTATTGTAGTTCACGAAAAAACTAACAAAATAACGAAAAGTCAAATTGAAAAAACATTTTTGTTAACTGAAATAAAAATACAAACTAGAGTTAAAAAAAGAAACTGAATTGTGTGTTTGTAAAACTAAGATCGTCTTTTAAAAATCGTCTTTGTAAATTGATTTCATAATCATACATAATCCTTGGGTTCATTGTTTATTTTTGTTTGTTTTTTTTGACACTGGTGACCAGATATTCATATTCTGGCTGTTATTATATAATAATTAATGCCGTTGCGTTAGGATCTACGTGGTAGGTGTTTCTCCTGTAGTGGACAAGTTGGTTAGCGTCATTTAAACACTTTAAACTTTAGACTGTTACCGTTTCAGAATATATTATACAATGTTTATATCAGAGGTTAGAAAATCTGATGTCCCATGTGTTGCAGCAGTGTTGTGTAAGATGTGTGTGTTAAAGCTGGATTAGGAGCCATTATCTGTACGGCTCTTAATTTGTCACAGACGTAAAAATACTACGCAGCAGGACTAAAGCTGCAATGAGAACATCCCATCAGTGTGTTCATGTGTTGGAGTTAGTGACTGTAAACAAGTGTAATTACTGAAGTGCATCTACAGTATGAAAGACATTTACTTCACTTTTTACCCAACAAGTCTTCACTGATTTGATAGAAGTCATTATGTGTTCTGTGTCCTAAATTATGTGTTTTTATACATTAAACTTCCTAAAGTTCTTTCACTACTCCTCAGATGCAGCTGATAATTTCACATCAAGTTACCGAACAAGAGAAAACACACACATTAATGCAGGGCTTCTCAATCCTGGTACTCACTGCCCTGCATGTTTTAGATATGTCCTTGCTCCAACACACTCAAATTTAGGATTTAACAACAATTTAATAAAGCATCCAAGCAAAACCCCTAAAAAGAATAAGTTTTTTTTGGATCTATTTTGTGTGAACACGAAAAGGGCACTTTAAGGTGATAATTATTTTTTTTATATGCACATATCTTTATGTATATTTAAGTGAATTGTTTCTTTTGTGGACAGATTTCTAAATTGTTCAAGAGCGATAAAGGCACAGCAGTGTTTTGCAGTTTTTAATAAATTAGAAACTGATGGGATTACATTTCTGGAAAAAGGTATGAAAAGTACCACTCTAACACACCTGATTCAAATAAAGGGCTCATTATCAGGCTTGTGCAGTGTTTGCTGATGAGCTGAACATTTGAATCAGGTGTGTTGGAGCTAGGACACATCTAAAACATACAGGACAGTGAGGACGGGGACCAGGATTGAGAAACACTGCACAAATGTAATATACAATATACATTGCCATGAGTAGTCATTGCTCAGTCTATGACATAAGCAGGGATGTCAAACTCATTTTAAGTTCAGGGGCCACATTCAGCACAATTTGATCTCAAGTCGGCAGGACCAGTCAAACAATAGCATAATAAACTATGAACAGCAACATTTTTCCCTTTGTTTTACATTAAATTAAGTATCTTTTTACAAAACATTATGAACAGCCTGGAATTTCTTGAGAAAAATAAGTTCAATTTCGAAAATATTATGCCTAAGTTAACCATATACAGGTGTCTGCAACTGAAAAATATAGTGTTTCACATTATTACTGTAATACACCTCATGGTGCAACCTGGACACATCATCAGTGATGCTCCCAGAAGCCTTCTCAGATGCTTCCAGGATGTTTTTGATGGCTCTTCACCTGTGCAGTCCACAAATCCCAAGGAGCCCCAGGACCCGGTGTGAGGACTTGCCTGCAAAACCCCTGCAGCCCACCTCAATAGGCTCGCAGCAGGTCTTCCACCAATTCCTCCGGCACTCAGCCACAAGGTTGGCATACTTTGCCCTCTGCTTGCTGGCTCCGACATCAAGATCATGTCTGGCCGGAGTGTCGTGGCTGCGATGATGTCTGGAAATCACAACTGCCTCCCTAGGTCAACCAGGAGCTGTCAGTCCCTTGCGGTTGTGAGCAGGCCCCCCTGGGTCTTCTTGGAGGGTTGAGGTTTCTCCCCTGCTTGGACAAAGGTGATCATGCAATTCGTTGGGTGTTGCCACTTACTGGTGTTAATGCCAATGCAGATGGCTGAAGCGAGCCTCCTCCTGGATAAGCTGCCACTCTGACTCCTTGTTGGCAGTGGGCCACAATATCCGACAATGCTTTGACGGTCTGCTTTGGGGTTGCGCCTGTGGTGCTTGGAGGTTCGCGGCACTGTGTGGAGCGTCCGGGCCTGGATCCTCTTCCGTCTCATCAGGTGCTGTACAGGGTATTGGCACTGTGCGTTGCGCCACGGGTTTCCTTAGTCAGCCCATCTTGGTCTGACGTATCTTTAGACCCGTCGGGTTTTTGCAGACCTTGCCACATTTGTAGACAGTCAATTGTCCATTCACAGAGGTAATTTCCAGAAAATCCGTCTGTTCAGGGCGCTTCTCCCCCCCACTCGGGCAAATCCATCCCATACATTTGACACCCCTGGGGTAGAGCCTTAGCCATTAGATCGCCTACACTTTCCCTCTCAGACAGATCACATCCCAGGATTCTTTTAAATCATCACCCACCATCCTTACACACCATACGTTTCTGTTTTCAGGCATATTTCTTTTTTTAAATTTATTTTTATTTTTTTCATAATTTTTTTAGCGTGGCCATGCCCTTTAAGACAGCTGCTTGTTTAGTTTTAATGATTTTTATTTTACTACTTCTTCCATACAAGCACTTTGTTTGTATGTAAAATGTGGTTGTAACAATGTTATACATTATATTACCATTAATATTATTTTTATTATGGTAACGCTACTGTATATGCCACATTTTGGCAATATTACTTGTAGGAGCCAGTATTGAGTTGATTTAGTTTACAGTTAGTTGAAATGATTATTGCAGGATTACGTGTTACAGTGTAATATGTGAACATTTAAAGTAGTTAACAGTTTGCCTTAAGCCTTTGGGTAAATGTAAGAAAAGTAATGTGCTATTGTGGAACTTTGATGTTATTAAAACTTCTATTTTATTAGATAAAGGGTACCGTGGACCGTTGATACTTTCGATAGCTATGATAGATAGAGGGATAGGTGGGAAATATCTAGAAAGTTGCTTTGGTGGACATGTCCGTTAGAAGCTGTATTAGGTTTGGTGTAAAAAGGTTTTTTGACTGTTACTGTTAAATCTATAAATCATTGAGTGAATAGTTCTATGTGTTGTTGATCCGAAAGAGGCTTGGATATATATGGATGGAAATGTACGGAAAGTGGAAATAAATGTGCAAACCCTTTACATGACTCTTCCTAGTCTTGGTGATTGAGGAATTGAAACAGTCACCTATGAGTCAAGCCCATAGGAACCTGCCTACAGCTAACCACTTTGGGTGGCTTAAGATATAAACTGCGTGTCATTATGTCACATTTCTATATGGGAGGTCTGTCTTTTTCAGGTTTAGCTCTCCTGTGTGACACATTTCCCCCTGATGTTTTTCTTTGTCTTCTATTTACAGGATTAAAACGATGTTGGGCCTACACAAAGTCCCGCTCACTCTGGCCTTCTGCCTGCTGCTCTCTGCCACACTCTTATCCAGCTCTGAGGCCCGGCGTGGTGGCTTCGGCCGAGGTGGAGGTGGCTTCAGGGCCGGTCGTGGTCAGGTCTACAGACCAGTAGTGGTCCAGAGAAGTGGTCCCAGTGCTGGCAAAGTAGCAGGGGCAGCCGCAGCAGGAGCCGTGGGAGGAGCAATGCTGGGGTCTGCCTTGAGCCGCCCTGGCCTTGGGTATGGTGGGGGTTTCGGTGGGGGTTATGGTGGAGGTTATGGTGGGGGTTATGGAGGATATGGAGGGGGCTATGGCTACCCACGATATGGAGGGGGTGTTGGCTATGGCTCCAGGGGCGGCTATGAACCAGAGGGTTCTGGAGATATGGAGTACTACACTGGCGCGTCCAGTGGCCCAATCTACAACAGTATCATCGTTGTCATTGGCTCCCTGATGTCCCTGCTGATGGGACACTGGGTGGTTCTCATGCAGCCCTGAAGACAGTTCTGAAATCCCAAAAAACAACTCATGACCTGACTGTACAGAGGACAATTTTTGGTTTTGAGTTAAACGTGACCAAAAAATACGCTACATGGACAACAGTATTTGGATGCCTGACCATTACACCACCAGGGACTTTAATGACGTATTCAAATACATATACAGCTTCCCCTTTTGCAGCTATAACAGCTTCCACTCTTCTTGGAAGATTTTGAAGTGTTACTATTTGAATTTGTGTCCATTCATTCTGCAGAGCCCTGATGAGGTCAGGCCCTAATGTTGGACGAGAAGGTCTGGCTCACAATCTCTGTTCCAGTGTATCCCAAAGGTGCTCGTTGGGGTTGAGGTCAGGGTTCTGTGCGAAGTTCTTCCTCACCAAACTCAAAGTCAAACCATGTCTTCACAGTCCTTGCTTTGTGCCCTGAGACACAATCATGTTGGAATAGAAAAGGGTCTTCCTCAAACTGTTGGAAACATAGCATTGTCCAAAATATCTTGGTATGCTGAAGCATTAAGATTGTCCTTCATTGGATAAGGGACCTGACTGAAACACCTGAATTCAAAACTTAACAGGTGTGACCAAATACTCTTGTCCATATAGTGTATTACTCTTGCAATTATAATATAATAGTCTCTGTGTAAAGTCCAATAGAGGAAGTTTACCAATTTAACCTCTATAAGAGACCCCATGCCTAAATCTGCAGAAAAAGAAAGCACACCTTCTGCAGATGTTTATCATCAGTGTTGTGTGATGATTTGAATCTGCATCACGTTCCAAATTCCCGCTTCTCCTTTTAATGTGTCCAGTGTTTTTATACTTTCAATGACTGATGATGATCGGCCAGGAACCAGAGCAGCTGTACATGTCATATGATCATGTCATTCATCATATTTAATAGGTTTTCTGTCCTGCTTCACTGTATCTACTCTGTATATGTGACATTTTCAGTACATCGCTTTATATATTATTTTTATGAGTAGATTTTTATCTAACAGAACACAATGTTGTATATACCAAATCTTGTACAAGTGGAAAAAACAACAAAACATTTCTGTTGATTTTTTGTCTTTGTTGAGGTGAGAAGAGATTGTATGTTAATGTGTCAATAATTCTGATGTGTTTACATAGTGGGGATGTTGTGGGGGATATTTATGTGTTTAATAATGCAGCTTTAACAAAGTTTCAACAGCCTGCAGTGTTACATCATGTGCTCAAGCTTCCTTTTTATTCCTCCAATAAATATACAGTGGTATTCATCTCCACGTCTGAATTTAATTCAGTGTTCATACTTCATTACAGCCTCAGACCTGAAACACAAAGAAGCATGAACACAGCCTGCATATGATTCTTCATCATCTTCATCAGATGTGACATTTTACTCTGCCTTACCTTTAGTTTTACACTGAAACTCACAGAGAATGTAGGTCACACGTTTGGTTTGGTTGTTAATCTGAAGCCATTGTGTTCACCTGTGTTCTCCTTCTCCCACAGCTGCACTTCATCAGCCTGATTACCAGGGGATTTATATATGCAGGTCAGACTCAGGGGAGTCTTGGTTCTCGTTCCTTGAAAGATACTCTGTTGGTTGTGTTTTGACAATGTGTGTTCTCCTTTGATTCATTTTGGAAACATTTGGAAATGCTGGGTGACTATAGAGCAGATAGAGGGGGACTGTGAATTTATTTCCACTGCACCATCGTTTATTTTATCCACTTCCTCAAATGTGAGCCATGACCTTTATGGTTTTCTTTTCTGGAGAAACAAAACACTGCACTGAGCTTTAGTTTGAAGGCATAACATCAGTGTTTATGAAACTCTGCAGTACTATGTTTGTTGGAGTATTTCTATTTTCCTGTTATTTAGTCTGTCAAATATTTCTCATGAATTAAATGAAGTCATGTTAAGACTAGAACAACCTTTCATTTACAAAGTAGGAGCTCTAATCACCTTTTGGCAAGTGAAAACCTACATTTTACTCATTGTATCGACTTTAATGGGTATTTCAGCAGGGAATTCATAGGCCACACTCTGTCATATATTACTCTTATGAAGTAAATTCAGTAATTTAAAGGTAGAAACTATGTTTCAGTCACAAAGTAAGGTTTAAAATCATTCTTGGCAATAGAAAAACTACATTTTACCCATTTTATTGGCACTTGGTGGTCATGATTCATGCTTTCCCCCAAGAGAGAAATGTTTATTTAAATAGGAAGGAGAATCTCATTTGGGTGTGTAGTATAATTCGTTAAAACTTATCTCACACGGTATGTAAAACTTCAATCTCAATTGATGTTTGATAAGAAAATGTTCAATGTGTCTAAGAAAATCACACATCCACACATTTACCTTTTTTAATGAATCGCTTTTATTGCACAAATGTTGTCTTGATTCAGCTCAGACTCAGGAGTCTCATGTTTTAATAAAACTTAATCAATCACAGTGTGACCCAGAGACAAAGACCAATACTGACAAGTATTAAGAAAAAAAACTCTCTTTAAGCCAAAAGTAACTACAGAAATAGTAGGAAAACAGCATGCATTCACATAACCCCATATTTCCCTCCCTTGGGCCATGAGTGAGGAAAAAATAGATCCAGAGATACTACAGAAGCATGACATCAATAGGCCAGTCAGACAAACAGAGAAAGCATTTAAATAACATGACACGTTACAGATTTAACTCCTTCACATACTCGACAAAGGGAGACCGCACTCTGGTGTATGCGTCACAGGAACCCTTCAATGTGTGCCTTATTTTTTCTAGCTGGAGTAGAGATAACATCTCCTGGATCCACCTCCTGAAGGACGGGCATTTGTTAGATTTCCAATTCATTAGAATGCTAATGCTCTCTTTTAAGCATTAGTGGTATATACTGTATTTCTGGGGATATGGTTCCAAATACAGCAGTGAGCGGATTGGGTTTGAGAGATGCTTTGCATAAAACTGATAAACAAACAAAAATCAACTAGGGAAGGCGGGACCAGAACATGTGGCCCAGTGACACTGGGCTGCCACACCTAGGACAGGTGGGGAGAACAGATGGGTATATTTTGGCTAGCCTGTCATTGGAATAATGCAACCTGTGTTGTTGAGCCCAGACAATATCAGGAATTGATATTCCCAGGTCTCGTTCCCAGATTTCTCTGGTTTTAGTGTATGATGGAGGGTCTATATTGTGAATAATGTTATATGCCTTGGAAATCAGACCCCTGTTCCAAGGATCGAGATTTCGCAAATCATATGTGGAATCTTTGTTTGGCGGCTTGGGGTAGATTGGGAAATGTTTGGAGGCAAAACTGCGAGCCTGAAGATATCTGAAGAAGTGAGATTGTGGAATATTGTGGTCTCTTACTAGGGCTTCGAAGGAGAGAAAGGAAATGTTATCAAAGAAGTCATAAAAGAAAACCAAACTGCGTCGATGCCAGCCAGCAAAGCGCTGATCTGTCTGAGAGGGAATGAAGAGATGGTTGAAGGAGAAAGGGAGAAGGTTATTTATTTGATTTGATTTGAAGTGCTTTTGATTAAAGTGCGAGTTAGAGCGAGTTAGACACCACAGGATTAAAAAAAGTCTTACTCTTTGTCTGCATAATCAGTGGGGTAGTTATGGGAAGTTCGACTCTTCTTACTGACTCGGATCTGCATGAAAATGAACGAACAAACCACTCGGTTGAGTGACTCCTGAACTCATCATTTCTGTTTCCTGTCGGGCTGAGCTTATGCAGCTGCCTGCCATCATGTGGCGAAGGAAAGTACTGCATGAAAATGAACAAATCACTCACTGAGACGACTCTTTACTCCCGAGTCATACAAAAGATTAGTTCATTTTCAATGAATCGTTCACGAACGACACATCACTACAGTGGGGTTGTTAGCAGGGAGATGGGGGATACTGATGGGTGTGATGAAAGCTCCATTGTAGTCCAGGTCGGTCTACTAAAAGCAGACCAGTGTCAGAATATCTGATACTTTAACCTCTACCAGGTGCAAAAACTGTATTGTCAGGTGCTTTTTGTCCATCTGGGACAAAATGGACGAGACAAGTCTGGACACATCTTTAGTGTAAATACAATGTTTTATGAAAGATTGATTTCTCATATGTTTTCAAACATAGAGACTTGAGTTAAAGGTAGTTCCATTCATTCGTATGGCTAATTTCTAATGGACACCACCACATTCAATTAATTAATTAATTAATTAATTAATTAATTAATTAACCAGATCACAGATAATGACCCTCTCTGCCAAAGAGCAAGAAGCAATTATGATCTAACCTCTTCCTGTCCTCTCGCTAGTTAAATTCTTCTTTATCGCTTTCCAGTCAATCAAGGCAGGCGTCAGTTGCTGGTCAACAGCATCACTGCGACACTGCTGACCATGGATAAAAACCCTCCCAGGCTCATCTTCAGTCCCTGCACCCCTGAACTCTGTCTCATTAAGTACTTTTCAGAGTAAACCATGTAGATCTCCAAACATTTCCTGGCCTTCATCTGCTCAATCAGTGCGGGATATCCGATCTCCTCGATACTGACTGTGTCATCATCATCTTCGTCAGGTCTGGCTTCAGACTCCTGTAGAGGGTTGGGACTTGTTGGTGCAGAGGTCAGGTGGTCTCCTGCTGCAGTACTGTTGCTGCCAGGGTCAGTGGTGATCACTGTAGTGGTGGCAGAGTTGGGCTTTGGATTTTCCCCAGGCAGAAGGTCTGTTCTCTTCATGCATGAGTCCATGAAGTCGTCATAGGTCTCCGTGGGTTGGCTGTACTTGTAGTCCCTGCTGTAGTCATTGGTATCAGTGGACCTGACACCATATCTCCTGTACATGTAGTGGTTGTAGTAGTATTCCTCCTCTGGGCTGTGGAAGTTGAAGTGAGGGCGAGGGAACCTTGCTAACCCATAGCCCAGGGCCATTCCTGCCATAGCGCCTCCAGCTACTGCCATGACTCCACTGCGTCCAAACCCTCTGGATTTATCTTGGGGATGGACGCCCATTGCCTGAACGGAGTGGGAAAAGGGAGAGCCGCCGCCACCACCACCACCGTAGCCTCCATAACCAAAGCTGCCGCCATAACGAGGGCTCAGGATTTTGTTGTTTGGGTTTTGATTGACATATCCACCCGGATAACCTCCCTGGTTTCTATGACCTCTTCCAATTGGGGATCCCTGTACAGGATACTGCCCAGGTCTGCCTCCTTGAGGGTTTTGTCCAGGCTGTTTGAGGTATCCTCCCACAGACCTGGAGCCCTGATTATTCTTGTGGCCTGTTTTGGTGAAAGTGTGGCTGTTACCTCGGTACCATGTAGGAAACTTCTTTGAGCTGAAGATTTTCCCGAAGCCACCCCCTATTTTCTTAGCCAGCGATGAATGGGTGTAAAGCAAAATAAGTGACAGGCACAGCACAGATGGTGAATTAAGTTTCATCTTCACGCTCTGGGGGAGGGTTAGATTGAGAGAGAAAAGGAAAATTATGAAAATAAAATAAGGAAAATGTGTAATAATCCATTTTGACATAATAATAATAATAATAGTGTCTTTGTACACGGTAACATTCTTGAATTGCAGCTCACCACGAATTTCATCTATAAAACAATAATGATAATAACAACCTTTATTCTACAGGTAGAGACAACATACTAAATCAGGGGTGTCAAACATAAGGCCCGCGGGCCAGAACCAGCCCACCAGAAGTGCCTTTAAGAGCCGGGCAAGTGTACGTGCAGGAAGGGAGAGTGAGTGAATGAGCAGCTCAGAATATAGAATTACACACAGTAATTCCTAATATACCCCCTAGGAATCTATCTATCTATCTATCTATCTATCTATCTATCTATCTATCTATCTAATCTATTTAGGAATACTACATAGATGTGTAGTAAAATCATCTTGACAGTTTTGTTTTGTTTTTTGTTTTTTTTAACTTGTCCTGCCCAGTACCTAGGACATGTAATATGGTTGGTATGGTAGTGTATGGGTTAGTGACATAGACAACATTAGACTGACATTAGTATGTTAGTAACAGGTAAATAACATTAACCAGTTGAAATGATATAGCACACACAGAACATACCATTAAATCACCATTAACACTGGATTATTTAAAGTAAAGCACCGTCCTCACCTTCACTGATGACACCTGGGTTGATTTATTCAGATTATCTCCACACAAGCGTTCGTTTTTAATGTCCACGTGAAGCGTTCGGGGCAGTTTAGGATCGACGATCACAGACCTGTTGACGTAACGCGGCGCGAGGGATGTGGGGTTGCCTGGAAACAGAGGACAGGAGGGCGGGGCTTCCTTGATACACTTCCGAGCCTCTTCACGCCAGCATGTGATGATGGAAAATCACTACTGGTGGAAGAAGAAGAAGAAGAATAGAAGGATTATAATGAACAAATTATAAGAGATTAAAAAATCTAAGGAGGGTAAAAGAAGGAAAAAGACAAAAACCTTTTAGGTTAAAAAAGATGATGAATCAAAACAAATATGTTGTGTTTGTAAAATTCTACATCCCTTTATATTTTCTTTTTTTTTCAATTTCTTGTCTGAATCCGTTTAAACGTCTGATTTAGTTCTACACAGTGTTGTCGTAATCAAATAGCAGTAGCACTGGGAGACAAAAGAACACCTTCAGCCATTTGCTGTTTATCTCTAACGCCCCCTGCTGCTCACTGGTAATATCGTGTTCTTGTGGCGTTCAGGATCCAGGACAGAGACATCAGATAATGTAGATGGCGCCACCTGCTGGTCGTTTAAGGCAAATCATGAGACGATCCTGACAGTTAAAGAAGGCTTTTGTACTTAAAGCACTTAAAGGACTACCACGAGAATCTTCACAGTAATGAAAGTTTCAGTCGTTGGTCATTGCTTCCAGTTTGTATCCATAGTTACAACAGATACAGGAGGAAAGAAGACACTGAACTCAAAGGAAGAGGGAGACATGCGTTCTAAAAAAATATATTGATGACATGACAACTTACTAATTACTATAACAATGATTATAATAACCAGAATTATTGCATTATTATTTCAGAAATGTAACTATTTTAGTTACAATTTCTGTTGTGAGTTTACTTGGAGCCGAAGACAGTTTAACACACTGTGGACAATATACTTTAACCTAACCTAACTCAAGTGTTCACTTTCAGACTTTTTTATTGACAAAGCTTCCTTTGATCATTGTTGGTGTGTTTTATTTAATATGCACTGATAACTATATATAAGATATTCATAGTTATATTTGTACCACATCATTATTTAATTTCATTCAAGGCTGGATTCACGTGTCTGGATTTACACGCACAAGTACAGGCCGGTTGAAGTCATAAGCCAAAAGGACAAAGGTCTGGTGGAACATTTTGTAGGATTTATTGGCAGAAATGTCATATACTACCCACAACTGATTCATAAAAGAAATAAAGTAAAAAGAGTTTATTTTCTGAAGCCTTCTTTATGTATTTTAGGCGAGGGCCATGCTTTACAGAGGCGGCCATCTTGTGCTTTGGGCAGCCCATAGTGACAAACTAACAGAAAAACTGCAGGATTTGCATTTGAAGGGGGAACTTACAAAGCAAAGTTTGCAGTTTGATCAACTGTGTCAAGCAATTCTTATGCTGTGCTTTCACCATACGTGAATTTCCATGTCGCGCTTTGTTCAGAGTCACAGCATACACCAGGAAATAAAAGCTTTAATTCTTAACACATACTGCACAAACAAACACACAAAACTCTGACACCTCTTTAGGAAGATGATGAGGACTGAGTCCTTATTTTAATCATCTGCAACGTCTTTACTTGTCAGAACTAGTTACAGGTGTCTGCAATTTCATTTTTACTAGTAACATTCAAACATACTTTTTATACTTTATATGGGGTTTATTATTATTATGCAGAATATTATCTCTAATTCGAGATTCAGATATAACATCATAATGACAGTAATTCAAGTTCATGATGTTTAATTATTCTTAACTGAAGATATCTACATTGTACTTTTTACATTTTGTACTCGACTTTGTACAAGCTGTCCTGCTCCTAAACCCAACCCCCCCCCCCCCCCCCCCCCCCCATTACACATGCCTCAACACATTCCCATTTTTTTTCTCCACATGCACTTTGCTGCTCCAGTTAGCTATTTATTGTTATTTAAGATGACTTATTACAAAGCATATATACTATATACACTTCATGTTAATATTCTATTGTGGTTGCACCTTACACAAATATACTGCTTTGTGGTACAATGTTCTGTTTTAAAAAAATGTTCAACTTACATAACTGTACAAGTGTACACGTGTGCCCGCTTCACTGTGCCTTTTAAATTGGGGACAAAGAAAGTTCTATTGAAATTGAAATCGAAAGATATCTTGGATTAAGTTTCAACCACTAACACCAGCAGCTACATTAAAGCCAATTTCTAGAAAACCAGCAGTAGAGAATACAAACTGATGGACATGCATGTCCACGACTGTTATGTGAGTACTGTGAGTAACCTGGTGGAACTAATCTTCCAGTCAGGTGCAATTAAACTGCTTCAAATGAGAGTGCAACATGACAAAGTAAACATTCAAACAATGTAGAAAGCAAAACCACATGAACCTTTGTCGTTTATTCATTAACTTGAGGAAGCTTGGTTTCAGATCAGTATTAATACACGTTAAGTGTCACATATTTCATTTATTCGTCAAGTCTGTTTCTATTGCACAGTTACTTAAACACCAACATCTCCACCTCTTCTTCTTCTGTGACATTTGTGATATTTTAAGCATTTTCTGTCAAGACTGTCTTTATGTGCAAATTAGAATCATACAAAAAACACTGATGGATGTCAAACACTGATGCAGGCTGTGGTCTGAGAAGTGAAAGGCTTTTAAAAGCACCATTTGTGTGGTAGAGAAATTATTATATAAGCTGCAAAAAATCAAATATCACTTCAAATCCAAAAGGAAATATGGGGAAAGTCTTGGAAAATGTTCTAAGTGTGACCTCAGATCGAAACAATAAAGCCACAATTCTGCCTCTCTTTTTAATATTTTCTTAATCTCCATAAAAATAACATCTGACTGAATTTTTTTTTTTTTTATGAACACTGGTGGTGACACAACTCAGTTGGATTTGGGTATAAACGTGGATAAAATGGGAGGGTCACGGTGCATCTTTTAAACACACCGAATACACACTGAATAACCAAAGTGCAAAAAGAATACAGTGGAGACAATCTGTTAAGGAAGAAGGCAAACATGAACCCTTTTAACTCAACTTATAAATCTTCATTACGAATTATTTATGCGCTTAAAAAAATATTCTCATTTACAGCATCCACCACATAGGCAGGTAGCGATGGAAAAATAGTAGAGGGAAAATAGTGGAAACAAAAACTCTTATCAGCTGCAATGAAATGTCTCCATATTTAACAAATGTTAAAGGGAGATGAGAAGGTAACAAACACACAAAACTGTATTTGTACTGTACACAGCTATTATTGAGATCACATATCTATATTGTAAACCTTCCAATAACAACTTGGGGTCATAAACAGTTTTTTTATGAGCACTTACTAAAGTAAGGAATTAGGGCGACTTAGTCATCATGCTACACATTTACCTGTTTTAGAGCCACAATACTAAAAATAACATCAATCTCATCCGTGGCTTCAGAGTTAAAGCTTATCCTCCACATTAGTAGCACAGTGTATCTTCATAGATATTAGACTTTTCTCTTTATAAATCAAAGAGGTATTTGCACCGTAGTGTTAAAAACACAATCCATACACTGTACAAATATATGTATATGTACGTATAAAATAAATTTTGATTGAAATCAGTGGTTTAATAGTGGGAGCAGACAGCGTTTTACATCTGCGGTAAAAAGGAGTGACCACTCTCTTAATCACATCCCAGTCTTCATTTGCCAGTTGAAGCAGCAGGAAACAACACTACATTACAGTGTTGACAGGCAGGGTCGGTCTGCATCTGCTGGTCCACCCACAAACTAAACAACATTATGACATTTCCACTGAACCGTATGCTTTTTATTAAACTGCAGGCTGACAATGTGGCGTCTCTTGGTGTTTGGGTAAGACGGCGACTAAGTATTCTGCCAAAAACTGGACAGTCTTTTTCAACTTGAACTAAATATTAACAGAATAAAACTGAAAAGGGAGAACCCTTCAAGTAAATTAGTTTGAAGACCTTTGCATAGCAAACTGTACAGAGCTGCTACTGTGAGGTGAGACAGGGATGAAACTATACAAGATATTTACAAATTTACAGGAGGAGGAGGAGACTGTTTAGACTGCAAGGAGACACCACTGAATAAGATGACTGATCAGAATCCGCCAAGGGCAGTTTGTGAATTACTTCTCAGACAAACACATCATCACAGCAGCAGACAGTGGGTCCTGCGACACTTCAGGCTGGTTCGTCCAGCTCGAATGGAGAGTTACAACAAACGGAGTGCACAAAAGTGAAAGCAAAGGGTAAAAGGTTGGATGAAGCAGCTGCCAAGACGGAGCCGAAGGAGCAGCAGCAGCAGACCTTTCTTGGTGTTAACAGAGGGATGAGAAGCCAATAGGACTCCTGGATGAGTTATGTGATCTGCTATTAGCCAAATCCCTGAAACACCAGTTCCTCTCCCTCTGGTCCAAAGAGGGGAGAAGGTATAACACAGAGAGGGGCTTTAAATAGGACAGGGCTCCATCACCCTTTCAGTCCAGATGTTCCTGCTTCTCTTCAAACACCATTGGCACTCATCTTGCTCTTCTGGGACACTTCTGTTGCCGCTTTAGCCTGTGAAACAAAGAGCTTAATTTAATATCCAGTATTTCCCACCGACAATCAGCCTGAGTGACATGAAACAAATAAATTTTTAATGTTAACAGTGTCATGCACACATTTCAGGCTGTCGTATGTCATTTGACTGGTTGTGAAGTAAATAGCATGACTGAATTAATCTTCACCTAATAGTTTTTTTTGTCTATATCCATAGCAAAACTGAATGAAGAACACCAAGTAAAGTGTGGCTACTCGGGTCAACAGACCAAGGCCTACAACTTCAGGGGGAGACTGATGTTAGCGACAGGCCAGTTGCCCATAAGTGCCAATATATGAAGTCAAGGACGCCTACAGCATCAGAGGGGGAGAGTTAAAGGGAAGATGATTATCACACGGTCTGGTAGTCAATGTCTCACTTAGGTTAGCTTTAGTTATACATGTGCACCCATGCCCAGTGGCGAGCCTAGACCACAGCCTGGTAAGCAGACGGGGAGCAGACAAAACACTACTTTTTGGTCATCTAACTCACTACTATTTTAGTAAAAAATATGACACCCATATATAAGAAAAATCAATGAATAAACCACAGTTACATGACGGACTATGAGAAACACAAAAACAAATGTGTGCTGCTTTTCTAAAGACCAATATCAAACAGACTTTGAAGTGTCTCGTTAAATGACCAGTTATTAAACAGACTCAGTTGGACGCCTGTGTGACAGGTCTATATTTATCAGCTATTTTTAAACCTCACAGAGCAACTTGCTGTTCATCAGTTTCCATCTTCTTTCTGTTTTCTGTATCACAGTTTTTCCTCCGTTCAACACATTTCCTTTCTTTCTCTAAATCAGTCTCCATTACTTTTACTCACTGTACTTTATGTCCATCAGTAACTGCTGTGTCCAACTGTTGGGGATTAACTCGCCATGTGATGATGATGATCAAAGAATGGAACGATTAACTAGATTCTTTCAAATGGCTGAACACCAGATGGAAAGGTTCGAACTGTGTAGGGCAGCATTACACCTCTTAGTGTACATTGAATGGAAATTATAAGAAGAACTTGATTATGAGGGAGTAAATCCTGTACTGGTTTTCATGGCTGCCGCTGGTCTGAGTAACACTGGGTGCTCACCTGCAGGACTTCAGCAGGTGTAAGAGGTTTTTCAGAGACCAGAGGGGCCTTGTCTCCTAGCTCCTCCACCTATAACAAAAGAGTAAAAGTCAACAATGTTTTTATGGTTCTTTTTAAACAACCACTCCCTCAACTTTTTATTGTATAGGGTCATTAAAAATTAAAACACATCTTCACTGACAATCAACAGGTGTTTCAAAAGCATAATGGTCAATCCAGTTGTTTTTAGTAAACATCGTTGTCTTTTCTCTGTTTGAGTATTTAGTTTAGTTCTAATTCTACATGCATCTACATCTATGATCCCTTAAGAACATGAAAATATCCAAAGACTCGACTGGAATTAAAACCCGTTATGCAGCCTCTGTTCTATTCTGAAATGCAGTGACAGCACTTTCCTCTGACTCATCAAAACAGTTTCTCATGTCATGCTGCTGTGTGTTTGCACTGACCGAACTGTCTTTGATGATGAGAGCAGTATCTGTCAACATGTCTGTAGTGACGGAGGCTGTGCTTGCTTCTGTTTTATCCACTGGGGGAGGAGCCGTTTTCTGCAAAAACAACAACAAACATCTGATAAGACAGCAACCAACAAACTGCTTGGGTCTATTTATTGTCCGTGGCTGTATTTGTTTAAGTCTCTCACTGCTCAAACAAGTGGTGCACATGTGACTTTCCCTGTGCAGGATAATCGTGTATTTATCATGTGCTCATATTGGCAGTCTAGACATTGTGGTCCAATATTTTGAGAATCAAGTGATAAAACTGACTCTAAGCTGTAGTTTTAAAATGCTGTCTTCTCCAGCAATTTAACATGAAATTGGCATATTCATAGATTCTGTTTTTTTTAAATTAGATTTAAATGTAATTTCAATATCTTAACATAAGTAGTATTACTAATAAGAATGAAAATACAAAACTAACATGTAAACTGCTAGGTTTATTCCCATGTTTGCTTATTGTCTTAATCAAATATGACTGTAAATAAAATGACCTTTCAACCCACAACGTTTTTTTTATTCTGTTGATTAATTTATGAAAATCATCATTATCAAATGAGCCGTTCTTTCAACATAGTTTTTCTAATCAGCACATAAGTATAATATGTGGAGGTAAGAGATCAAACCTCGAGTTTAGGAACAGGCGGGATGGCTGGGGGTTTTGGTTTGAGCTCAGTCAGATACATGGCTCTGGAGAGCAGCAGCAAGGATGGAGGAACATTCTCCTTCAGGTGCAGGTCCAACCACTGATGGAGCAGAAGAACATTTGTGAAAGGACAGCAAAGCACAATAAATCAACTGTTCAGGGTAAAGGGTTCACCTCTAAAGGGGCGGAAATTGTGGATTTCTAAAAAATATCATTCAGTTACTCACCTGTTGCAGCTGCTGATGTAGCTGATCAGTGGTAATACCCAGAGATCTCATCCCACGACTACGACATGCTGCCTGTAATTCTGACACACTCATCGCTGCCACACCTTCTGCTGCAATCATCTGTGAGGACATGAAGAGGGAGAAGGTCAACGGTACTATATCTAAGAAATGTATTATATTGAGACATAAAATGACCATGATGTGAGACAATGACGCCACAAGTATATTCATGAAACAAATTTTTATGAGAGGACTGTGAACTCTGTTTATGTTTTGGTTTGGTGTTTTTGGTCTGTTGTGTCACCCACCACCACACCACAGAATGAGCCAAGAGCAGCTCATTAGTAAGTGTAAGTGGGAGATTTGTTATGCTTGAGCATAGCACAGTGTAAAGTTAGGTAGAATTGCAATGTCTTACTTCTGTATTTTCCAAAAAATCTGGCAACCTAATAAAACCACACCCTTCAATGATTTCAAATGGGATAGCAGTAACAGTTTTAAACGCTAGAGATCCCTGTTGTATGTTTTCCATACAAATGTGGCACGTGTGAAATTTCATGATAGCTACATATGAGGAGGAACTGAACAAACTTTAAGATAAGAACACTTTTAAACTTCACAATACTTTTAGATTGTGGATGCTCCAAAAACATTATAATAATTTCACAGCAATATCATTTCAGTTTGCAGAGACTTGATTCATCACAGAATACTACAAAAAATATTTCACAAAAAATGTTTGATGTTACGGTAGAAAAAAAATGGGACTGTGTGCTCCTAACCATTTCAATACCTTTGTCTAGTTCTAGTTTGTCTTCTGAAGATTAAATTGATCACATTCTTGAAAAACAACCAGGTCCCAGGCCTTCATCTCACCTCATCGTCTGATTTGATGGTCCTGAGCTGCATCATTAGCTGAAAACGCAGTAAGTTGTTGGTGCCAATGGGCTGCAGCTCCAGCAGTTTGCACAGAGCCACCAATTGGGGGCGCTCCAGGTTCTCCAGCGTGAGTTCATCTTCAAACAGCTTTGAAAACCGAACAATATCCTTTGTGGTTGGCTGCTCACCTGTGCCCCGGACCTGCCAATGATACACAGATATGTGTAAAACACAATCAACACTGGATGCTGTTTTTGGATGAGGTACAATTGACTCGTTTGTGGTCATATAAGATGTTGAGAATGTTTCTGTAGTATACCTTTTGAACATATGTGGAGAAGCGCTGCGTTTCATCCTCTGTGTGAGCTTTAGCCTTGTTTCTTCTCGCCATCTCTGCGATGGTCTCTTGGAGAAACTTGGCAAGCTCCAGCTTCGCGGCTAGACCCTTCCTTTGCTTCTCCTCCTGCACGAGAGGGGAGGAGACACTGCTTAGTTTAAAAAAAAAAATCTACTGTATTTGAAATACATAATCATTGTAAAATTTCTCATAACATCTATCAAGAAGACAGAAATCAATATTATATTTTATAAATGTACGTTTTTACCGAATTTACCCTCAACAATCCTTTAAATATGTCTGCCTTTGATTGACTTTAGGTCAAATGTTGAGGGGCCAGACATTTCTGATGTCCAGGAGCATGGCAGCATTTCTGTGAATCACTCAACCATGATCCAGTACATCCAGGAAAGACCTAATTTACCCCAAAAACTTAGTGCTTTTCCTATCTAAAAGAGGAACAACATTACTGTTTGAAGAGAATGTGTAACATATATTATGTCACAGGTCCATGAGTAATTGCCCTGATTAGATGAATGTCAGCTGCTTGAATGGCCAAAGGTTCTTAGTAAAACAGCCACAAGTTACATAATCAAAATGAACCCTGTCACAGGTCATTCAGGAGGCAGGGTTTGTTTGTGTCTGTGTGCACATGTTCACATGCCTTTTTGGACTCTGTCTCAAAGGTGGAGGGTAACATCTCTGGGAAGAGTTTGAGGAAAACGGGCAGAAGGAACTCCATGAAAGGAACAATGATAAACACAATAAAGGGCACCAAACGGAAGAGGTCAGCACAGGTCCTCAACAGCTGTAAACACAGAAAGAGAGCAGTCATGTAACAAATGCAATTAGCGTAAAAGAAACAATTAATGAAATATACACCACAGAAGAAAATAACACACATGATAATCAAAATGACATGTTTGAGAAAAATATATACTAATAATTTAACAAAATGTGATAACATGAGCTGGTAGATTCATGACATCAGTCATCAATCAATGACTCAGTGTCCAAGTTAGTAAGATCCATTACACCAGCACTGAAACTCAGTCAGTACTCATCAAAAATAGCCCTAAATATAAATTTACATTGGCATGTGCACAATTTGAATCTTCAAGACTGCCTGCATAATCACACTGAAACATGTATACATCAATCGGTCAGTGATTGACACAACATTAAGAGATTGAGTTATCAATCTACCAGTAACTTTTCAAACTGAGGCCACAAAAACATTACAACTTATGTACTAGATAATTTGAAGCAAAGGTTCATCGTAAAGAGCATCTCATCATTAAGAACTTTGTAAACAAAACCATCTGATGAAATTACTGTTTTGACTTTCCTTGTTTTGAAAGGTGGTGTTCAGAAGATAGAAACTTAGTGTGGCAAATTTACTTTATCCGTTTGCACCACTTGTGCCATAAAATACTTAGTTGAAAGAAAGTATACTTATTTGAAAACACTGGCAGATCACAATCTCATGTCGTCATTATAAAGAAATAATAACCTCTTTCAGGATTATGAGGACTGAATATATTTGTTCACTGACCTGCAGTGAAATGAGTGAATAAGACAGTATAGCCTCAGCTCTGTAGCTTATTTGAGATGACAGAAACTCATCTGCTCTTGCTCACTTTTGGAATATTAAGTATTAATTTAATATTCAGAAAACTGAATAATCATAACATGCAATAAATATTCAATTTCTCTTACCCGTCTCCTCTCCCTGCGTGTAAGAAGCTGTCCATGTAAAAGCCTCCACACCATCCTCCCTGCAGTGTTAATGTCGATTCCAAGTAACCGGAAGCCATTGTAATAATGTTTCAACTCATCTACAATCCTCTGATACACAGACTTTTTCACTACTGTCCTCTCCTGCATTGGAGAAACAGTGGCCGCTGTGGTGGTAGATGCTGGTGGAGAAGCTGATGGAGGTTGAGAATTGGAAATGATGGACGTTGAGTCCCTTTTAGCTGCTGAAGAAGCATCCTGTGCAGCGGATAGTGAGGGCTTGGTGTCTTCTTGCTTTATGTCCTGGAGCCAGACACCTGAACTGTGTAGAGAGCGGGCGAGCAGGGCAGAGTTGTGGCCACGGCTGAGGGCATGGCCTCGGTAACAGTGGGCGTGGCCATAGCGGCAATGTCTGAGTGGGGAAGAGGACAAGACGTGGCGGGGAGGGTCAATGTGGAGATAGGCTTTGGAGGACAGAGAGGAACAGCTGTGCCTTTTAGACAACAAATATGATCCCCTGTTGACAGAGGTAAGAAAAAACAGTTAATAAGTACAAAATACTCTGCAGGAGGAGAAGAAGACATACATAAAGTGCAAATGTAGCACTCAAGTGTGTAGATGATGAACGGATACAACTGACCAATGATACAATTCTGACCATTATTTCAGTTAATAGAAACATGTTAAAAGCTTTTTAGGGCTTCATGTGCTTCACGTTATCATAAGGTAATTTCTTTACAGTTACAAATTTAAGTTACAAATCACAAATATACTCTACTTGCAGCCTTTTCAACCAGTGTGTTTTTTATTTTTAGCTGTTTTGAAATCATTAGAAACTGAATCTCCAAGTGATGGTCTATTGTTCTGACAAAACAAGATCCTGTATGAAATGAGAGAATTGGGAAACTCTGAAAATGTTCACTGCAGATTCTATGAAAAGGAGACACCTCTCCTCCAACACAGGAAAGACTGGTCTGGAACTGGGAGCATGTTAATTACAGTCTGTTTACGTTTTTCTTATGCATGCCACTGCAACTTACCTTGATCTTGTGACTGCAACGATCACCTGGTGACCAAAGACCGCCATTGTAGGGGAAGACTATGGTATTATATTCTGTTAAAGCACATGTAGAGACACACATGTAGAGTCAGAGAGGAGGGGTGTGACAGGTGTCCAATTACACTTCACTCACACGGTGCAGTTAACTGGCTAACTGGAAAAATACAGACCATGTAACACTGCTCTGCAAGCTGCAATCGGGCCACTAAATTAGATTAAATGATATAAAACAACACTAACACAACAGATCAAACCATAACCAGCTGTTATCAGACAGATAATGCAGTTTATTCCTAACGCGTCCAATTTCATGTCAACATTCATTAAAACAAACAAAAAAAAAAAACAAATGGCACGTTTTCAGGTAAGAGCCTAGCAGTTTGAGGAAAGCTAACAAACCAACTTCAGACTGGCACCGAATACAAAGTGGTTTATATTACCAACGTCATTCACGAGTTATGATTATGTAACGCCACGCTGCCTTCTGCACTTCTGTCATATCGGATACTTATATCCAATCCGCGTGTTGCCTTTATTTCCCACAAACTGACACTCAAACCTGAGAACACGACTGTTGTTAAATGGTCATAACAAATGTACACCGTCATGAATGTGACTCGGTGAGAAATCCGTGACATTTCGGTTATTTTCCAGTAAAAGAGTATCGTTGAGTAACAGCCAGAACAAACGTAACGGCTGAAAACTATAGAACGACCAATTATCTAACAAAACAAAAACACTGAGCGTTACCAGTATACAAGTAAACACCGCACCACTCGCCTTGACTAGCCTAGCATGTTAGCCCGTTAGCTTAGCATACTGATAGCGAACAGCTAACCATTGAAATGGAAGCACAGACTCACCTCCGGCGTCACGAGCGAGCTATGGCTGCCGCTGCTGACTGGGTGGCGTGATGTGATGACACGGGAATACTATAATCCATCCACAACAACCGGGCGATAAAAACGGGAGCGAAAGTGACGTGGTAATAATAAACCCATCTACTGTAGGCTTTCGTGTCGGTCCTGACGTGGTCAGTGACAGATATTATGTCCGCTGTTCGTTCCCTGAACTCAGTCGGGAGTACAGAGGGAGCAGCTGTGCTGGAACATCAAGTAGTGCATGCGCACACGTTTTACAGTGCTCAACGCTGCAAAACGCCCCGCACAGGCCCCAGGCCCCGCCCATCGCTTGATATAAGTGGGCGTACATCATGGCGTTGGTACTTTTCCAAGTACTGCTATTTTACCTGAAAGCGTGTGTGTGTGTGTGTGTGTGTATGTGTGTTCATATGGATTGTATGAAAAAGCATATAATGTTAACTGTTAACTGTGTTACAACCCGGCTCTTAGGCTGCAACAAAAATAGGGAGAGAAGACGAGGACTAGTGCAAAACAACGATTTATTTGCCAATTGAGAATTAAATATCAGTGTCAGTAATCAGTAAGTGTAAGCAGGTGTGTGTATGTGTGTGTGCTAAGCTTCAGATTAAAGCAAATACATTGTTGTTGATTAGATCATCATGTATTGTTGCATTCTAATATGTTCTTCCATAATATCTGTAATATAGCCTTGGTATATGTCCTAATAATTTTACAGCTCAACAGTTCAATAATAACATCATGCACAGCATTGTGTAACTCCAATAAATATACATTGAACAACATTGACTGTCTGTCAACATATTCACTAAAGCATTTAACACAGGAAATATAGGTGAAACATTAAGGTTTTAATTCATTTAGTAGCATCCATCACATTTCTGAGAATAAAGTAACAATTGGCCGATTATTTAAAAAAAATCATAAATTAGCACAATTGTCTGTACATCTTATTATTATTGTTGTTGTTGTTGTTGTTGTTATTATTATTATTATTATTATTATTATTATTATTATTATTATTATTATTAGTAGTAGTAGTAGTAGTAGTAGTAGTAGTGGTGGTACATGACCTCCATTTTCAATAATCTCTATTTCTTTTTTTGGCCTATAGTATCAATTCTCAAATAAAAGTGTGTAATGATGTCCATAAAATGCATTTAATGCTCCAGTGTGTCCAGTCTGCTAGTATTGTCACCCCTGCTCCCCTCACTCTCAACAAGGAGAGCAGTGAATCAGACATTAAGGGTATTTTTGAGTCAGTTTCTCAGCAGATACAATTTAAAGTGCAAAAACAAGCTGCTGGAAGTAAGAACAGGCAAGAACTGAGCTTCTACAGTCTCTTGCTGCAGCTTCATGGCACGCATACACACACAGAGAGATGTTTTCTGTATGTGTCAGGGATTTGAGGATTGGAAGAAACATTTTGAAGATCCTTTGCATTTGTTAGCCAAGGAGGAAGGCAGTGACATTAAAACTTCCCCATTCCTTTGGTGAGACACAAGAACAAAACACTGTTGTACTGAGAAACACAGAGTTGTGTGGATCTGACAGGCTCAATCAGCATTGTGTGAACTCATTTGGCCATTCATTAATATTTAAATGTCATGCACTACTATATTTAATTGTCATTTCTGCAAGACAACAGTTATTTTTTTAAATCACTTTTGTAGAAATGTGTCAAGAAAGCTTGTTAAACATATGCATGAATGTATGTTATTGAATAAATAAATATGGACATAGTAATAGATTTGTTACTGTAATGTTATTTTTTCAATTGATTTTTTAAGTAAGTAATTAAAGTAGTAGCAGTGCTAAGTAGAAACAGTAGTGGTAGGTGTCAAGGTTGGACCAAATCTTTATGGGGCCCTAACCTGGGAGTAGCTGGTGCTTGACTATTATGGTGCTTTTCCACTCTACAGTTCTCGAACCACTTGCTCGGCACGGCTCGAATCTACGCGGTTTGGGTATCAGACACATTGTTTTCCATTAATATAGTACCTCCTCAACGTGGGCAGGGTCGTCACAGCATGGCTTCTCAAAACCGCAGTGACATTGTTTTATACTGTACATGACAAAAACTAGTGACTAGTAACGCAGTTCTTTTCAGTGTATTGACTGATTCTAATGATTCAGTTAATCAAAAAAATGTGTTACGTACTTCCCGTACGACCAGAGCACAGACTCTGACACTGAACCCGAGATATATTTTTTTAAATTTTATTAATCCCCTTAGGGAAATTATTCTCTGCATTTTGACCCATCCTAGAATTAGGAGCAGTAGGCTGCCACACTGAGTAGCACCCGAGGAGCAATGGGGGTTGGGTACCCCAGCCCTTTCGACCTGGTGGGGACTTGAACCGGCGACCTTCCGGTTACAAGCCAAGTTCCATTTACACCTGGCCACAGGCTGTCCAAAACACATGCCCCGTGTGAGGCTCGAACTCACGACCTTCAGATTATGAGACTGACGCGCTGCCTAACTGCGCCAACGAGGCCGGCTATCACTAAACACACCAGACTCCTCTCTTTGCTAAATGTAGATCCAATGTTTTTGATCTACAGTACGGCCTTGTTCGGTTTGATTCATGTGTCGGACGTCACGCTCATGACTCTGGAAAAGCATAATTATTGACACAAATGTAACACTATTAATTGCATTAATTATAGTTGTATTATTTACACCAAACCGTTGTCACCAGTTTTACCTTGGCCTGGCATTAATTTGCACTTTTGTTTTCAAAGTGAAGTACTCAGTGTGGTGATACTGAAATTGAATGACTTTGGTACAACAGATATTCAAATGTGCTGAAACAAAAATAACTTAAGCTCAACACAATAGATATATCTAGATTTCTTTAATATGTTAAAATGTTCTCCACACACTACTGGGGCCCCCTGGTGATCAGGGGTGGTAATAGTTATAATGGAACAATACTTAATGAATAGTGTTCACAGCTTGTATTCATTATGGCTGAATTAAAAATCCCCTTTGTGGCTGTTGTTGGGTTTTATCCTCCTCCATCACCACATTAATTTCCTTCTTTCTTTTTAAAGTGGGCGTCTCCCTCTCTCTCTCTCTCTCTCTCTCTCTCTCTCTCTCCCTCTCTCTCTCTCTCTCTCTCTCTCGTAAAATAAAATCTGGCTCTAACATTTGACCCCCACCGTTTTTATAACCCACATCCCTCGTTACTAAAGTACACTGATATCTGACGTGACCTATTACTCTCTTCCTCAGGCCAGTCCAGTCTGGATCTGTGAGATTTGGCGCCGACTGAGCTGCAGAGGCCCGTAGACCAGGAACCGACCCAGGATGCTTTAATTAACAGGAAGATACTATGGTTATTGATATTATTATAGAGTGCACGCAGAGGGGAGGCTGGGAAATGGACATATATCTACACAGTATGTGTTTTAAGCAGGTTTCTCTTCACCAAAATGCACAGCAGAATAGTGTATCTACACTGAGGAAGAGTCAAGCTTTGGGATTGGGCAGCGACCAGATAGCGTAACACCCCCTCCTTCTCTCTGTGTTCGAGAATTGCGTTAAACCGACAAGGAAAGGCCTGCGCTTTATCACTATTACAGGATTGTTTTTTTTTTGTTTTCCCGATTTTTATTCCCCCGCAGATTAAACGAGGAAAGGTTGCTGGCTGGTGTATGTGTTTAGAATGGGACACGCTGAAGGTACTGACATTTTTTCTGTTAAAATTTCCCTGCATCTCTCGACTCGGCATCAATATCTGTGTTGCTCCTTCGCTCCCCCTCTCTCTCCCTGCTCTTCTTTAGCGATAAGCGTGTTTGCCTCGGCTGCTGTCGATACATGTTGTCGCCTCTTCCCACCATCGCTGGCCGTGTTTGGTCGCTTGTTTTCAGGCACATTTTCTCCTCAAACCCGTCAGTGATGGATGTATAATCATCACGCTAGACAATTTGATTTAAAGGGGCAAAGGCAGCCATATTGGCAAATGAACGTTAGCCTAGCCAGCATTAGCTTCCCCCTCCTTTCATCTCGTTCCATGTGCACAAAAAATAGCACAAATTGAGCAACAATGAGGGCAGACGGGTGTGCACGCGCACCAAAAGACACGGATTCGTGTCATATTTGCGCGTTTGTTGTCCAACGGTTGGAAACGATTCACCTATTTTCAACACAGTCCCCCCTTTTTTGATGTCAGGTAGCTTAAGGCTAACATTGCAGACAGAAAGCTATCAGATCATTCATGAAACATTTCCATGGTGTGCGCAGTCATTTTTAAACATATCGACTCAGTTTTAACGAGGTGTCGTAGTGTTTGACACCACATATGATCCCAAAAATAAACCCACGAGTGGATTGTAGGCGTGTGCCGACCATTAGATGTTACTTTATGGATGTTTACATCACCGTTATGTATCCTGAGTGAACACAAATGAAATCACTGTCGGTGGGTTAGTCCTTTGACTGAACACGCAAGCCTCCACCTTTTAAACCACATTGATTCAAAATCGTATCAAAATTCCTATCAAATGTGTCTGATGTAAGTGGGGGAAAGCTAAGCAGCCACCAGTGGCTTGTTTTTGCTTTGGATGCCATGTGTTTGTGTTGATGAAATAAAGAAAAACACTAAATGATCTCCAGCTCCTTTGACAAAAAAGAGGCACCACACAATTGATTAATGGCTGTCATGCAGGCTGGAGTATGTAGAACTTCTCAGTCAAAGGTTTAAGCTGTTGGCTGAGGATTTGTCCTGTTTCCTTAAGTTTGACCATATATGTCCACTTACTGTCGTAATTATGAGTTAGGGCAACTATGTCCACTTACTCGTATCTAACTCATTTGGACACCTCCATGTCCTTATTGGAATTTGACCAACGATTTTATTTATATGTATATATCTGACTAAAATCTATTTTATTATCAGTTCTATAATTATATGTGTTGTCTCTCCAATTAAAGGTGCACACATTTGATGGGCAGAAACCAGGATTTTTTTTTTCTGAAGTGATAATTGGTTCAATCAGTCAACTAATTGTTTTTTGCAATCATGAAAATCTGGGTCCATACTGACACAGGTATTTGAAATAACAATTTGGCTGATGGTATTTTTTGTGTTTGTTAATGTTTGATGTATTTCTGTGGCAGCAACACAAATACATTTTCATGAGAGCTGTTCTATAAGTATTTCTCCAATTCACACCATAAAACTACCATTCAGTAAAAAGCACCACATTTAACAAATTATTCAATTAATTAATTTACACAGCCCAGGTCAGTGTCTGTGTTAGTGAATGACAGTCAAAAAGGTCAACAGAGATGATTCAGTGCATCTCTGAGTTTATTATGAATGGAGGTTAGATTTGACTGGAGCTGTACTCTCAGGAAAGTGCTGCATGTTTTACAGTTTCTTATAATTTTGTAAAGCATCTGCCAGGAAAAGTGTGATAATGCTCCAGAGCCCTGGCAGTTCTTTTGTTTGCCACACAAATTTGTTTAGAAAATATTCACTGCTAATACACAACATCAGAAGAAAATGTATTTATTATTTGTTTATATTTTTTGAATGCAATATGTATGTGTTTATGTAGTCTGACAAAAGGTGCACCAAACATCCCAGGCGGGTATAAATAAAAATAAAAAAAAAACTCAAATTCCCATTGACAGTACATTTTATCAACTGACAATGTGGAAACCAGAGGTAGGATCATCTCCGAGAGTCGGAGCAGTGTTAGGTGTCTGAAGCTGCCATGTTTAGTTGTCGGTATATCCTTTACCTAATTGCTATTTAAATGAAAATAATGATAGATTATATATGATGAAGGAATGCATCATGCAGAGTGACAGGTACTGTTGGTCCATTTGTGGCCTAAAAGGGTCATGCGTAGAGTACAATGTGATTTTTGAATGACAAACTTGTGTGCCATGTTATGATATTTTTTCATAGAGAATACATTACCCTGACCAAAGTTTCACTGTACTTTTGTCTTATGTAATTATCTCACTGTTAACAGGTCCAGTCAAAGAAAAAGACAGTTAAGGATGCAGGAGCCCAACAATGGATTTCTCCTTCTCTTTCATGCAAGGGATCATGGGAAATACAATTCAGCAACCCCCTCAGCTCATTGACTCAGCCAATATCAGACAGGAAGGCACCTGCGACACCGGCAGTGACCCGGGCGAGGATGGTGGTCCCTCCTACGATGCTGCACTGGATGAGTTCTACCCGCCGTCAGCCTCGGAGGACATGCAGCAGGTCTCCAATGGCTTCCCGCCAGGTCTGGGCATATACGAGCCACAGGCCAAGTTCTCCATGTACTCGCAGTTTCCCAACGGCTCAGCTAACGGCTACGGGGCAATACGCAGCTACAGTGAGCATGGTCTCATGCCGGGGGAAGGGACGGTCCTGAGAGGCCCAGGTCTGCAGGAGAGACCTTTGTCTCCTGTGTCTCCCCCGTTGCCCACACATCACCCACACCTCCACCACCTCCACCATCACCCCCATCACCATCACCACGTGCAACACTTCCACTCAAACCCACCTCACATACAAACCCACCCGCACCCACAGAGTTCCCCACCGCCACTGCCCCCCCAGCACCACCTCTCCCAGACACCTCACATCATGACCCACACTCTTCCCCCTCCTCCTCCTTTACACCTGCCTTCCTCCACTCCACCCCCTTCACTTGTGGACAGTACCCCCTCTTCTCAACCCTCCCACGAATCGTCTAACACCCCAGGTGGGGTGCTGAAGAAAACCAGCTCTCCAGAGATCAAGTTAAAGATCATAAAGACGTACCAGAACGGAAAAGAGCTGTTTGAATCTGCGCTGTGTGGAGATCTACTGCAAGAGCTGCAGGTAATGTGTGCATGCATGTGGTGATTATCCAGATTTGATCAAAACCAGGAATGCATACTGGTTTGCATTTAAACCTCTTTCTAACTGCACTTAAGTGGATCTGTTATAAGTTGACTTTAAAGAAACAAACAACAACCACAACAACAAAACTGATCCTCTGTATAGTTTTCAATTTTCATTTTCTTATCTCAAGAAGGAGTCTCAGAAAAAGGAGGCAGCTCAGATGCAGCGCAGACATGAGAGGAAGAAGGAGAAAAGGAAAAAGAGTGCAAGGCTGCAGCCGCAAGTCCAGGAACAGAATCTGGACAAGAGCCAAGCACAAGCGGGTACTACAAGCGAGACAGAGGACACCCACATCCAGCCCCAGCTACGAGAAACACCCCCAGTCAAGACAGAGAAGCCTCAGAAGACAGTTACCAAAACTGAACCAAAGACACCAAAGGTAATCATGCAACTTTTTCAGTTTTTCTTCTTTAGAAAACATACTGTTGACATCAGGTGGGTTTCTTTTAGGCTGTTTTTATGCCCATTTTTAATTTGAACGCCTTAATAGAAATATACAAAACTTAAGTTTTTCCACTTGAGCGAGGAGGAAAAGTTGGCAGATTGATACACAACAGTATGCAATACGCAACAGTAGTAGAACAGTTCACTGCTCTGGAAAAATAGCAGAAACCGATACAGCAGATACAGCAGGCGATTTTGGCCTTCTTAATTTACGACATCAAGTTGCACCTTGTTTTTCCTTTGTGGTGACACGTATTTTTCCACCATCTAATGAGTATTTTGTGAACTAATTTTTATAATTGCTTTAAATCTAGCTATTATTAGGAAGGGATTTATTAATGTCTACGTTTAGGTTCCGAAGGTCCATCATCAATCAGTAATCCAAGAGACGGGCTTCTGCAAGGAGTTTGTGATTGGAGATCTGGTTTGGTCCAAGGTGGGCACCTATCCCTGGTGGCCCTGCATGGTCTCCTCTGACCCACAGATGAAGGTCCACACTCGCATCAACACCAGGGGTAATGAAACACATTTATTCAAGTCTCAACTCTCTGACTCCTTGACCATTCTATAGGTATGTTCAAGCATAAATACTAAACCTTGTTTGGCTTACTTTCTCTGTTCCTGTGCAGGTCACAGGGAGTATCACGTCCAGTTTTTTGGCAGTGTCGCTGAGCGAGCATGGATCCACGAGAAGAGGATTGTCATTTACCAAGGGAGGCCACAATTTGATGATCTTCAGGCTGAAACTCTGCGCAAGGCTACAAACCCTGTCGAGAAAAGTAAAGTATGTACACATGAATACGAGATATTTTTGTCATTTTTCAGAGGAATAGTCATTAAATTGTAATTATCTTACAGTAATACAAAAGCCAGGCTTGCCTTTGTTTGTTTAAAATGTAAGCAGGGAAATAAAGAGTAAGGAATAGAGGGTAACCTTTTGTATAATTGCTATAGAAAAATATCTGATCTGACACTGATGCAGATCTTAAGGAATAATAACCATATTAGCTCCTTTACCTATCAGTGTAGTTTTAGAAAGACGCTTTGACATGATATTTTGCTAATTTAAGGCATTCTATGACTTTTGGCTTGTGTCTTCATTTGTTATTTAAAACATTTTCTTATTTATTTAGCCAAAGGCCACAAATGTGCATCAGAGATATGATTTTAGGAATCATTATAAAAACATAATTTGAGTGCTGCATTTCAGTGCTGCCTCTTGGTTTTCATCTTTAGGATTACAATCCCAAAATCTTAACCTTATTTGAACTTGAAGGCAGTTTCTAAGCATTTTTACTTTTCAGTTTTTATTGTAATCTTCCAATATTTTCTTCTCAAGCTTCTGAAGCCCATCCCTCAGCGGGAGCGGACTCAATGGGAGGTGGGTGTGGGCCATGCTGAGGATGCCTTGGTGATGACGCGACAGGAGCGAATTGACAACTATACCTTCATCTACGTTGACCCTGACCCCGTTGAAGGCCCGCCCATCAAGAAACCCGCCATCAGACTTGAGAAACGAAACCGTCGCTCCAGTGGCTCAGTCAGTAAGAAGGAAGATGGAGGAGTGAAGTCACCAGAGAGAGAGCAGCCACCACGAAGACAGCTACCACGCAGACAGTGTAGTGTTTCAAACACAGATGACAACACAAACTCCCATACCTCAAATGAGGAGAAGAACTTGAGGGAGGACCAGCGTAAGACCAGCTCACCTAAGCAAAACTCTAGTCATGACGCACAGCAGGACTCTCCACCACCAGTTAGGGCCTGGAAAACAGCAGCTGCCAGAAAGCTGCTGCCTCTCTCCATTACCATGAAGAGGCTGAATGTGGAGATAACAAAATGTGACTGGCCTCTCTTACAGAAAAAAGCACTTCCATCTCCTAAAAAAGACAAAGAAGAAGAGAAGGAGGAGAGAGTGGAAAGAGAGGCCAGACAGCCCGACTTGGGATACTGCTCTCCTGAGGTTGGTGTTACAAATGAATGTGCATGCGACAATTTTTTCCTGTAAGGTGAGGTTCACATGTTAATGCTCTCAGCAGGACAGCAGAGCTAAACCTGAGCCCAGTCCAGGGGAGGATGATGATGGAGATGCAGATGCAGATGCAGATGGAGATGGAGATGCAGATGCAGATGCAGATGCAGATGTAGATGCAGATGGAGATGCAGATGCAGATGGAGATGGAGATGGAGATGCAGATGGAGATGGAGATGGAGATGCAGATGCAGATGCAGATGGAGATGGAGATGGAGATGAAGGGGAGGAAGAAGGGGAAGAGAGGAGAGGCTCACCTGCTAGCCGTATGAGTGAGGAGGGTGGAATGCAGCAGCCGTCGTCTCCTGGGTCACACCACAGTAGTCCACAAGGTTGGTAAAATACAGACATGATAACTATATGATGAGTAGAAGGACACTGCAAAGTTCATGAGAGATCAATCTCTACATTTTCATGTGATTCAGGTTCTCAGGAGAGGAAGCTGCAGCGGCGGTCAGTCAGGAGCAGGTCTGAGTCAGAGAGAGGCAGTGAGCCTGTCCCTAAGAAGAAAACCAAAAAGGAACAGGTAACAGTCCTCCAAAGTAGCACTGCATTCAATGTTCTTTTTTCATCTATAAAAATATATACCAAAAAAATTATATTAACATGAGTAAAAATGAAAACAGAATGAGATGTGGGAACAGGTTTGTGAATTTACAAATGTAACTGATGTGAGAGAAGATTTACAGGATCATCAGGTCAGTTGTCAGGGAAACCCTCTATTTCTTTATCCACTCATTTCAAAAACGTGCACTTGGTCTTGAGGTGGCTTTGTTATTTTATGAAATAATATGATATAATATAAGTATGGAATGAAGAATGACCACCGAACACTGTAACGGAAACTTCCATGTTTAATCTGCTTACAGGCAGAGTTGGCTCCTGAAACTACACCGAGGACTGGCTCACAGAAAGGTAGGTTGTCCTACCTCTTTTCATGCCTGTAAACCTCAATGGTGGGAAACCTGTATACCTCTAAAAAATACAGTCATCAATTATATTTTTTTTGCTGTCCTGCTGTGGTCATTCTCTAGGTGCCAGTGAGATCTCAGATGCCTGCAAGCCTCTGAAGAAGCGAAGCAGGGCGTCAACAGATGTGGAAATGGCTTCATCTCAGTACAGAGACACTTCTGATTCTGACTCCAGAGGTCTCAATGATCCACAGGTAGACAACATCTACAGAAACACCCATCCATTATGTTTTACTTTGCCTGGCTTTTATTTTGTCAGTTATTTGCTATTGGTTTGGAAAAAGACACCTGAAAATGTCACCATAGGCCAAATAATGGCAAATATCAGCCTACTGGCTTATTAGTTTACCTCTACCTACCATTTTCAACCATCTGCTGACAAGGTCTAACCTGGATTTTCTTCAACCACCAAAATGTACTCTTTCTTGACATCACAGGGTTTGTTCGGGAAGAGTCTTGACAGTCCAGCAGCAGCAGATGCAGATGCTTCCGATACTCAGTCTGTGGATTCTGGCTTATCTCGTCAGGATAGCACCACTGACAAGAGAGACACCGTCTGCCAGGTCAGAGCTGTATATAATTATATTAATTTGTCTACTTGCTCCAGGGTATTTTTTTCAAAGCTCTTGTTGTTGAGTTATTTTTTTTTGTGTTTGTGAGTAGATCTGCGAGGTCTATGGAGAAGGTTTGGTGGTTTGCGAAGGTGATTGCAACAGACAGTTTCACCTGGAGTGTCTTGGTCTGACGTCCCAACCTGAAGGCAAATTCACATGTTTGGAATGTAGGAATGGTGAGTGAAACAAAGCAGATCAACCACCGCTTCATCGTCAGATTTGTGTGTATGAGGGGTATTTGTAAATAAGCTTTAGCTTCCTTTTCGGTATACCAATGAGAATTCAGATTGTTTTTATATATATATTTTTAGCTATTGAAAATTCACTGAAATGAAGAAATATGGATTAATCAGTCAATCAAACGGTGTCTCTGCCATTGTTTTTCTAGGAGATCATCCATGTTTTAGCTGTAAAACAGTTGGCCAGGAGGTGACACGCTGCTCTGTCTTGGGATGCGGTTGTTACTATCATGAGGATTGTGTCCAAAATCTCCCCGGCACCACCAGCAGTCCAGGCGGAGGCTTCTGCTGCCCTCAACATAGCTGTGCTACCTGCTGCTTGGAGAGAGACCTGCAACGAGCCAGTAAAGGTAAAATTCTGTTTGTTTGCATTAGAAGCTGTAGGGCAGTGAGCCAGTGCTACATCAGCAGTGTGTGTAGGAACTGTTTGACTATTAGGTGATGTTATTGATGAAAAGCTTTGGGAAAGAAACTAAAATGATAAGTTCAGGGGCTGTAAGAATATCTAAGAAGTTAGTTTTTCTAGAGGGAACCAAGATTAAAGAAGACTTCCTGCAGACTTCCTGTAATTACAGCAGGGCCTCTTAAAGGAATTTGACCTAATTCACTTAAGTGATTCTTTTCTATGTGTGCTGTAAGGTATCACAGCTACATGAGCACAGAAAAAAAAATTGTACCGGTTGTTCACAGTATTTTTTTTTTCTCTGCGTCACATCAAGGTCGCCTGATGCGTTGCATCCGTTGTCCGTCGGCCTATCACACTGGAGACAGCTGCGTGGCAGCGGGTAGTGTCGTCCTCACCCATCACATCATGATCTGCAGCAGCCACGGCAGCACCAAGAAGAACGGCCTCCTCGCCTCTCCTGTCAATGTGGGCTGGTGCTTCCTGTGCGCTAGAGGTAAGCTCTCACAACTGTACACTCTAAACTCCTTTCTCTCTGACCGCTGAGATTCAGCAGTGACCCTGACCAAACGCAGCAGGCTAATGCAGAAGTTCTCAATGTCACCACATAGGGCTGTCAAAATCAAGTTTGAACAAATTTATAATGACCCGTAATGCGTTTGAATAACCCTCGCCACCGTCACTGCTCCCCACAAACATTACTTCATTAACAGTTTTAATAATTGTTACTTTATGAGAAGTACTGCTAGCATTAGAGTATTTATAACACCACTCAGTAGAGAAGGGTGGAATAAACACTCGCTGAGTTTTTATCTAAAATTTAGTAATGTTACGTAGGTAGTCAAGGAAAGTGCAGCTCTCTTTTTATTTACATTATTACCCACGGATGACATTGTGATGACATCCTGTGTGCCAGATGTCCCTGGCACACACAGATCTTTAGGAGCCAAAAGCCACCAGGCAGCAGCTTGCTGTCTGCAGAGAGAGGAGTCTCCCTCATGTAGGCTTGCATCTCCAGGGTGCTGTTGCTGCTGCGGCTGCCTTTGCCAAAGTCACTGAATTTGCTCAGGTCCCTCATGTGCACAGTCACCGTCATATGATATGGTAGGAAACCAAGTGCCCTATGTTGGATCCTATTTGTGCATACAATTCGAAAAGGTCGTTAGGGTTATTAGAGCTTGGATGTAAAATTTTACACCCCACATTCAAAACAATATTAAATGAAAAGAGACCGCGCTTTCTTCCAATGTCATCCGACTCCTGTACACTAGGTTTTTCTTACTCAATACATTTAATTATCTCAGGTTTTTCATCTTTTTTGGAGTATAACCTTTTTTGAAACCTTACCAATTGCTCTAATCTCTCAATAGTGCAAACCTCCCATGCACACTTTGAACATTTCATGTGTGGATATTTTACCTTTTTAATATTACATGTTTCGTGTTTGCATTGTTGCTCATGAATGGCAGTGCTGTGAAATGTAATCTTTGTTTTCCATCACACTACTAATACTGAATGATCCAGGCTGTTACACTGCACTCCACTTAAAAGCCCTGGATGGTGATGAGTGAGAAAACACATCATTTGTCCTTTATTTTAAAGGCTCTCGGCCATTTTTGATTTGATGTTTGTCACTTACACTCTAAGTTGAGTGCACTGTTTGGCCTCTTTGTGTTGGCACAACCTTTTTTACTTGTTACTTTCTTGTGTGGTAACTATGTGTGTGCATGTGTGTGTGTGTGTGTGTGTGTGTGTGTGTGTGTGTGTGTATGAGTGAGAGTGATAGAGAGGCCCTGTGTTTATTTCTCCTGTTTCACTTGTTGTGAATTTTGGGTAATTTCGAGTTTGACTGCGGCTCACCCCCGTCTCTTCCTGTGTGTCTTGTGTAGGGCTGTTAGTGCAAGACCTTACTGACACCATATTAAGTTCATATGCCTATAAGTCCCACTACCTTCTGACTGAGTCAAATCGTGCTGAGTTGAAATTACCTATGATTCCCTCTCCTTCGTCAGCTACCAAAAAGAATGTTGGGAAAGGTAACTGAAAAGTTTTTCTTTTTCTCCATTGTCCCACTGGTTTGTGTTTGTGTTGTGCCTGCTCCCGTTCTAATTCAGTTTCCCCTTTTGTGCGCTTCTTTCATTTCAAAGCCTTGAGGTGCAATGTTAATTAACTGGTTAAACCTGCAGTTTATGTAAATGCAGAGTGGCGCACAATAACCTCGGCTAAGTTCCCTAACACAATAACAAACAACAACAGTGCGCCTCATGCAAGAACATTTTTGTGTTTAAACCCCAAACCTCTCATTTTTGGGCATTTGTCAAACTGGAAAATTCTATTTTGATATGTCACAGCAGGAAAATCACAGGTGTCAGTAGTAACAGGAATTAATTTAAGCAGCTTCAGTTTCATGGTCCTTTTTAATTGTGCATGTTGACTCACTGTCACACTGCCATTGATTACATGGACACTTGAAATGAAGGGATGGTACATTTCAACTCTCTTATTTGGCTGTTCCTTTATGCTCACTTGACCTGGATCCTCCATCTTTAATGGCATCCCAAAACTTGTATTTCTCTGAGCAGCCATGAGAGAGAATGCATGAGCCCTTCCTTTGCTGAGGACAGATTGCTCTGTTGTGCTGACATTAATTTTCAGAAAACACAATGTCTCATTTCTCTAAAATTAGCTCCAAGTGTAATCTGTCTGTCTGGAGAGCTGAAAACTTGAGGGAAAGACACAAGTGAAGGAAACATTGACGCAGTAAAGGGAACTGAAATGTACCTAGAGCAATTTTTGTTATTAAAAACACCCGTAATTTTCCTACTATGACCATGTAAAATGTGTGATGTGGAAAAAAACGTGTTGCTCACTTCAGGCTGATGAATTTGACCTGGTCACTGAATCATTGTCGGCACGAATGTCAATCGTCAGAATGAATTGGAAACTCAAGGATTACATACTAAGATATTTCCAGAACTGTCAGCAGCCATGGCCTTTATAGTTCAAAACTGAAGCACCATGTTCACACAGAGAGTATTGGACACAGACCACTTTGCTCGCATTTGTTTTAAATTTAGAATGAATTTAACTATTAGGTGAGAGGCTTTGATGTTATTGAAAACCATATGATACTGGTAACATCCTATTCATGTATGATTAAAGAAAATCCCAGGCCTTGTTCTTAGTAGTAAATCAATTATTTATTAATTTATGATTATATTCATTAATCAAATTAAAGACAGTTCCCTTACATCATTTGTTTGTTTAATGACTTGTATGTGCCACATTAGACGAGATCTATTCATGTGAGTGGTTCTTGCACGAGGCCCATTGTGAAATTGTTTTGTACTTTGCATGAACAGTCAATCTGGGTATATATGTATATATCTTTGCAACAAAAAAAAAAAACCTGTTTATAAACAAGACAAAACAAACATTCATTTAATATTTTCATTTTAAATGAGTGAAACGTCTCTGTTGAAAAAAAAAATTGGTGATTAAGCTTCTGATTCTCTAACTGCTGTCTGATACCCTGATGCTGATGCTGTGGATTAGTTGAGGTTCAGTCCGTGGTTTGTGGAGCTCATTGCTGCTGGAGGTGCACTGTTTCTCTGCTTCCGCACTCTTGATTTGGTTTTGATTGGTTTACTGCAATTTAGTTTTATTTTTGATTGAAATGTTCAGCTTGAAACAAATGTTGGCTTTCTTCATTGTTTTGAGCTTTGACCTGCCTTGGATGGAATGTAATCCCAATCAGCATTAGACTTGTTACATTTATCACTATTCCATTTCATTTAAGGAAAAAGAAAAATGTTTACTGAATTACAATATCCTAAAAGTACATGATTCCATGCAAGCTGGTCTGTGTGGGATGTATGATGGGGAAATATTTGCTTTCCAGGCATGCCTGCTTTTTGCCAATATTTTACCTGAATATAACCATGATTTGATGTTAACTTGCTGGCTCAGTTTGTTCCTGTGCTGCCGCATGTATTTCCCGTAGACTGGTCTTGGTACAGTGCTCTGAATCTGATTGCCAGACAGGCTGTAGCTGCTGCAGTGAAAGTTACCAGCCTGATAATCACGTTTCCAGAGAATCACATTTCCAAAGCTACGGTTATTACAGTAGCTTTGGAATAAAGTTTTGCTCCCCATATTCCAAAGAAAAATATTTTCATGTCACTCTTCATTTTGAAGAACCCTGACTTGCTGCATCGTACGATTCCCTCTTCAGCTTCAGTTTAGTCTTTATATGTTTCTCAGGCTTGTCTGCAAATAAGATTCAGAGTTTGTCCAGGGATTAAGGTGCATCACCTAATCATACACTCCTCCTCCTCTCTCTGCATACCCATTTCCCACAACGCATGCACACACACACATATTTATATACATACACACACACACACACACACACACACACACACACGTACATGTGTACATCTATACAAATGTAGGAGGCAAGTTGCTGTGCTGCGACTCATGCCCAGCTTCCTTCCACCCGGAGTGTTTGGAGATGGAGATGCCGGACGGCGCATGGTCCTGCAGTGATTGCAGGGCAGGAAAGAAACCTCACTACAAACAAATTGTCTGGGTCAAACTGGGCAACTACAGGTACGCCGTGTGAACTGCTCACAGACCGCTGAGGGTTGTGCAGCTGTGCTGTGTACTTCATGGTATGATTACATTTAAAGGAGTCTGATGATAGTCTTCATGCTTCCTGTTTACAAAGACATCCCAGGAAAATTCCTCTGTGGATGTATCCAGATGTTGTAGTTTTCTTCACTCAAACATTTCCCTTCATTACATGAACTCAGGCACTGAGGATTATTGTGAGTAACTCTCACACTATCCAACTGATGGATTAATCCGCTGCCAAAAAAAGTCCCCCAGAAAATACATAATTCACTCACTCTAAATTTACTATTTAAGTGACTTTTGCTAAAAGGGACAATGTGGGCTGTTTTATTGAATTAGCTTTTCTAAATGTTGAACCACATATTTGTGACCCATTTAAATGTCAGAAGAAACTGATTTTTCATTCGCATGATGGGGATTAAATGGGATGAATGTGTTTTGTTTTTTTTGTCATTTCATAGCATTTATATTGACAAAAATATTTGTCTTACCATCCTTGAATTGCAACACATTTTCCTTTTTCGTCCGTAAAATGAACAGTGATCCAAATGTTATACTGTAGATGCAGCTATTCAGGAAATATCACGCAATGTTGGTGTCTGACAGCCATGCCCTGTAATTTACGCCATAGTTTATAATTAACTGGCAAGTGTGAGATTTAAATGTGGCAATGTGGACAAAAGTGACGTTGCTTCCATTTTGGCAAACATGCAGGTCGTTAAAGGTCACAGTTTAATAAGCATGAACTCTGATTTTGACCGAGCTTTTGTTGCCTTAGACAAAGTCTAAACTTGTTAGTCAAACATTTTGAAAAAGATAAGAAAGTCATTATTTGCCGGACACTCCTGTGCATTGAATCGTTTTACTGTTACTTTTTCTTAGTTTATTCTTGCTTTCTCTAACTTTCATCTCATCTTCCCTTTCTTTATGAACATACTCCTGTTGTCTTGCAGGTGGTGGCCAGCAGAAATCTGCAATCCCCGCTTGGTGCCATCAAACATCCAGAGCCTTCGCCATGATATCGGTGACTTCCCCGTCTTCTTCTTCGGCTCCCACGATTACTACTGGATCAACCAGGGCCGTGTCTTCCCTTACGTGGAGAATGATAAGAACTTTGTCACTGGTCAGATCAACATCAACAAAACCTTCAAGAAAGGTGACTACTTCCTTCAGAGTTTTCTCTTTCTTTAGATTTTACCCTCTTGAAGCAGTTGGAAGGATACATGTCTGGAATATTTGTGTTGTGTTTTAGCTCTGGAAGAAGCAGCCAGGCGTTTTCAGGAGCTTAAGGCACAGCGGGAAAGCAGAGAGGCTCTAGAGCAAGAACGCAACTCTCGCAAACCTCCACCTTACAAATTTATAAAGGTAACATCATTTTGATGTCTCACCACACACGAGCCGAACACTTCATAAGCTGAAACTATTTACTTACGAGGTGAGTGTGATTTCTTTTGCCAGTCCAACAAGCCAGTGGGGAAAGTGCAGGTTCACGTTGCTGACTTGTCAGAAATCCCACGATGCAACTGCAGACCAACAGATGAGCGTCCTTGCAGCCTCGACTCCCAGTGTCTCAATCGCATGCTGCAGTACGAGTGTCATCCACAGGTCCGTGTGCTTATTGTTACTGTTTTTCTATGGTTATTTTTTTGAATGAAGTTGCATGATTTCATGTTATTGTTGTTGTTGTCCAGGTGTGTCCAGCAGGAGACAGCTGTGAGAACCAGTGTTTCTCCAAGCGGCAGTACGCCGAGACGGAAGTGACGAGGACAGAAGGCCGCGGCTGGGGCCTCAGAACTAACCAGACTCTCAGGAAGGTGTGTTTTAACCTTGGTTAAAGTCTAAAATCAGTATCAACAAGGTGGATTTTGACTTCAGCCTTAAGGGGCTGCTGTATACCTTCATTGGCTTTGTTTGAAGGTTGTGTTGTAGCTGTGTGTAGCCTTGTGAAACATTTAACAACGCATTGGTTTTGTCATTTCCCTTTTATGTTTACCTTCAGATTGTCAGGCTGAAGTAACTCATATCTGATTTGTTTTTACAGTTGATGTGACTCAGATTTGACTTTTTCTGATTGTCAGTATTCAAATCAGATTTGTGTCACTTCAGCATGGGTCCATGAGTGAGATTGGTCACATTAGAATCCATGTGGACTTTTGCTGACATGTTTTTCTGAGCTTTGTTGTCATCAAGTCAAAGCCAAACAACAATGAGGACGAGTGTTGTCCTCTAGAAAAGGTATCGGTGTGCTTATGTGCACTGTTAAAGATCAGTTGAGTTCACATGAAAGTCCGATGTAAGACGGATATGTAGTTATGAATTGATTCATAAATCTGATGGGTATTGAAGTGGAATTGAATCTGATTTGAACAAAGGGGGAAGTAAGTTTTTTTTCTCTTAAAAGAACATGACACACACACAGTGAACATGATTATTGCAGAGTGTCAGACATGTGAAGCCCTTACTAATGCATCGCTCTTTACAGCATGTTGCGTGTGCTTAGTAAAGCTTTATAGATTATCTTTATGGTATATGGATGATATGTGATTCAACTTTTTTTTCTTTTTTCTGATGTCCTGACTATAAATTGGTGTTTGTGTGGTGCCTATAACCATGTACAAACGAGGTGGTTTTATGTTTTCTCCAGGGTGACTTTGTGACAGAGTATGTGGGAGAGGTGATAGACTCAGAGGAATGCCAGCAGCGAATCAAACGTGCCCATGAAAACCACGTATCCAACTTCTACATGCTCACGCTCACCAAGGTAACATCAGTGAGTCTGACCAACACCGTTCTGAGGGGAGACCTCCACCAAGCATGTCTAAAAAGCCTGTTGTCTTGATCCGTATCGCCTCACAGGATCGTGTGATAGACGCCGGCCCAAAAGGAAACTCGTCACGGTTCATGAATCACAGCTGCAGCCCAAACTGTGAAACCCAGAAGTGGACGGTAAACGGAGATGTTCGCATTGGACTCTTTACCCTCTGTGATATTGAGGCTGGTAAGCTCTTATCACGTGCATGTTGGATACTGTTTTACGTTTCTTCTTTTGGGCTCAAAGCAAGCTAGATGATCCATATGGACTTTGTCTGTGGTGCTCCTGCAGGCACAGAGCTGACGTTCAACTACAACCTGCACTGCGTGGGCAACAGGAGAACGTCCTGTCACTGTGGATCAGACAACTGCTCTGGATTCCTCGGGGTGCAGCCAGTGGTGAGTTTCTGTTATTGCCATTACCCTGAATCCATCCCTACTTCCCTACAACCCAAGAGCAATCCTGGCTTTTGCAAGCTCTGTTTTATTAAGAGCCCTTTTTGGCTTGGTCTGTATCTCTGCAGAGTGCCGTCGTGCTAGAGAAAGAGGAGAAGGCCAGGAACGCCAAGCTGAAGCCAAAGAAGCGGAAGCTGAGGCTGGAGGGTAAACACACACACGAGTACTTCTGTTTTTGCTGTGGAGAAGGAGGAGAGCTGGTGATGTGCGACAGGAAGGACTGCCCGAAAGCGTACCACCTGCTGTGTCTCAACCTTACAAAGCCGCCATACGGTAGAGAAAAAAAATTGAGCATGCGTGCCTGTGTGTATGTTTGTGTGTAAAGATACAGGTCAGAATCTTACTGATGTTTTACTTGCTCTGAGTTGATGCACCTTAATCATACTGTTCTTAAATAATGAAATAGGTCTGAACAATTAATTGTTAAAATATTAAAGTTAAATTATATTAAAAAAAAAAATGACTTTCATTAGTCATTAATCAAAAAAGGTTGACTTTTTTGATTAATTGTTCCATTTTTGATTGATCTATAATCTTTACCAGTTTAAATCATTCAATTTATACATTTATTTATATCTTTAAGCCCTAGACTTTGCATTAGAATACATTTTTTTTAAATGGTGTGTCATGTTTTAAATCCATTTACAGCGAATATTGAACTGAAACATAACACACAAGCAGAAAAATCTCAAATCATCAGCCCTACTTATTACTGTACTGTACTTGATATGCCCTCAGCAGGGAATCACTGCTTTGATCCACCTAATGTCTCCATAATCGCCTCTCTTCCTGTCTGCAGGACGTTGGGAATGTCCGTGGCATGACTGCAGTATATGCAGCGCCCCCGCCACGTCGTTCTGTGATTTCTGCCCTCGCTCATTCTGCCAGGATCACCAGGCTGGTGCACTTACTTCCTCCTCCCTGGAGGGCCGTCCCTGTTGCTCCAGTCACAACCCCCTCAGTCCCCTGGACTCCAACTCCAGCTCGACTCAGGGACGACACTCTGCTCTGAGCCCGGTCAGGGTCAAAGAGGAGCCGGAGCCAGAAACGGGTCAGCAGGCGGCAGAGTGACTCCGCAGCTCCCTCAATACCTCATTCCCTGTAAAGTGCGCTGGTGTTGGCCTCCCTGCCTCCAGTCCACCTTTGATCAGAAGCAGTGCACTTCTAAAGGGAATACAGTGCTTTTTGACCAGTGTGATGGCTGCTATTTAGCGCTGAGACACGCCGACGAACACTGCAGAGTGACTGGAGTGTTGGCACGGGAAGTGACCAGGCATCATTATGCACCAATCTCCCTTTTCTCTTGCCACCACTAATGCTCTTTACAGCTCCACTGCGTCCATCCGAGGGCCCAGACCACCACCTCATTACACTTCTTTGTTTTACTTTTACAGCTGTCGAAAGTTTTCTATGTTTTTCACAACATCGGTTACCGGCACTTTGAAGAACTCACTGAGTGAGGTGGAGGGAGATGTAAGGCTGACCCTCTCCTCCACCACGCTGCTCCTCCTTGTTTACCTGCTGTAAGCGCTGGCCGGCATCTCAAATAACAGGTGGCTTAATGGAAGCCCCTGTGTCTCTCTCTCTCTCTCTCTCTCTCTCTCTCTCTCTCTCTCTCTCTCTCTCTCTCTCTCTCTCTCTCTCTCTCTCTCTCTCTCTCTCTCTCTCTCTCTCTCTCTCTCTCCCTCCCTCCATCACTCCCCGATGTGGTCTGTCATCGTTTCGTATTTTTCTCCTCTCCCTGCAGAAAAGGCGGAGAGGGGAGCGACTGATTTTGTGCAATTTTTTTTTTTTCAGGACCACACTACATTCCAAACTTCCTTAAACACGATTTTAATATACTTATGGGTATAGATGAATATAATTATATACAGTATCTATGTTTGTTAATGTTTACAGACAGATTCTCTCACTTAATCTCAGTGAGTGGTGTATTATGTTTGTTTGTTTGTTTGTTTAGGTGTTAAGCATTACGCAGACCTCTTTGTGAAAATAGTCCTATTAAGGTGAATTATAATGGTATATAGTGTAATGGTATGACATTACAGAAGTACTTGTGATTTTCATATTGACAGTCTCACTCGCCATTGTGTACATAATTGGCTCATAATATTGTAAAGTACTTATAGATCAGAAAGGTCGCAGCCTTGCCTCTCTGGTTGTGCCTGGAAGAAGGAAATGCTTTTTCTTTTCTTTTTTTTTAAAAACAAAACAAAAAACAACACAGATCTTTCTCTTCTCATTTTTTTTTCTTTTTGATAACGGTTTTGGTTATTTGTTTTTGTAGATGGAGGAGCCCAGCTTGTGATCACTGGTGCTGTCTTAAAAGTATTGTTAACTGGCCTTAAGTTTGATTCTGGCTGTAGCAGCTACTGCCCAGATGCAGTCCATTTCAGTAACGCTGTGTACTGTGACCGCTTTAATGCTTTCTTCTTTTAATTCCTCTGGGGTTTTTTTTATTTTGCCAAACTTCTCTGAAAAGCACTTTCACACGGCTTGTCGCTATAAAATTTAGCTAGGTCATATACAGAAATGTATATTATAAGAACATATGACAAGTGTTTAAAAATGGATACCTCTTCTTGTAGTAATGTCGGAATTTAAACTGTGTTTCAACTTTTTTCCTCTTGATCGGAAACGTGGTGAGTGCTGGGCGTCTTCTTATTTTTTTTTCGTTTGCGTAAAAGTGGCCTAAAAAAAAATGTTTTCTTCCTCTTTTTGGGGGCACATGTAGAAATGACTGCCAGCCTGGCTTCATACAAAAAAGTCCTCCGTGTCTTCGAGGGACACTTCTTTCCACCTGGAGGACGTCCTCAAGGCTGGGCTTTATATAAAGACATGGTATTGCAACAGTCCAGTCCAGTATAATGTACAAAACTTATGTACAGTGTTTTTAATCACTCATCTGTCAAATTGTTTTGTATTTATTGCACCACATTTTATACAGATTTCTTTTTCCAAACACCAGTACAGTGATTTGTCTCCCTCTCACCACCGTGTAAGTGAAACAGACTCTTTAAAAAACATTATATCTGCAGCAAGTCATTGCACATGTAAGTTTTTTTTTTTTGGTGTAATGATTCCACATTTGGTGACAGCTGCTGCTCATCAGCCGGTGTCATCATTCACTGTAACTAGTGTTAAAAAGCAGCGTGAAGCGGCTCAATATTGGAATGTAAAGTTTTTGTTTCAGTGCGGTTTGTGTGTTGTGTTAACCTGGACTCAATGGTCATCATAGGAAGAAGCTTCTCTGTAATCATGACTCAGCATTTTTGCCTGTCACTTCCCTGATTAGTGCTGTTTTGTTAATTTTTTTCTTTCCTTAAAAAAAAAGGGTGTTTTTTATTTTTTGAAGCCTTCCAGTGTTGAGGGTGTTTAAAGCCCGAGCCACAGGGTGAAACGTTGCCAAGGTTTCTGGTCTCTTTGAATCCATTATTAGACAAATTATGCTGCCAGTTTATTAGGTACATGTCATCAATTCTACTGCTATTATACCAGTCCTGTGATTAATCCTTCTTTATGCATGTTACAATGTTCATTTTTAATGTTACCTTAATGATTATTTTAAAGACTGTAGTTAATGGTAGTTCATAAATGTACTGTTATTTTGAACAAGTATTATGCCTTTTAATACATAAATCATGCATTTGAAAACCGCACCTCAACACCTCTCAACATTTTGGACAAAAACTGTATTTACTTAAATCACAGTACTGTTATATTATCCTGCAGTTTAAGAGAGAATAATATTGGATAATGGATAAATTAAACAAAAGTATTAGAAATATTATATTCATCGTAAAACCAAACTGTGTTTCAATATTCTTCAAGTCTCAACATGTCACAAATACACATTTGGTCTGAAAACTAGTCATGCTGTCATAGATTAATCTTGTACGTTCACATGTTAAAGTAAAGTAACAATTAGCCCAACATGATTTTGATGTGACCTGGGCTTTTTTATGCAAAATATAAGCAGAAATACAGGCATATAATTGGACAAAGGTAAAGGTAAACCACACCAGAACCTCACCCTTTTCTGTGTTTCGAATTAAATAACATGACTGTAAATGTGCAAACCGTTAACATGTTACATTTTCTCACTTCTTTTATCATTAACTAACTCCAGGAAATTGTCACATTTTTTTTAATCCATGAAAATACTAAGCTAAAATTTGCATACTCAACATGGTCTGCGAGTTGAAACTTGAATTTTCTATATTTTTATTTATTAGTGTATTTGTTTTGGGGTGCTTTTCCATAGGATTCATAAAGTATGTGATAATCAGGCATCCTTGACTCTTGTGTTTGTGGCTTCAGAAAAAAACAAATGCCGATTGGTTGTTATGACAAACTGGTCTTAAAGCATTCTTTTTAGGGTGACTTGTTCAGTAAAAAATGCATGATTCTAACACCACACACCGGTTTAATCTACTTTGTGTCTTCAGAATGCTTTTTTTGTTTGTTCGTTTTTTATTTTACCCTTTTCTATATTGCACAGAGATTTTGTAAAACCAAAAAGCCTTTTTTTTCCCCTTACACCCACTGATCACTGATCATCTTAACCTTGTGCCAATTGGTCAATTCCTGTCCCTTTCAGCTGACACAGCAGCAGTATTACAGCTCATACAAATGTCCCAGCATGCATCATTTCATTCACTAAAAATACTTTTTGATGTATGTGTTTGGTTGGTAGTGCCCACATTTGTTTCTTTGAGAAGACGGCATGTTTGTTCTCATTTAAGTGACCCTTAAAGACATATGAAGAGTTCTGTTTTGGTTTTTTTTCAAAGTGTCCAGGAATTTGCAAATTACTATGATTTCTTTTTATATAAAATAATTAGTATGTCAAAGGGTGTGTTTCGGTTCATTGTGATGTCTTTTTTTTTTTGTGCAATGTTGCCTAACGTCAATACGTTTTTAAATGACACGCTCTCAGAGGAGAAATAGCGTTGGACTAAATACGTTCACCGTCATAAGCACTCATCATCTTTTTCTTGTGGTAAAATTGCTTACAGTAACTCTAACTGGGGTCATATCTATCTTCGTGGTGTTGCTTCAAGTAAAACGTGGATGAACACAAAAATACCATGTTGATTACTGTTCAACCTGTGTTACTGCATAATGCATATTGTTGAGGAACCTGTAAATAGTTTACATTGAACTTGCATAGAATCATGTTACTGTGGCGTGCTCTTTTTGCTTGTACAATTCTGCTTCTAAATGTGTGTGACTGTTGAGACGACTCTCTCTTTTTGTACATGACTGTCTTTTTATTTGAGAATATTGATTCTGTCCTTTTTCATTCAGAAGTTGAGTTTGAAGAGTTCAGACATGCCTGAAGTTTGACTTTAATAAAGCTGTACTCTGTCTCAGTGAAACATGTTCGCTCTATGTGATTTATTTTTTATTTTTTTTTGTTTTTAATTTGTTTTGAGTTAAGAAAAAACACTGATTCAGATGGAGATTTTCCTTCTGGTTTAAGAGCCAGATTTGGTTTTTGCAAATGACACTTGAGTAAAAGTAAATACAGCTTAGCTACAGCTATTAGTAAACTGAGAAATCCAAACCTCCTCAGATGTGATAGTTTTAGAATGAGTAGTTTTTGCACACACACACACACACCAATTAGTGATTAGTGAATTTGTCCTCTGCATTTTGAATCTGTAGAACCCACCCCATTACACACCAGTGGTGAACACACACACAAGGCGGGCACAGGAGCAGTGGGCAACACTTATCTCTGCGCTCGCGGAGCAATGGGAGATTGGGTCCCTTGCTCAGGGGCACCCCAGCCCTTGGCCTGTCCCAAGATTGAACCAGCGACCTTCTAGTTATGAGCCCAATTCCTTTCCTCTTGGCCTTGGGATAGATGTATTTGTTGTCACACCTGTTAAGAAAAATTAAAAATCTAACTTTTAATAAATTAACCAAAAAGTATCTGATTACAAATTGTGATTTTGATGTTCAGTATATGTAAAACTCATTAAGTGTTTCAGTGTGGCGAGCAGATTAATCTAATTAAACATGAATACCAAAGGGATACTCTATGAAAACATTCAATCACATTACCTAAGGACGTTCACATGGGAGATGGTTGCTTTTACCTCCAGGTGGCTCCTCTTGTAACGTGACGTGGCTTCTTTCATCCATTTGTCAAGGCAGATAAAATGTATAATGATCTGGACGATCATATCCGGTTTATAAACGACTGCAGAGTTTTTATATCGATAGATAACATATGTGTATGCAAGTAGAAGTTTTATGATGCTACCTAAAAAGCCTACATTAATTCTAAGATTGTTGTTTTGTAGCGTGGACTTTGAGAGTATTTCGTCTTTTTACACTTAGAGGTTTAACTACCTCAGCTTTATTTTGAAAGTCCCACACCAGAAGTAGCTCTAGTGCCCAACGTTTAACTTCACGTGGTATCCTCGCCACTAGTCCCTGGTATGTTCCACTTCTTTCATCTGCCGCAGGAGCAGAGGATGCCCAGGCCTGGTTCGTGTTGAAGATTCACGTTGACTTGATGATGAAGAGATAGAAAAACCCACGGACGTTATAAGGTCAGTTAGTTTTTTTATTCTTTTGTTCATGGATAAAATGAGCCAGATGTTTGTTTGACAGATGTCGCTAACTAGCTTAGCTCAGCCCGCTAACATGTTGAGACTTAATTGTATTTAGCTCGTTTTCTCTTGTTTTTTTTTTCTTTTTAAGTATGTTTTGTATGGACTGACAAACGCCGTCAGGCTGCTGCATTCAGTCTTAGTATCATTATAAATTGATTAGATGTTATTGTTGAACATTGTAAATGTGTATCAAAGGAAGTGGAGGTGCAGCATTTTGGCCTTTGTGTCAGGTTTTAGTCAGGACAAATGATGTTGTTGTTATTACTGTTGAGACCTGGATCTGGATCTCAGGACTTAACGTATGTGTAGTAATGGCGTCCAAAGCGAAATCTTTTAAAAATACACATTTAAGGTTTATTATACGTTGTTGGAAATCTAACTAATTTCCTTGCTTTTGATTTCAATTTCCTGAATAATTCACTAGTCATTTCAGCTCAAGTGGTCTCTTGAGGTCTGCGGATTAGGGGTAAAGAGGAGCTCAAAAACTACTTTGTGGTGGGCTTTTTGTCAAGAGCAGGAAAAGCAAGTTTTGTGGTAATATTCGTGTATTAAGAGCAAACTTACAAGCCTTGATATAGCTCCTCTTGGTAAGAATTTGAAGCAGAATCACTGAGAAGCCCTGCAGGTTAAAGTAAAAGGTCTTAAAATAGATGACTGGACAGTTGATGTTTCAATTGGTGAAAGGGTGTGGATGTCATCTGTGGGAAAAAAATGTTCACAGCAAACATTTGACATGTCATGGTGGCTCTGCTCAATCTTAGTCATTAGGGCAATGTGACATGCTCCCTGAACCTGAGGCAGCTAAATGGAACTCAGCCTTCATTAAATATACAACAGTTAGTTCTGACCAAGACAGAGGCGTTCTATGTGCTGATCCATCCATCTTTATCCTCATGAGGGACATAGGGTGAAATGTGGGGCACACCCTGTACTCCCCATCACAGGGCCACAAACAACCATCCACTCTCACACATACGGTTTAGAGTGTCTCCATTGTCCCAATTTTAAAGTTGTTGGACTGTGGGAGGAAAACGGAGAAAATCTGTGCACATGCGGATAGGGAAAGGGCATGTAGTACGGGCCTTGTTCTGACCGGGTCGCAAACCCCGATCTTCTTGTTGCCCATGTTGAGTATAATAGCACTGGGACTAAGTGTTGTATCACTCCCCTTCACAGGTGTTCATAATAACCAATAATTACACTGACTGTCTGTCTTTTTAATTGCACTGTTTTTTGGATTACTTACAGTCTTTAAGTTTCAGCGTCTCGCCTATTTTTTAATGCAATCTCAGCAAATAATATACAGAGAAAAGATCACTTGAAATCGATACTGACATTCCACCAGGAATATTTCAAACCTGTTCATGTAACATGACACCTACATTAGCATTAGTGTATAGGCTTAACCTAAATACAGGAAAAACAAATTCCTTTTTTTAAACTAATACACACAAATTAATGACATGCAACAGTCCCCGTTTTTTTAAATAATAAGTACTGGAAACACAAATAAATGTGCATGAATAAAAGTAGGGGACAGAACCCTTGTACCAGCACTGCCTCTCATTTTGATATATCACTGAATCTGATCATTTTACACCTGTGATTTTCCTACTGCACCCTTTCAAAATGTCTTCTCAGTCTCTGAGCTCTGCTGATGGATACGTTGACATTTTCTGTGACGTTGGAATTAGCTCTAAGGAGTATTGTGAGGGGTGAAACCTCACATATAGACTTAAGAGTAGACAGGTGTGTCTCTTTCCAAATCATGTTGTAATCAGTTGAATTTACCACAGGTGGACTCAAATGAAGGTGGAGACGGATGTCAAAGATAATCTAGACAAATGGGAGCTGAGTTAAATTTTAACAGTCATAGCAAATAGTTTTAATACTCAAAATTGTTTACTTTATCCATTTTCAGTATGCAGTTTTGTTTTTTTTGCAGTTTTTTTGAGACAACCGGTTATATAGTTTAACATGAGGGTGGCTTAACTTTGTTAAAATAGAGAGCAGCTGTTTCTACTTTAATGGACAGCAGCAAATAAAATGATGAACAAATGTTGTACCTGTACACCCTCTGTTTTGTTTACCAAATTAGCAGGAAGCTTCTCACTATGCAGTTGCACTTTCCTCATGTTTAAAAGGAGTCAAAGCTCACACTAATCTCTGTTGTATTTTTTTAGTCCCAGTGAACATATAAGGAGGAGGAGTGAGGATGTTTGCTGTTGACTGAAGTCCACTTCAAGAAACAAAATGAAGGAGAGGCTGCTTCGTGGTTTCCTCTCGGAAATTTCCATCCGAATGGCATTGTTAGTGGTGTTTCTGTAAGTACTTTCAAGAGGTCTGTCATAATTGCATGTGCTAAATTGCTTAATGGACCAATTAACCTGAGATACCTGAAAATCAGTGTGGGGCTTTATTTAAATTCTCATTTAATACACATCAATGTAACCCAATGTTTGTGCTACACTTAGTGTGACGGAACAGCTTCCTCCTTTCTACCGTGAGATCCAGCCAGAGGAGATGTGGTTGTATAAATTCCATCGTGTGGAGAGAGACCATGTACCCACCTCTCTCATGTTTGTAAGTGATATATCTCAGATGTTTTTGCTGTTAAAATTGTATTAAATGAATTCCTCAGTTCACGTTATCATTACACAAAGTTCATTCTAACCTAAAGTCAACATACAATGACAGTACAAAACAGGTTTGCATTTGCAGTTCCATGCTACTATCGAGACTGAGCCTTTTTAGGAATAAACTATACTGCTTTCGCCATCTTGTTAGTCTCTCTGAGGAAATGTCTGGGGGGATGGCCTGCAGTGCTGCACAACTATAAACTACAGAATAATTTAATCACCCTGCTCTATTTGAAATCCACCTTTTTCTTTAAAATGTCAGTGTTTCATAAAGTACCACAGAATTTTTGTCTTGAATAAATCCTTTATTTCAGTAAAGGATTTTTAAGTACTGCTCATCAGGAACATACCTTTTGGATGATTTCTGGTTGACGGTCTTAAGTATAAACAAAGCTTTAGGGTACAGTAACACTTCATTTATTTATTGGAATTCATTTCACTCTGAGCTCATAGTCTTCATTCACCATCTCTTGTTAAACTCAGTTTTGTGATGTCCATCCATATACATCTGTCAAATTCTCATGAATCTGATTTTTAAAATTTTCAATATTTGTAGAAGTCCCTTCACAATTTTCACAAATACTTACTTGCTCATCTGTTTTTTGTGTGCATTAGAGTATGGCAGTTTTCACGCCACTGATTGTAATCCTGGCTTTTGCCTTCATGAAGAAGTCAGAGCCAGGAGATCTTAAAGAAGCCTCGCTGGGTAAGGAACCGACTGCTGCGTATGAATAATGAAAATAATAGCAATTTGTCATCTAGCTTTTTAAGGTGACTTTTCTTCATTGTTCTGTTCTGTTTCCCTCTGTCTTCCAGCTGTAACTCTGACTCTGGTGCTAAATGGAGTTTTCACCAACATCATCAAACTCGCTGTAGGCAGGTAAACGGCTCGCTCATATATGTGATCATTATTCTGTGCTTAGATTTCTTGCACTATTGTGCAGCAACATTAGATAACATTAGTGTAAAATGTTTAATAGCACTTTACCTGAAAACTTGTCATTTACCATGACACAATGGTTGTAGCTTTATGCAACTTAAGATGGAACAATATGAAAGAAGGGTTAGGGTTAGTGTTGTTTAATAATGTTTAATTATCTATATGTTTATGCACTGTGAAGACACTTTGAGACACAATTGCTTTGAATGTGTAGCCTCGGATTTGCTTGTTGTTTGTGTTTAACAATAGTTTTGTCGTTTTCTATTAGCAGCATTTACTCAGGAGCAAAACATGATCTTTAACTTTATGACATTTTATCATGATAATTATTGATATTGACTGATTTTAAACTTTTTTCCCTGTTTTATTGTGATAGAGTTTGTGGCCATATTGCCATGAGAGTAGAAAAGTAAGCACAGAAGTGTGATTGGTGATTACAGCTGATAACAGTTGAGGCATGGCCATTTTGTCTGGGTAGTAGTTGCTGTGCACACACCAGACAGGTTCCTGTGGTTTACACTCTATTGACAGTTAGTGAAACAGAAATGCGTTGAAGCGGTCAAACTGGAACTGAACAATATATAATTCAAGCATTATCATTGAAATGTGTGCATCTGTAGAAGTCAATATTATCTAGGGTCAAATAGGCTGCAGCTAACTATTTATTATTTTCATATTTGATTGTTTGGTCCATAAAATGTCAGAAAAAGTTGAATATGTTGATCAGTGTCCCCCAAACCTCGAAATGATGTTCTCAAATGACTTGTTTTGTCCACAAACCAAATTGATACGAAGCAAAAAAACAGAACAATTTCACATGAAGAGATCACATGAAGAGATCATTTTGTGTGTAGAATGATTTAGGCTTGGGATTCAAGTCTGCTGGCGATTCCACTGCATTCAACATGGCAGGCCATAATGTGTTTTGGTGTTACACTGGAAGAAATCCTCTGTGCTTCCCTCTTTCTCTTCCTCAGGCCACGGCCAGACTTCTTCTACCGCTGCTTCCCAGATGGTCAGATGAACCTGGAGCTGCGCTGCACCGGTGACCCAGATACTGTTATCGAGGGCAGGAAGAGCTTTCCCAGTGGGCATTCTTCCTGTAAGAGCGGCTTTTGTTTGCCATTATGTCTTTAAAGCTTGTCATCAGTAGGTACCAACAAAAGCACACACACATTTAAAGGGAGGTCACAAGGCGTCACAAAATAAAAGTATGTAAGTGTGTTTTGACCTCCAGGCGCTTATGTTATTGTATAAGAAAGACGACATTGCACATTAACATCAAAACCGTCTCTCCATCTTTACTCCCGGCTCATCTCATTTGTTGTTTTGTCTCTCTTTCTCTCTCTCTTCGATCCCAGTCGCTTTTGCAGGTCTGGGTTTCACAGCTATGTACATCGCAGGAAAGCTGCGCTGCTTCAATTCAGTAGGCCAAGGCAAAGCATGGCGGCTATGTGCCTTCCTTATCCCTTTGCTTATCGCAGCTGTGATCGCCCTCTCCAGAACCTGTGACTACAAACACCACTGGCAAGGTAAAAGCTGAAGCTAATGCAGCACAACATGCTGTCGACATTTATATTACATTATATTTTTGACCAAATATCACATGCTGGTTTAGATGGTTGGCTTACATTTTCAAAACAGTTTTCAATCAAAAAGCCCCAAGGAGTGTTTCCACTCTATTATCAAATGTAATTTTGTTCATACTTGAACTCTGCCGCACAGGACAAAAATACAAAGTACAGCACATTATTTCTTGATTAAGAACAGAAAAATTAGTTTTAGTGGTTGAATGTTATGCTTCATACATTTTTGACTTCTTAGAAAAGCCCAGTGAACCAGCTCAAATTTGTATAAGAAGGTGAATTCAGTTTATTTGCGATATAGTTTTTGAATGATTTCTAAAAGATTTAGATGTGAATAACTATTTCATCATTTTCACTGGTCTGGAATGCGGGGCCATTAGCATTTTCAAACGTACCTGTTTAGTTGGCTCCAAAACGCCAGGGTAGTGGTGGTAGTACTGTTGTACTTAAAGTTCAGTTCAATGACCTGCCAACCTAGTCTGATAATCAGTCTAATTTTCCTTTTTTTTTACCCTAGTTTTTCCAGTAAGTATAAACCCAGACTAAAGATTATTTATAGCTATGGGCTTATATCATCCCATATTATCTATCCATCATCTAAGTCTTAACTTTCATAGTTCTGCTTTTGTGACAAGTGAAATACATTCGCTTGGAATCTCATAAAAGTAAAATATTCTCACATAATATTCTATCTTTACGCATGAGCAGAATATGTGAGAGAACAGCGTCCATCGCTGTGGAATGAAACTCGCCATAACTGCAGCTCCTGTCTTCTCTCTCTCTCGCTCTCCTTGATATAGATGTATTGGTGGGTTCTCTGCTGGGCCTCGTCTTTGCCTGGTTGTGTTACAGGCAACACTACCCTCCCCTGCAGGACCCTGACTGCCACAGACCGCTGCGTCACAGAAAGACTGTTCCTGCTGCACAGGAACGCAAGTTGGCCAACTCCAACTACATCCTTCCCATGTAATAGAAATGTAACTGGGAAATACTCTTTACTTGTGTGATTTATACTGGAATACATGGTAGTCATTCTTATTCTGGTTTTTAACACCCTTACGGCTGGGCAGTATATCACTATTTATTGTTTATCATGGATCATTGTAGAGGTCTAATGTAAGGTGGAACACAGTTTGTTCTCTGATATGAAATTGCAAACATTTGTCTCTCAGGTGGTTTTTGAAACACTTCAGTTGCGGAAAGTAATAACTCTTGTGTGATGGACTTCACCTGACCACCTAAAGTGTTTATTTCTAAACCCTGAAATGATGTCATTATGTTTCTGGACGTTGTCATTAGTGGACGTCTCCAGATTGTCCTGACATTGTTTTTTTTTGTCCATTTGGCCCAGCCCCACATACGCTGTTAATTGTGCCTGTGTTCACATGACTTTTAATACTCACAACAGCTGAGCAGCTCAACTACATAACCACCGACTGCACGCTAATATTCGACTGCCCATCAAGCTCAGGCTCAGCTGCTGTGACACAGTTTCTCCTGTAGGGACACTATTTTGTACTTTTTAACTAAGCAGGGTTAAAGTTTATGAGAAAATGCCTATATACAATATTTAACTTTCTGTGAATGGTCTTTCTCATTATTCTTTACTATATGGGGAAAAAAATATCAGGAGGAAAGTTCAGATATTAACTTGCTGATTCAGTTTTCAACTGAATCTAATGATCTTGGCTCAGGCACAGTACAACAGTTCAAATCAGTTGACATTGATCAGTATTTCTGAAATGTCATAACAATTGATAACCGTAGAGGCAATTCTTCAATCGGAGGTAAAACATTCAAAATTGTGTTCACACAATGCATAAACTTATTGTATCTATTTTGTATTTATTATCTGTTTTCTATTGCTATTGGTTTTTTTCCCCTCTTGTGTCTCCCAGCCTTCTATCATGTGATCTTTAATAGAAACAGTTCAACAAGAGACTGGGAAAAATAACAATAAAAAGAGACAATGTTGGGTCTCTGTAAACATCAGACCAGCCACATCTCTGTCTGTGGGTCTGTGGATAACTATAGAGAAGATAAGCTGAGAGATGACAGCGAGCACACGCAGATTTATTCTGCCATTACAGTTCACATCTCAGTGTTACATACATACACACACACACACACACACTGTCACACAGGAGCCAGCTATGGTTTTTGAAGAGGACAGTGTGATGTGATTAAAAGCACCAGATTAACTTATTGTCATCACCTTATGGTTAGTTGATTATTCAGAAAGAAAGATCTGTGGTTTATCATGAAAATATTTATCTTGTCACCATATTGTCACTTCACCTGTCTGGAAAGTGAATGAAAAATAGCTCTGTCCATACTGCATCTGTTTTCTCCCTTTTTTAATGCTTTAAATCTCTGTCTTCCTGTAGTATATGTTGATGATTTATGTTCACAGAACACAAAACCAGTTTTGTTTTTTGCTGACATCTGAGAAAGGGATTTTAGAAGCCCGGTCCTCAATATAATACCCTGCTCATCTTGCAGCATCTGTAGTGCTGCAGTACTTAAATTCACTCTTGTGTTCCTTGGTCAGCTCATCTGAAGTAAGATCATTCTCCAGTGGTGTGAGAGATGATGTGCACAAGTGTTATTATTTTGTTTCCATCATCACAGTGGAACCAGATCTTTCAGATGAACCTGAGTTGGGTCAGACTGTGACTTCTCCAGGTGATGGTGCTAGTCTCCCAGTGCTTTTGCTGGTTTGGATTTCTATGCTGTTTAATATGGGATGTTTTGGTGATTTATTATTTTTTCTTTGATTGTTTCCCTCAATTTCCATTTAATATATTTGGTCTCTGCTTAAATCATGTAAGAAAAAAAGTTCACTTTTTTATGCAGTTCCATATATAAAAGAACCAAACCTTGTGTTTTTGTTTGCTTGGGGAATCAGTGACTGACCAAACGTGGCAGAAAGTTACATGAATTTGTGCCTTTAATTATTTGCTTTATGGCTCTTTGTTAATGAATGATACATAGACTACATGTAACAATGTATGATCTCTGTCATCGTTACCTTTGATTTATGGCTTTAGTTTTTGAATTGTTTTACAGTGTATAGGATTCACTTGTTAAGATAATACCTGGTATTTAAATGTAGCTTGTTGCCTCTTTTTACCTCAGAAAAAAAGCATATGTCATTACCTTCCATAAATGTCATTGTAAATGTGAAGAATTTTGTTTGTTTTATTTACAACTGAGGGACTAAACAGTGGGAGTGAAACCTCACTTTTTACTGACTTTTGAGACTATATCTTAATTTACTTGGACGGTCTAACAGGCATTTATGGGATGATGTACACGTCTGCTGGGTGTTATTTGGGGGCATGTTGGAGTTTACTTGAATTTTTGCAATGTGTTTGTTTACAGTAAATGTGATTTTCATTCCATGAAAATGGTGAACATATTTGTTGTGCATGGGCACATGGGATTTCAGGGGAAATTTCAGACTAAAAAAACATCTTGCATGTTTCACAGTCACATATTTTCCTACGTTACTATCTGTATGGCCAAATTTCCGCCTACTTTAATTTATTGTATGTTCTTTTTTTATCATGTGTGGTCTTCAGATCTGCAGTTGTGACAAGGGATTATATGAACATCTACTCATTTGTGTTTTAATGACACTCCAGTGATATTTTCTAGGACCATACAGCAGCTGCTCATGCTGATCCTGATTGTACTGTACATGTTGTGTTGCTTTAAATAGATATTTTGGTGGCACAAAATGATGTTTTGTAAATAATCTTGCACTCTGTTTATTACACCTGTCACCTGTTCTGAAAACACATTTTGTAGTGTAGGAGAATGCAATGAAAAGGGAGCAAAGAAAACCATGATACAACAACAAAAATGTTTGTATTGGTCAAATCTTGAAGTGTCTTGGTTTGCAGCAATTTAATTTGTGCAGGAAAGTTGCCTTTTCTAATGTATTTGTAATACTGTGTGTTTTGACTGTCTCTATTCATGTATGATCATGAAATTGTTTTAGTAAGGATACTAGGTCATTTTTAATAAGCGGAATGTTAGATCAAAAGCATCTCTTCTCATGCACCCCTGCACTCAGTTAATCCATATTGAATCTCCTGACACTGATTAAACTGGACATTATTGTGGAATGGACAATATTATTGTCGTAATCTATGAAAATCGTGAATGCAACATCAAAATGTGTATTTTTTTTTTCTAATGTAGATTTTTGTATCTAATCTATACCTCTGCATTGTTGGGAATGCAATACTTTTGGATAAATATGAAATCCTTTTCAGTTCAAGGTAATTAAATGCAATTATCCAAATTATCATTGATTTTTATTATCATTCTTATAATTTACATTTCACTTTCTTAAAAAAAGCTAATGAAGACTATGTAACTAAGATATAAGTGGCACATTAGAGCTCAAAAAAGTCAACATTTCCATTAACATCAAAAACATGTCAGTGTGGCACTCATCACATTACATTTAAGTAGTTAAGGTGTTTTTTTTTCTTCTCATCACAGATACTGCATGTAAACAGACAACATGAGGCTTGTACATGCCTCTTTAAGCATGTTGCATCTTTGCTGTGCTCATATTTCCCAAATTGAATGCATTTGAAACTGAAGACAATTAAGAAAACTAGGGGGGAAGTGAATTTAAGCACTGCAATTAATACACAATATGAATGATATCCACCCAACACTTTTTTAAGACTGAGTTTAACTGCGAAGTGCATAATTGTGTGCTTTGTGGAATAGAAATTAGACATTTGTAACACCTTGTGTGAATCAGTGTAAAGTGTTTGGAATTAAGTTAATCATTGAAATTTTTATGTTTAAATTGCCAATTTATTGATGTACATTTATGTTTGATTTAAGTATTTTCTTAATGTTTCACATTGCATACAAGCTAAGGCCGACAGCACCTGGCTTGTTTGTTGAAGATACGTTTAAATAAAGTTAATTTAAAATGTGTATCCAACGTGATGACGTACGGTTAGGCGTGTGACGTAAAGGGCTTTCCTCTCCGGTGATTGGTTCGATGTGACGTATAGATTTTGGCGCCACATTTCTGCAGCAGAAAGCGCTCCGCTCCTGACAACAAACAAAAATAAGTCCCACTTCATGTCGCTGTAGTGTTTTGTAAGCGGGTTTGTCCCTTCACACACGGTTTTAATATGTTCGTCACGGATATCAGAAAGGAGTTTTATGAAGTCGTTGCCAACCAGGTGAGTTTGCGCTACTCTTAATATTATGTTAGCTAAAGCGTAAACCGTCACTGTTGTTAACTCAGAACTCTTAAGAGACCGATTTTCGTTTTCTGCTCCTTTTTACTTTTGTGAACGGCTTAGTCAAAGTGTCCGTGCTGTCTTGAAGGTGTTAATTACTGCTTATTATTTCACATGTAGACCATATCAAACGAGGCCCAGATTAAAATACAGGTCTAGGTTACATAAACCAAGAAACTGGTTAGTTCGATTAGTTGGGCCGAATTGCTCTTATTCTAGAAGGCACAGACTTCTGAACAGGTGTCAGTATCTTCTCTTTTTAAAGTCTGTTTTCTGAAAGTCTGATGAAGAAGTAGGTCCGTCATGGTGACATGGGTCAAGAATGACTGAGCTGTCATGGCTTGTTTTGTCTTGTTTCCTAACATTTTTTTATTATTATTTTGACTTGACTTTTATGGTTTATTTTGGTATGTTTTTCTTGGAAAAAATAATGATAATTATGCAATAATAAAAAATAGTGATGTACGATATTATCGGACGATATCGGTATCGGCATAAATGTATTAGTATGGATTGATATGGATATTGGCAAACATGCTAAGATCCTCCAATATGACTAATGACTAAAATGGTAGGCTAAATAAGCTGCTGTCATTTTTAAAGTTTGGCATTGGACTTTTTATTTTCATACAGTTTTTGCTAATTCTTTGACTTGATTCTGTTCTCAGAGAGTTGCACTCCTGGTTGCATCAGACATAGACGCACTCTGTGCCTGTAAGATATTACAGGTAAGATATGTTCTGCTACTGCGCTGATCATTTGTTGCACTAACAATCAGCTCACTGGTTTCAGATTCACTGTTTGTGTCTTTACTTGTCAGCGAGAGTCCAATAGTCAGTTATTGCTGAATCTTATTGTCTTTTTCCAGGCGCTCTTTCACTGTGACCAGGTCCAGTACACACTTGTTCCAGTTTCAGGCTGGCAGGACCTTGGCACTGCCTTTCTTGAACACAAAGAGCAGGTATGGTCATATTATACCTCAGGTGAGGTCACAGTAGACCTGCAGAGCTTTTCCACACGGCCTTACTGAACTTGTTGTACTGTGTTGTGTTTTAGTTCCAATACTTTGTTCTCATCAACTGTGGGGCAAATGTTGACCTTCTTGAGATGCTGCAGCCAGATGATGACTCCATCTTCTTCATCTGTGACACTCACCGGCCTGTAGATGTGGTTAATGTCTACAATGACACCCAGGTGATGGAAAATGAAAATTTTGCCTTTCAAATCGTTTAGGGCTGTGTATTGGCAGGACTTTGGCAATATAATACATGTCGGTGATATTTTCTTTTCTATAGTCTATTTTAAGAATAATACCCATAGTAAAAATAACAGTGTTGTCTAGAGGAATGGAATTAGAGGGAGAGACTCAAATGGCCAACAGCTTGCTGCCAGTCATCAAAGGCTATTATACAAAGAATATTATAATATAGAATAATAATATCAAGAATATTTCCATGTATCACATATCAGTACAGTGCTTCAAAGTATCAGTACCATATCACATCATTAAATATTATGATATTGTAATGTATCAATACAATCTTACACTCCAGCTTTTGATTCTGCTCCATCCATTTGTTCTGACTTGTTTAGGTCTTGGTTAAGTGTTTGTTTTTTTTAGCTTTAGGTTTTGATCAACATCAAATTGTAGCACTTCTCAGTGGTAACTGCTGCTGTGTGTACACATCTGGAATGTACCTCTGTAAATACTCCAATCCTCTCACCCACAGATAAAGCTACTCATCAAACAAGATGATGACCTTGGCGTGCCTTTGTATGATGATATTTTCCGAGATGATGAAGACAATGAAGAAGGTGACTCTGGAAATGAGAGTGATGGAGGCTCAGAGCCCTCTGGCAAAAGGAGGAGATTTGATGAGGTGCGCAGTAAATATGATGAATAAATGCTCCTCAAATTAATCTGTTAAGACTTCACTGTGATGTCTGTGTCATTTGGTCATGTAACTACAGGGGGCAGTTGAGAGGAGAATTGAAAGACAGCGAGCAAAGAGGGAGTGGGAAGCAAGAAGGTGAAATGTTTTTAAGGCGATGTAGAAATTGTTCTGTATTACAGTTCCTTAATTGATTCTAACGTCTGGTTTATTTTGCAGGAGGGAGATTTTATTTGATTATGAGCAGTATGAATATCACGGGACTTCTGTGAGTAGAATTCATTTTTTGCTTTGAATAGTAATCTAAATCACTTTGATAATCTTCAGAGAAATATCATATTATAATTTTTATATCTATATCCAGATGCTTGTTTGCTATGTTCTATTAATTCTAAATTACAATTGTTTTTATGTCCTTGTTAGGCTGCAATGATGTTTTTTGAGCTTGCATGGGTGTTGACTAAAGACACCAAGGACATGCTCTGGTAAGAGTTTTTTTTTTGAATGGAACAACCATGGTTTAAAGCACAGTGCACATACAGACTTTTTAGATGTAGTTTCTTCTTTTTGCAGGTGGGCAATCATTGGGCTGACGGACCAGTGGGTTCATGATAAAATCACACAGTAAGAACAACTGTATTTGAAAACTAAACTTTAATTAGTTAAAATAAAAGGGGAACTTTGGCCACAGTCATTCATTATTATTTACAAGACAAACTCACACTTAGTAGAGAGGATGAAGTGGCAGGAGAACCAGTCTGGCATGCTCCTCCTCATCTGTGGCATCAGCAAGGCATTTTCTCCCCGAGAACTGCTGCTCACTGGATGATTTTTTTTTACAACCATTCTCTGAAACCCTACAGATAGTTGTGTGTGGAAAACTGAGTAGATTAGCAGTTTCTAAAATACTCAGACAGTCCAACAACTATGCCACATTGAAAGTCATCTTTCTGATGCTCAGTTTGAACTTCAGCAGGTCGTCTTGACAATGTGTCTAAATGCATTGAGTTGTTGTCGTGTGATTGGCTGATCAGATAGAGTTAACAATCACTTGAACACTAAATGTTTGCATCGAGTTGTTTACCTGCCCTGAATTAGTATTGTTTGCCTTTTTTTTGATTAGTATGAAGTACATCACAGACATCGCCACAATGCAGCGACATGTTTCCCGGCATAACCACCGAAATGAGGATGAGGAGAACTCGCTGTCCATTGACTGCATGAGGATTTCCTTTGAATATGAGTATCCTTAATTCACTTGACATACTGTTTATGTGGGGAAAGTCACTGCAGTAGTCCTGTAACAATTAGTTAGTTAATTATTTAGGAATTGATTACTTACATTTTTTTGTTATTATTATTATTATTATTATTATTATTTAAAAAAAAAGAAATCTGTCTCTGAAATGTGAATATTTTCCGGGTTATTTGCTCAGTATATCAAATAAATTATTAAAACTCAACAGTTTTGGTATGTGGGCAAAACAAGACATTTGAGAACATTGTTTTGGGAAACTTCTGACATTTTAACAACAATTTCAGCAACTAATCCAAGAAAATAAATTGATTAATCAATTGTGAAAATAATCTCTCTTCACTGCAGATTTTGCTTGCAGCTCGTTGCTCTGTTTTGTTTTCTTGTTATTTTCCTCTCTGTGTTTTCCTTGACCTTCATCTTCAGCCTTCGCCTGAGCCTCTACCAACACTGGACTCTGTATGACAGCATTTGTAATTCATGTTACACGTCTTGCAATTTCAAACTTTGGACATTGAATGGGCAAAAGAAACTCCAGGAGTTCCTTGCTGACATGGGGTAAGTTCCAATAAATCTGTGTTAACATTAAAAGTTTATCAACAGACCTAGTTCTTGCTAATACTTGCTGATGCTGCATGTGACAGGCTGCCCCTGAAACAAGTGCGACAGAAATTCAATTCCATGGACATGTCGATCAAAGAGAACCTGAAGGATGTCATTGAAGAATCCTCTAATAAATATGGGTAGGGTTTTAAAAAAGACTTGGATATGCATACTGATGTTATTTTGTCCTTTGTATAGGATTCGTATAAATCCCAAAGTTTTGTCAAACAAACCAGAAATGATTTGTCTTTGCTTCCCCTCTTTATCAGTATGAAAGATATTCGTGTCCAGACATTTGGGGTTCACTTTGGCTTCAAGAATCGTTTCCTGGCCAGTGACATGGTACATGCCTGCACTGCTTTGTTGGAGAGCACAGAGAAAGATGACAGCGACAGCTTCATCAGTGCTCTTGACTCTCTTTCCAGGTTTGTAGAAGAAACTCACACTGGGAAGCAGATTTGGGCTGATGAGGACAAACGTTTATTCTTGATAAGTGTAATGCAGAAATATTTTCAGTCAAATAGAAAATAATACTATTACTATACTGTATAGACCTATTAGGACTGTCGGTTTTCTCCAAAAAATTACTTTCAAATTAATTTATAATAACTCCAGTACCTGTTTGTCAATCCAAACAACCTAATTTCTGATATAATTTGATAGAAACAGTCTGTCAACTTGATTGGAATCGTGTGTGGCTCTCTTTCAGTTACATTATTACCCACTGGTTTGTTAAGTTTATCTTGTAGGTTTATCTGGCTTTTCTTAAGATGTGGGGGCTGGCGTCTCACATGTTTTCTCCGCGTGGCTGCCCTGAGCGCCAGGGAAAGTGCTCCAAGTCTACTAGTGGTCATGTGACACTGAATCCTTGAATCCTTGAATCCTTGAAGCTAAATGCAGTGGCCAGTTAAAGTGTATGGATCAAACACTTGGACAAACCAGAAACAGAAAAATGGGAATGGAGTGGGAAGAAACACACAAAGCTACACCTTTAGTGAAGTGCTGATGAATGACCTCAGCTGATGTCTGCTCTCGTATACAAATGCTAACTGTAATACTGCACATTTACAAAAGAATTAAAGAAAATATGTCTCTCACTGCAGGAGTAACCTTGATCATCTACACTCTGGCATTGACCTGGCTAAGAAGAAGCTGATGGCTGTCCAGCAGACTGTAGCCACCTGCATCTGCACCAACCTCATCCTGTCACAGGGACCTTTCCTCTACTGCTACCTCATGGAGGTACGAGTGTGTGTCTGACTCAACCTGTTCATACCTGATACTGACATAAGCTTCAACTGATCCAATCACAAGTAGACTGCTTTAAAGGTCCTGTGTGTAACATTTAGGAGGATTTTACCTGCTGAAATTGGATATTATATCATTATTCTTTCATGCAAGTGTACAACTGCATGAAAATAAAATAATTTGTTGTTAATATGTACTTTACGCAAGGCTCTTGCTTTATGGAGGACGCCAACTTGGACCTTCATGACTACGACATGCGTTTAATGTTTTGATACAATAGCTTACTACGCAAACAAATAAGTACAGCATCCTCTCCTGTGTGCACAGGCCACCATAGTTTAGTCTCACCATTAGATGTCACTAATTCTACTGCACTACAACGCCGGTTTAAGTGCAGGAACATTCAGGACATGTCTTATCACCAGTTGTGAACAGGTGTAATTAGAGTTGCCCTCCTGTGATCAGTTCTGTCAGAACGGATTCTAAAACCAGGTCTAAACAAGGTCATTGACACACGTGTGTGTGTGTGTGGCAGTGTATTAGCAGGACGTCCTGCTCACATTATCTTCTGTTGTTTCACACGTAGGGAACTCCTGATGTGAGACTCTTTTCTAAACCTGTGGCCTTGACTCTGCTCTGCAAGTACCTCCTGAAGGCTTACGTCCAATCTGTGAGTTTCTGCTGGCTCTTCAAATATAATGAGAAGGTTGTAGACTGAAGTCTCATTGCTGTCTGTCCACTCCATCACTCTTGATGTGTTTTTTTTTTGTTTTAAGACGAGGAATAAACGCTGCAAACTGCTTCCGCTCATCATGGCTGCTCCCAAGGACGTGGAGAAGGGCACCGTCATTGTTGTGGGAATCCCACCAGAGTCTGAGACGTCTGACAAAAAGAAGTAAGACTTCTTAATGGAAAAACGTGGAGCTGAACTGTTTGATCACACGTCGTTCAACGTTAAGTTACCTGCATGAAGCTCAGAAACATTGTTCGTGCTCTGTAGTGAAATATCTGTGGTCTGGTTCCATGTTTCTAGCAGGATAATCCAAACTGTTTTAAGTTGTCGTGGCTATACTAAAACATTTTAATGTTCATCACTACAGTCATTTTGATTATTGCGATGAGTAACCAGTTTACCACAGTGCAAGAAGGCTTGGTCCAATTGCCATTCTTGTTTTTACCAGGACCTGTAGACTTTATTATCTTTGAGAACAAAGAAAAAAACAAGACCTCCACATTTGACTCCAATATTTGCCTAGAAAGTCATTCAACAATTAATCAATCTTCTTTAGTCGCTGGCCTTCCTTCTCCTTTTCACAACCCTTCTCGTTTTCTTCGTTAGTTTCTTCGGCCGAGCGTTTGAGAAAGCAGCAGAGAGCACCAGCTCCCGAACTCTTCATGACCACTTTGACACGTCAAGTAAGTCACTTTATTTATTTCTCATTTTCTTTGTCATATAGACAGTGACTGCTGGTCTTAGAAAGTCTACAAGGTTTTTTTGTGTGTGTGTATTGCCTCACTTATTACAAGCTTTCAGTGGACTTAAGTTATTCAACCGCTTTATCCTCCATACGAGAGTCAGCTGGGAGGGTGAAAGGTGGGGTACACCCTGGATTAGGTCGCCAGTTCATCACAGGGCCACATAGAGACAAACAACCATCCACTCTCACACTTTAGAGTGTCTAATTTATCTAATCCCCGAATCTGCATTTTGGGCTGTGGGAGGAAACCAGAGAACCTGAAGAAAACCTACACGCACACACAGGGACAACATGCAAACTCCATGCAGAAAGGTTCTTGTTCCAATTTATACAGTTGCAGTTATTGATGTTTTGTTTAGCTGCATCAGACTGTTGTGAATTCATTTTATTTGTTTATTTTTTGCATTGACTTTTCAAATGAGTGAGAGCATTTGTGCGTGTGTGAAACCATGAAAAGCGAAATATTTTTTACTTTTTAAAGACTAAAATGACAATTGATCATAGTATTGATATAATATGATGTTCAGGCGATTGATTATGAAAAAGTTACTAATGGATTTTTTTGTCAGTTTATCAGCTAATAGATCGTTGTTGTGGTGACATTGTAGCTAAGATGCTGGTCTGTTTTTCCAGTGCCTGACTTACTAACAAACACACTAATGACAAATGTAAATTCACTGTAGTATTGTAGTAGTTCACTGGAGTAGACACTAGGTGGCAGCCTTGTTTTGTAATTTACCATTCACCTTTTATTCATCCAGATTTGAAGCAGTCAGGTGTGACACTGTACAGCAAGTAGTTTACACAGCATGTGTAGTGAAATAAGATGCCAGCATTTGTACACTTTTCCACCTCAACCATTTGCCTTTAGTTCTCTGGATTTCCAGATTTGTGACATTGGTTCAAATAAAATGTCCCTATTCAAAGCTCTTTGCTGGTCGGGAGGTTTGCTCACATTATCTTAATGTGCTTTCCTTGTGCTTGTTTTCCCCGCTGCAGTAATCGAATTAAAGACCGAGGATAGAAGCAAGTTTCTGGACGCTCTCATCACCCTCCTGTCATGAGAAACTCTGAGGAACGTGAGTCGAGCGACTGAGTCCAAGTTCTGTGTCACTATTCTGAAATGAACTGACGTGAACACGTGCAGCATCAACAATTCAAGAACCTCTTGTTGTTTTGGTTTTAATCAGTTTGTGTAAATTGTACAGTCTCTTTTTTTATTGTGTGTAATTTTAAGTTTTGCTTCTAAATCCATGTTTTATTCATGTCTGTTCATTTAATCCACAACCAACTTGATTTTAAATATCTTTAATAAATCATAATAAATGACTTAATTGTTTGTTTTCCAATAGTGTGTTTATTTGTTTATTATTGAGCCTGCAGATCATTTGTATTTTACAGATTCCGTTCACTAAGTTTTTAGTTTGACATTAATCTCTGTTTATATCATCACATGCACTTAAAGTGAACAGCTAACACTTTATTTTCCACCTCCATGATTTTTTTAAAGGTTTCCAGTTCTCAGTGAGTTTATGGAAAAGTCAGTTTAAATCATAGGAACTAACCTGTTCTATGTTTGTTTAAATATTCCAAACACACGAATGGCGCACAAAGTAAAGTAAGTGTGTAAGTAAGTGTGTTTGTCCTCACTTAGTATTTAGAAACAATAGAACTACGTTGTACTTTTAATCATTATCAAATCATGGAGTGTTTTTCCTACGTATTTGCTGTTATGCGAGTACACGTTTAATCATGTGCTGATCGGTTGTACATGTGGTTTTGAGATTTCTTAAATGACAATTTAGTTGCGTTTATCTTCAGTGGAACTTTACTTGACGTCACTAAAGGTTTAAGACAATACAATGTATAATTTTCACATACTCCTCTCTTAAATATGAACCTGTCATATTATTGTACATGGTGATGCATGCTTTCAGTAATCAGTTTCTCAATCTATCGGGAGCCTTTGATTTGCTTACCGTTCATGCAAAGTACTGTATGTACATCTAACACAAATTTCTACCGTTAACTGTGGGAAGGCTGGCTGATTTCTTCCTTCATTTGAGGTTCATATCAAAGGAAAAAATTTAATATATAAATTTAATGGTCATTTATTAGCTTTGATCTATGGGTCAAGCCACTATTGTTATGTGCTGAAAAACTACAGAGACCTTCATTTAGTGCCAGGTCTTTGTTTGAAAGATCTGGCAGTGTATTTACTGTTGGCAGCCATCATACCCAACAGGAGCAAATAAAGTAATCCACACTTATTAGTCTTTTTATCTTGATCCAATCTTTTGTTTCACTCGGGCGCAACTTGTGGTTCCACTCGTAAACATCTGCCCTATAGTGATCTGCTGCTGAGGTGCGTCTCATTTGCGTGAGTTTCTGTAAAAAAACATTTCCATTTTAATGAGCCGAGCATCTCCTGAGGTCAGACTGAACCTGGACCCTGGAACCACATTAAAAAAAAAAAGTAGGCCAGGTCTACTTGTGGTGATTTGCTCCTGGCTCAAAGACTGAGTGGATAGGTGGTGGCTGCTGAGCAGGTCTCTGAGGGCTACTTCAAATCCTTATCACTCCTGGACCAGGATGAGATCATGACCTTCAGAGTGAAGGGTGTTTTTTACAGGAAATTGGACTGGTGTGGGAGCAGTAGGACTGAACGTGCCATGATCTACGTCGTGCTGTAGCAGGGATTTTTCCGTTCTTTTTTGCCGTTGTCAGGGAGGGACTGTGTACTGTTGCCACTTATTTAAGTGTAAAAGTATATTATGTTTTGTGTGAGAAGATCTACATCCATTCAGAATATACAGCACAAACAATCCTACAGTTTTCCCAAGGGAACAAAGAGCCTGTTTATGTCTGGAGACATTAATCATGTGGTCATTAACAAATCTTCAGCCTCCGTTTCCTCTTTTATCGTCTTCTCTTGGGGTTTTTTCTTTCCAGGAAAGCGTGGGTTGACCATATTTAGCGTGCAGAGAAGATCTCACTTAAGCATCGAAAGCTCCTCTGGAGCATTTGATCTTCGTCACCGCATCCAATTTTCTTGGTGGTACAGTAGTGCAGTGGTTAGCCCTGGTGTCTCATGGCAAGAAAATTCAATTAGACTGCCCGTTTGACCGGAACATTTCTGTGTAGAGTTTGTACATTAACATGATGTTGCATTATGAGCCAAGTGTTTAGCTTAGAGGCCATTTAGAGTCCAAAGACTGCACATTGGCTTTAGTTCAGACTGTAAATTGATCAGCTCCGTCTCCTCCTGGCTGTGAGCCTCAAAGCATGAGCAGTTTTGAAAATGGCAGGTGTTCTTAAGATATAACATATTGAGACTAGCTGAACTACAACTTGAACCTAGAAAATGAAAAGCATACAAGACTCAGTTTTAGGATTTACTAATAAATCCAACAACATGAATAACATACAGAAAAAATTTAACTGAATTTCCCAAAATTGCAGCGTGAGGGACCATTAAAAGTCATTTATGACATGTTAAATGTCTGTATCACAAATAAAATCAGCAATCAGCAGTATATGAAGTATATAAAGATATTTAAGCTGCTGCTCGCACCAGAACTGCTGAAGCTGCGGAGGAACTGAGCCCAGGCAGTTTTGTCTCCTAACACTTGTGAAACTGACTTTTGAATTTGAACATTACAACTCCTAAATGGATATTGGAGAGATTTTATTTTTTTCTCCAACAAAAACATCAATACAAAATCTACGTTTTCATCTGAGGGAACACAGAGAGAGCATCAGTGCTGCTGCTGCTGCTGCTGCTGCTGCTCCACTGCTCCTGTTCCGAACATCACTTGGCCTCTTCCCCTTGTCCATCAATCATTTTGCTCTCCATCCCCCATCTTGCACCTCTGGTGAAATGGGGCCACTGCCCTTTCCATTGCTCTGCATCTGAGGAATGTACCATGCAAAACACACACAGAGGGAGACATGCCCTCGGAGGCAAAGCCCGTGTGCAGAGCTGAAATTTGAAGGCCTCACACTCCAGCAGTCATGTTGTCTCAGCAGTGGCCAAATGCTCAGTGAAGTATTATGAGAGGGTGATGTTGATGTGGAGCTGAGAGAGTATGCTTTTATTTTTGTGAATATATGAAAAAAAAATCTTTCATATTTCTGTATGACATTGTGTTATAAAACATTTATATACTGTATATAAAAAAGTGTAAGTGTGAAAATGATGCCACAGTATAGTGACTCTGCAACGTCAATAATAGTGTTAATAATTTTTAAAGAATAGTTATTTTCATTATTAGTTTTTACTTATTTGTTGATGAATTCAATATAAAGTCAAGAAAAACCTTCTTTGAAAGAAATTCAAAGAACTTTATTTGTCCCCAGAGGCAATCTAAGGCACATTGTGCACATTTACAAGAGTCAAACATAAGATGGCTTTTTTGAAAGAATAAAAAATATATAAATACAGTATAAGAACCACAAACTGTATGTGCATAGATGCACGTTGCAATGCAGATTAAATGGAGACAACATGGAAAGTAGATGTGAAGAAGAAGTTAGTGCAATGACTGGAAATAAAATAGATTAAAAAAAAAAAAAAAGATTTATTACATTTCCAGAGAGTTTGTCACGCTTGACATTTCTATTGTTCCCAGCGTCTTGTAGAACATGCCTCGGTTCCTGGGCTTTTCTTCCTCACCGCAGACATTTTGACCGGTCACAGTAGGGAAAGCATCAGTAGAAGTAATCAAATGAATAATGGCTGAATTCCGTTCACCTTGCTCAGTTAAAGGGTGCGTGTTTTGCTCTCGGTCCTGCTGTCCTGACATGAACTTCACAGAGCCATTGTTAATGTTATCAGTAACACCTGCCACCATGAGAAAGGCCACATTCTGTCCCTCCATGTGATCTCACGCTGACTTCAATGTTGCAGGACTCCACGCTCCTCTTGCCTCATATATATATGTGTGTATATATATATATATATATATGTATATATATATATATATATATATATATATATATATATACACATAGGCCGATGCAAACAGTTACAGGCATAGTTGTGCAGATATATGTCAGTTGCAGCCGAATTATCTGCAGACAGCAGAGTATTTATCTTAATGTTCCTTTAGGGGGCAATTGAAGCACAAGTGCGTCTGCACATAAACAGTGTCTCCATTAAAATATGTCAAGGATGGGTAAGGTTAAAGCACAAGTGCATTCTTTGAACGTCCCTGTTACTGTTCGCCACTCTGACGGCCTCCTGTGCATTGCTGATGGTTGCAGCTAAAACCCCTCAGAGAACATTAATGGGATCATTAATATTCTTTAAGTGAGAGATCTTTGTGTTTGGCCAATAATGTTTGTGCTAAGGTTAAAAATACCTCACAGTCATTTTTTTCATCCTTTAGACCAGAAAGTCATCCTGTCCATTGAATAAATGTCTTTCACCCTGTCCATCCACTGATTGAGACTCTTTTTTACAGGCCATTAGTAAGATTGTATCCCAAAGTCTTTCCTATACTAAGACATATGTTACCCCAGAAAGATGTCCAGAAGATATGGGAATGGTCTGAACTCAAATTGTTCCTGTGATTTGAATATTTTGCTTTTAATAAGTGGTGTAATGAAGAATCGGATCAAATGTTTCCAACCAAATAGTGTTTAGTTTTCTTCGTCCCACTAATGTATCCCGTGCTGTTCTCATTCTGTTTCTGGAGAACCTGATATATTATTTTGGAAAACATCTGTATTTTCATTCAATCTCAGTCTGTTATCAAACACAGCTCCCAAATATTTGAAACAATTCACGTGAATTAGTGTCATAGATATATCTCTGTGTTTTTGTTTCATGTGAACGATCTGTTCAGTTATCATTTTTGTTTTCATCCTTTTTGTCCCTATCTTCAATGATCTCCACACAGGCTTAGTTATAATAGAAAGTCAAAGAACCACAGCTGACTGATTCTGTCTGTCTCTTCATGCTGTGAAAGGATAACCACACACACCAAACATCCCATCCAACTTCAGTTTATGTCACGCCCACCGTCGTCAAAAAAAACACAGTCATCTGTGCGTCAAGCCTTCTGTCGGCTCACAGTCAGCCTTAATGATGACTAACCCCTGTGACCTTTAACCTCTGGAGCCCTCTCACAGTTGGGATGTTATTCCCTGAATCGGAGTCTCTTCTCTTTCTTTGTTTTTAAGTTCGCTCTGGCAAAAGAGATTAGTTAATCCTGGATAGAATGAGTGGATTTGATACAGAATTATGTTACTTGACTCAGAGTCAGTGGAAAAAGTAGTGTCATTGATGCAGTAATCTTGTTTCATTTTTATTTCATTTCTGTGTATGTATGTACTGTATGTCTGAGTGACAGTGCCTCTGACTGGCAGTCTCTCTCTCTCTCTCTGTCTCTCTCTGTCTCTCTGCCGTTCCCTCTGGTGTGCAGGAGCTGACATGCATCTCCATCAAGCTCAGCCTACAAATCCCTGTTTCTCCACTCACTGAGGAGATTTCTCAGACTTGAGAAATCTCCTTTGTTTGAACATTTATTCTGTGTTTTTTGGACTCCCTGCTGACCCCTGTTCTCCTCTGTTTCCAGTTACAGACCTGGCCCCTGTCGCCACTCAGTGTTCTAAACTGAACACCGAAATGTGCCATGTTGTCACTTTGAGGTTTTGGGAAAGGGTTCTAACATTTTATGGACCAACAACTGCTCCATTATTCAAGATATCAACAGATTATTCAAATAAGTAATGAGAGTAATTATAATACAGACCTAATTAAGACACAAGCTAATATCTAAAGGTCTACATAATACTGGATATGCTTATGTACTGTGTCAAACACTGACAATTCCCTGACTTACAATAAGGCATGTATTTATAAATATAAATTATGATTAATTGTTGATTTGCAGTTAAGTAAATCATTATGTGTGCATGTGCAAATTCTGGCGTGTGTGTGTGTGTGTGTGTGTGTGTGTGTGTGTGTGTGTGCATGTCTTAAGTAGGCCGTGTGAACCAATTGTCAAGCAAACCTGTCTTTGTGAGGACATTTTGACTGGTCCACACAACTTTAACGGGCTTTTTGAGGATTGTTAAGGTTAGGGTAAGGGTTAGGGTGAGGGTAGGGGGCCTAGGGAATGCATTATGTCTATGAGTGTCCACACAAAGAATCCAAAACCAGCATGTGTGTGTGTGTGTGTGTGTGTGTGCACATGCATATTAGATAGTCTGTTTTCTCAGCCCCTGATTGCTCCAACATCCAATCCAACATTAGTGTGGGAGTCTAAATGACCACGAGAGGCCAAAGCTAAAAGCAGCACCACCACCTGTAAAAACACACGTGCAGGGCTCCTTCACTGATTACAAATATGGAGAATAAATGCTGCTGTGGTTTACAGCTGCAACCCTCCATGTTGGAGAAGTTGGGGTTTCTTTGTCCGTTGTTCATTCTAACCATGCCAAATCAGAAATGTCTCTCGATCCCACCAAAACATTCCTCATGCTGCTCGGCTCTCCCTTTATCTCAGCAGAGGGTTATCATCCACTTATTTGTTTGGTTCCACCTAACCTCTGTGTTCTTGTACGTGTCACTTTGTGAGGACCAAGAATGGCACAAACCATACGGAGTGAGGACACTTTGTCTGGTCCTCACGTCTTTAAAAGGATTTTCAAGGGTTAAGACCTGGTTTTAGGGTTAGGGTTAGAATTGGGTTTAGGTTAGGGTTAGGCATTTAGATGTAATGATGGTCAAAGTTAGGATAAGAGGCTAGGGAATGCATTATGTCAGTCATGTTATGTAGACTTCTGCATACCAAATCCATTCTCCTCTGACGTCCTGGATACTGCTGCTCATATAACATTCTCTGTCAAGATAAATGTATTTTTGGGTGAAAGTCAATGTTGATCAACTGTCTTTACCTTTATTCATCATTCTGTTACCCAGGTTGTCTGTCAGCAGGTTGTCTTGACCATGTCTACATGCTTAAGTGCAGTGAGTTGCTTCCATGTGATTGGCTTATTTACACTAGATATTTGCCTTAACAAGCTGTTGAACCTAATAAAGTGGTCACTGTGTATATAAACAAGTCAATACATGCTCATACAGCATATACAGTATGCACTCATACACTCATGCTGCCCATTGCCAAGAGGAAAGGAATTGGGCTGCTCCTGCACCCAGCTTGTGTGTGTGTGTGTATGTGTGTTTTCACTACTGGTGTGTCAAAAGGATGGCATGTGGCACTATCACTAATCAGTGTGTGTTCAAAAATGCCTAAATCTAATCTCAATCTCAGGCATGAAACGAGTTGAGACTCCTGCTTCAGCTTCTTTTTCTCTCATATTTGGAGATGGAGCCGTCACATAGACACTCTGTTACTCACTCTTTAAAGAAAACACTTCATCTATTGCCGTCTTATCAGCAAATTTCAAATTACATATCAATGCTAACATGCTGTGCAGTTCTGGGAAAACTTTAAATGAATTTTTTGGCAGCTCTTATTCAAAAATATTTTGTGTTGGATGATGTTTATGGTCACAACTCCATTTTTCTGATACTACCGTCAATGTACCTTTTGTTTACAATCTTGTAATAACTGTATAATTCATTCCCCAGTGTGGATTGGTCACAATTAGGAGTGCACAGTGCACTTAAAGGTCAAGTGTGTAAGACGTAGTGACTCCACTGCCGTTAGTAACAAACAGGGGAGTCACTGGTGGTAATAAGGAAATGTGCACACAGGAGGATGAACCGGGATGAGGGGGTGTATCTGCTGTCACACACCTGGAACGCCGACAGTAGGAGGCGTGGTCGACTCATCAAATCTGACAGGAAGATCGCGCCTCCTAACCCTGCTGATAAGGCATGTCACCACCTTACATCAAGTGAAAGTTCTAAGGAAGGTGGAAGATACACGCCGAAACTAACAATTCAATCAGTGGACATAATGTACTTTCACAACATAGGGCCATGGTTCCCAACCTGGGGTCCAAGCCCCCCTTAGGGAGATCACATGGGGCTTCAAGAAAAAAAGGTTGGGGACCACTGACAAAGGGGACTAATTGGTGGTGCAAGATGGTAGTCTCCATAAAGCAAGACCCTGATAGGCTTTATCACCATGTGTGAACTCACTTGCCGGTTTGAATGTAACGGACATTACCCCATATTGAAAAATCACGCACCTTTAAATCATCGATGTAATGCAGAGTGTAATGATAAATGTTACAGGATAGAATTTACATGTTGTGTGTAGACATATAAAATACCTTGTGTTGGTAGTTGTGTATATCTTAGGGAGGGATTTAACTCAATATCAAGCTCTCTCTCTCTCATTATCTCCTGATACACACACACACCCTCCTCCTCCACACCCTTCATGTTCCTTCCTGCTTCCTGTTCTGCTGTCTGCTGCACAGGAAGCCTGGTCGTGTAACTGGGCCGTGAAAAAGCCCACGAGTCACCAAGCCGCAAATGTTGCCAGCCTCCAGGAGAAAAGAACATGTTTTTTTTCTGATCTCCATCTCTAAACACTCCGGCTCGCACATTGTTTCTCAGACAAATGGCTCATGGGGTCTTTAACTCCACATACAAAGCCACGTTTGTCCTCCACTTTTAACCACCTGCTGACTCTTGGCTTAGCTATCTATGTGCTCGGCCCTGCTGTGGAGTCTGGGAAGTATACGCACCTGCTGACTCGGTTCTACGTCTGAGGGAAATAGTCTTCTTTGTTTCATGAATCATCAACAGTGGTGGAAGACGTTTATAGATCCTTAAGCAGTAGTGTATAACTTAAATATAAACAAATGTTCGTTATGTTCAAATGAGTTAAATGAGTTTACACAATGCCTCTCAGCGCCACATGACTCTGGGATTTATATCCACGTGGAAACAGGAATTTCCCTGTAAGACCTTTTTTCGTTTTCATTTTAAAAACTATTACTGTAAACGTGGCAAAAATGTCTTTATCCACATGAAACTCATAAAACAACTCTTAACGCTGTAGTATATATGCCAGGCCTATAAGTGGAGCTGTAATGCTGCAACAGAAATACACTAAAAACAGAAGGAGACGTTGAGCATGTAGAGAGCATGCATGCTGTGTACAAACTTTTTTTTTTTTTTTTTAAATAAAGCTTTATTTGAATAAAAGTATACACTACAATATAAAAAACTCTCAGAAACAAAGACAAAAGGTAAAAAAAGTTAAAGGAATATTTCACCAATTTGCATTTAGCTTTGTATTACTAGAATAGAGGTAGTATTTTTGGAAAATGGTGCTTCCCAACCTCAGTTTCCCCTGAGTTGAGAAATATCTTCATTCCTTTCTTTTCTTTTTTTACGTGCCCACCAGTGACACTTGGTCCTGTTATCGTAACTGTTAGCAAAGATGGCGGACACGGTGGTCCCGTCCCCCTACCAGTGGGGCTAAAAAGTGCAGAATTAGCGTTGCAGTTTCAAGGCTTGGACCAAGTGTCACTGGTGGACACATAACAACAAAAAGAATGAAGATATTTCTTGACTCAGGGGAAACTGAGGTTGGGAAGCAACATTTAAAAAAAATAATACCCCTATTGTAGTAATACAAAGCTAAATGCAAATCCTTTGATAAAGTGAATAGACCAAACTATGTCCAAACACAAGAGTACGAAAATAACGCTGACGAAGGTAGAATCAGCAAATCAGCAAGAGCAAGACAGAGAGGGGCGACTCACCTTTGTCCTAAAGTAGCATATTGGAACAAAAATGCAAGGGTGACGTTTTGAGATTTTCCCACACTGATTTCCAGTTCACAGAAATCCCTGGTTCTGTGTGGGTAAATAGTCAAAACAATAAAATTGCCCTAGTAAAGGTAGAAGGCCTCAAACCAGTTGGAGTATGACTGAAAACACAAAGACGTGGCGATGAAAATTGTTCATCAGCTGAAGGATGCAACAAAAAACAAATAAGAGTTACGTTGTTTCTGTTAACAAAGAGAGGCAGAACAAAAACAACAAGTCGCCAAACGTGCGCTGTAATAATTCAATTTTTTAACGATCATCTGATTTACAGGCACATTTTTAATCTGTAAATTATGTGTGCCATGTGAATGTAGTGTAGTGAGAATATTTATCTCGACAGTGTGGGAGAATACAAGCTCAACATGGAATGAAATGGGCAGATATTGACTAAATAAACTTTTTTATAGTGTATTTTGTTGTTAAAACTGAATAAAATATCACTATTGTACAAGGAAAAACAAAAAATTGGCTGTGCCACTTATAATAAGAGCAGAAGGGGGAGGTTGAGGGCTGTTGCCCTGATCAAATCCAGCAGATTCTGCTTCGATGAGATCATGACTGATCAGGTGAGGGAAGTGACTGATCAGGTGAGGGAAAGTTCGTCAACCCAACCTCCCCACAAACACACAGCTCTCCCTGGCGGCTGCACAGACATCAAACATGACCTTAACCGCGAGGTCCCCACTCCTTCAGGCTCAGGGAGGTCAAGTGTAGAGGTCAGAACGAGTCTCCCTGTGTGACGTCATCTTCTCCCTACAACACCAGCAGCTCATTTGTTAACGTTCATGTTTTATGTTCTCTTTGGAGTTTGTTTTTGTTGCCAGTGTGCAACATTTGCAGCATCATGTGACATTTGCTCTTAAAAAGAAACACAATGAGGGAAGTGTGTTTCTGCTGGCACAGCTCGTTCCGCACTGACCATTAAAGGCTTTGAGTGAATTCCCACTGCGTGTGTGTGTGTTTGTTTGCATATGTGTGTGCGTGTGTCCATGCTTGCAAGAATGTCTGCTGGACGGCCCTTTTATAGGCTCATCCATACCACCACATTATAGCGCCCCGTTACCAGGCAACTGCAGGTTCTGGCTGGTTACCATGGCGAGTGTCCATTGAGTGATGTCTCTGGCCCTATTTGCCTCCCTCCTTATTGGAATGGGGGTCTTTTTTAAAGGTACACCCCCCTCAAACTCACCCCACTGCCCCACCCCACTCACTGTCTACACTCACACACACACACAACACACACTTGCTCATACAACCCCCCCTTCTCCGCCACACACACACACACCCCACACTTCGTCACCCTCTGTGCGGTGACTAGAGAAGTGGAATTAACAATCCAACAAAAACATCTCACTGAGGCAGACCAGACTGGACCTTCTAGGGAGTGGCTCAGTGGAGAAAAACCCACACAAAGGCCTGGTTGGGGACATGTAGACTACTGAACTGCAGGTGTGACTAAAAACAACAATAATTTGAGCCATAAAAAGAAAATGTGTGTCACTAAAACACCTCCCGGTGTTGTGTAGGAAGTCCTAAAAATGAATGAATGAAAATCAAACAAATGCTGTAGAAAACAATAGAGATTTTTGTTTTTAAAAACGACTTTGTTGTTACCCACGACTGGGTTTAAGGCTGCGACAATCTGGAAAACATATTCAATATATTTAAGGAAATATTGATTATTTGTGATTGGTGGCAGATCTCAGAAGATAAAGAAACATTAATCTCCCACAACTCAAGTTAACATGTTCTCGATGCTTGTTTTTGTAGGACCAGCAAATAATCACATTTGAGAGTGTGAAAGCATGTCTCATCAAAGATTAAATTGTTGCTGAGATTAGTTTTGGATCAGGTAATTCATTATCTGACAAGTTTAGCTGACAACTCAGCTTCAACACGTTTTTTTTTTGGTTTGGGGAATTGCAGTTTGGTCTCATTTAATTCCACAAAACTATATTAAATCAATACAAGAAGTTTCAAGCTTCATGTGGTCAAATTACAAGTCCTGAAGGTCCATTTTTTAATCAAATGTTAGTAAACATTCTTCTATAATCGTACTACCAGGGTCCTCCAAATCAAATGTAGGACTTTTTCAACTCAAGAAAATTCAACTCATATCTTACTGTATTAATGATCTATTTTACAGGATCATTAAAACACTATGATGTGAATTTAAAAAGGTATGTTCAGTTCAGATATGTTAGATTTCAGATATTTATACTGATATGGTTAATGTTCTCTGGTTCTAATGGGGGACACTTGCCACATTCCTCTAACTGTATGCAGACTTTCTACATGGCCATATTTTTAACATATAAGGGGCCATATGACCCACTAAGATCCTTACATCTGCACCTAAACAAGTCTGGCTAAGCTTGTGTAATCCAGCCACAGTTTCAAACAAAAGGGCTGTTACTCATACACGCAAAGATCTTGTGTAATTGGATTTTTCTACAGTTGTCACGAGTTAAACAAAGTTTGATCCACTGAGTTTGGGTGAATGTGGCCCTGGAGCAGCTCTGCATTTAAACTAATTGCTTTAGCAGGACGACGTGTCCATCCACGCCGTCCTGATTGAGTGAGATGGGTCTGTGATGACGAATGGAGTCACAATTCCAGCAGCTTCTCTGTGGCTCTAATTTGGACGCCTTCCATTGACCGTGGACGAGCAGGGTGGGGGTGTTCTGAAAGAGGGTGCGGGTGGGGGCCGTGCAGTATTGTGAGTTGAACAGCAGAGCCCCACTCTCGCTGAATGGGCATTGTCATCTGGATTTCTATGGCTCACCAAAAATACTTTCTCCCGCCGTGGGGGTTTATGGATCCACGGTGGGAACGTTGAGCCTTATTACGCACAGCCGTGACGCACACTCCTGCCTCTGCAAACCAATAACTACATGATCTAAAAAACTATCAATAACTTTGTTTATCATCATATTCGGTTTAATCTTGATAAAAATGAGAAGATGCTGCATCTTTATAGGAATGAACATTACATCAAATGTCAATAAACCAACAGAAAACGTTTATTCCTTTTTTTTAAAGAGAAAACACTTCTTGCTGTGACAGTGATAAATACACTTTGCAGGTTCTCAATGTAGTCGGGAAAAAAGGACTGTAACATTTCATGCTGAGGCCTGTATAGATCCCAGGATTTCCGGAATGTAGGCCTACATATGGGTCCCAGAAATAGACCCCAGAGTCAGCGACACCAGTTTCTGTTTATGGACAACACAAAAGCCCGTCCGGGATTTGTTAGGTCTTCGCCATCACATGTACTTTTCTCTTGGACAACACGTCGGCGTGAGAACGCAAGTATTCTCAGATACAGTAGCCAACACTTTTGTGCTGACAATGCACAAAAAGGCAAACGAACAGTGTATTTACATTTAATGGCAAGAGTTCCTCTAGAAAAGAACATCAACTTTATAATTACATGAGGAAACAGTTTGAAAAATACTAATCATTTCGAAAACTTACAAAAGCAGGTACCTAACAAAGATACTCCTTTTTGTTGCGAGCTACCTCTTGTGGTTCTCATAGTCTTTTTTTTTCTTTTTCTTTTTTAAAACCTCCTGTGGATACAACGGGGATTTGTGGCGTTGAATGTAAAACAACAGAGGTGCTTCCATTGGTTTTCAATGTTCAAATTTCAGATAATAAAAAAAATATACAGGTGCAAAGATAACGTCTGTTAAAAAAGCTGCAGGTCACTTTTACGCACCGACTGCGCCGTGCCACGCCACACGGCTACACATAATTCCTCTTGTCATAGTCCCCGTTCTGAGTGCCTCTCTGAGTCGGTGCGTATTTTACCGAGTATCCCGTATTCCCGCTGGCAGGACATGAGCAGCACAGCAGCGATCCTCCGATCAGCAGCAGCGCTGTGGCTGCCCAGCCGATGTAGAGCGCGGCGCCGATCTCCCTCTTCTTGGATGGGGGCACCTGTGGGTTGTAGAAGTCAGATATGATGTTGTTGGCCATCCAGCAAAGAGGCACCAGCACGAACAGACCGCTGATGATGTAGACCGCCCCTCCGGCGTTCACCACCCGGGCTTTGACGTACTCTGTGCGGATGCAGTTGGTGCATTGCGCCCCAGCAATCGTAACCATGAGCCCCAGCACTCCCATCACCGAGGAGATGACGGTGAGCGCTCTGGCCGCCTGCAGGTCGTGGGTGAGGGCGAGGATGGAGTCGTGCACCTTACACTGCATCTGACCCGTGCTCTGCACCACACACGACATCCACAAACCGTCCCAGATCGTCTGAGCCACCACGATGTTGGCCTCGATGAAAGCCGTCACCTTCCACATGGGCAGTCCACACGCAACCATGACCAGGAGCGAGCCAATTACGCACAGCGACAGTCCCATGATCTCCAGTCCAGCCGACACCATTTTCGCAGTTTGTGTTCAGTCAACTCTGAAAGTTTCCAAATTCTTCCCTGGTTTCTGCTCTTCGCGAAAGGCAGGTGCACTTGTGTACTGCTGCTCTGCTTCTTCTTCGTCCTCGTCTCTGTGCGCAGTGTAGCGTCACTCCTTAGATGCACATCACTCTGCACGAAGATGATAAGAGACAGTGTTTCTGAGTGTCTTTGTTTGTGAGGAGATGTAAAACAACTGGAATCACAGAAGCACCGAATCACGAATATGTGCAGGGTGGGGGTGTGTGGACTGTAAGAGAAACTTTCCTCCAATCAGCCGTGGCCGCATCCTCATGGGACCAATGAGGGCGCGGGGAAGTTGTGAGCCTGGATAAAGCGGTCCAGAGCTCATTGTTCGTTTGAACAGTTATAGAGGGGGAGACGGAAGACACACGGGGGGTGATTTAATGGTATGTAGCAATTGAAATGCAGTGGTTCAGTGAGTCAGGGCGGTTGTTGATTTTTCAAGGGGTTTAATACCACCTGTCTGCGGTTTATGTGGCTGAAAATGGCCATTTCACACCCTTTGACAACTCTGACAATTCACCAAATGTCAAAAATAATAATTAAAAAACCTAACATTTTAATTTCAATGCATTTCAATTTAACACAGTTTTCCCCCTTTCATGTAAGACACAATGGTCCCATATTGAGTTAACTCTTGAAACTGGTAGCTTCAAAAAGTCATATTTAAAGTAAGATTTTTGATGGTATTATTGCTGAACTTGCTAATTCCTGAACAAATCCTATAGTATGCCACCCCATTTTTATCCCTTTGGCTAAGTTTGAATTGTTTATCAGATTGTTCAGAATTATTTGAAATTATTTAATTCTATAATGTTCTATAAATTCTACATTGTTCTTAATTATTTTCAAAAATTCAAAAACTCATTACTTGGTAAATCGATTGATCCTTTCGCTGATAGAAACATTTAAAAATGAAAATAGGGGGAGTTATGTAACAGTTTCAGTTGATAATAGCATCAGTACAAAGATGAAAAATTAATATGAAACTTTTAAAAGGGAATGGAAAATCAGAAAATTGATGAATCGACTATTTATTGATTACTCAATGAATCGTCAACTATTAGAGTGTGTTTTTCAATATTTAAAACAAAATTTAATTTTATTCAGCGTTAAATGTGAATATTTTCTGGTTTCTTTGCTCCATATAATAAGGAAATCATTAAAACCAAATAATTTGTTTGTTGACAAAATCTGACATTTGATAACGTCGTCAAATTTTTTTTTTACATTTACATTTTATGGACCAAACAAGTGCTCAATTAATCTAGAAAATAATGGACAGATTAATCGATTATGAAAATAATCTTTAGTTGCAGCCCTAATTATTATTGAGAGTCTGGAATCATAATTTTAGAAAAGTATTATAAAGGATGACTTAAAGGTGTGTAAGAATTTGTGACATCTCATGGTGAGGACGCAGATTATAACAAGTATCAGGGAGCTAGAATGGCATTTGCATTAGAAAGGATGTTATTTTTTTGTTTATAGGTTTTTGATTTGGGGCTAATTATAGCAGCACAGCATCATAAAACAAAGCCCATACCTAAGTAAAGTAAAGGCTTATGGTGCATTTCCTTTACACCAGTTGTTGGAACTTGACCGAGTTGACCATGTTCCAGTTGAGAAGTTGAGAACAGTGTATTTTGCACACACAAACAGCGTATCGGGTCCATGTATACAAAAATGGAACAGTGCATGTGTAGGACTGATTTACTGTAAAACAAATGAGACAGAAGTGCAATTAACAATAAAAGTAGCAGTTTTTGTACCAGTGGCATTCATTTTAGAATCTTAGGCCTATGTTGGAGTTGAGAAATTCTGACTTCCAACTACAACTGGAACACGCCAATACTCTAAAGTGTTATGTAAATCATATTTAATATGTTGTTTTATGTCGGCGCGCAGAGAGAAACCAGTTGAAGAAACTGTTCCACTCGAGCGGCCATGTTGGATCTGACAAACAATGTATCTCTGAGGCTCAGCCGCCCCGGTCTTTGAGCCGCAATGGCGTTTGTGGCGCAGCACGATGGTCGTTAGTAATTAAAACTTGAGGGACGAGGGCGGACTCTCGGGAACGGTTTCCGGGTTTCCTTTCCTGGGCTGGGACAGCGGCGAGAGTCAAAAAACCCCTGTTGATAAATTAACGACATTTCAAAGTTACGCTGAGGTAAGGCTCTGTTCGGTGCTTTGTCGATATCGTTTTTTTAAAAAGGCTGGGAAGTTTATTCGGAGCAGAAGGCAGAAGAGTCATCGCATTGTCTGTTTAAACCGAACTGGCAACAGGACACCAACCGCGCTGACAACTGTTGCATGCCAAAGTTTGACATGTTAACTTTTAGTGCTGTGTTAAAGCCAAACTACATATATTAAATGTGTTTAAATGTTGTTTAAGGACGCCTGGTGTTTTACCAAAGCTGCTCACACACACTGTAATGTCATTGCCCCAGTTGTCGCTTGGTAAACTCGGTCAGTGTCTGACAGACTGGGTGTGGTGGACTGGACACCCAACTGTTGCAAACCCAGAGGCCTTCACACACGTTTAAAACTGAAGCACACTCTGTTTAATTTTTGTCACAGTTGTCCATTTTAACTGTTTACATTCTTCAGGTATTCCAAACAACTATTTAGACAAGTGGGTAAGCCATTACTGGAGGTAGAACAAGGCTCAGCAGTGTTTTCTATGTTCTCTATACATTTGCCATGTATGCGATGGATTCACTTATAATGTTTTACTGCCGAAATACATTGGCAGATCATACATATCCATAAATTAAACTCGAGAAATTATCTGCCAAGGCTGTTATGTTTCCCACAGTGTCAGTAAACTCCTGAATCAATATCTGTATCTAAATTACTGCCTAAATAATCTCCTCCTTGGATACTAACTTTCATCTTCACAAATCTGTGCTCCAAAGTAGCCTGAAGCATTTCCTCATTGGTAGGCGCTTCCCACAGTGTTAAATACAGGTTACCAAATCACCAACAAAATCTAATCATTTCTTAAAGCCATAGCCTACATCCCCAGGAAAGTTAGACAAATCTGTCATTTTCATTTTGAGTTATTGTTTTCAAAGACAAGTACCGAAAACACAACCTACTTAGCGGAGGTAATAAAACCAGGCCATATGTCAGTAACCAGGTGTTCCCTTTAAATGTTGAAAAACAGATGGTGAATAGCTTGATCTAGTGAAGAAATGCAGTATCACAAATATAAGTGTATATTTGGTCAAAGTATAACATTTTTGTGTTTATGATAAATGTAGTCTTTGACTTTTACCTTTTGCTGTATACATATTATATTATTTGTAAAACCTTGTAAAAACACTCTTTTGAGTACCCATTGTCATAGTTCATAACTTCACAGTACACTCCTCCACAGACATTGTACTCTGCTGGCCCCACCTCCCTCTACATCAGTGTCATGTAAAATCTGCATCCGATGTGCCATTCAAAGTATTAAGTTTCACCAATTTCCTGTAAGTGCCATTGTGTAACATTCCTGACCTTTGAAATGGCTTGCTAACATCCAGTCAATTCTTGACCTTTTTGATTGTAAAATTTGCGCAAAATAATTTTTTTGTTTAGACAACTTAACAATAACAGTGGGAAACAATAACATTTTCATTATGTTTCTGTCTAAGATGTGGCGGAGGGCCACTATTGAAGAATTATCATCCATCTTTGCTTGTGTTTTTGGCTCAGTGAAAACATACAGATTTCACTTCCTTTCTTGCTGAGTTGTGAACAGTAGGGGCAGCATATCAGACTGGGTTTGCTGTAATCTCAGGCTGGCAGCTATCCTTTTAATTACACAAATAACCTAGCCTTTTTCCCCAGGGTCGGACACAGTTAAATTTGATATTTGATGGACAACATCCCTGGAATTTAAAGTCTCTCTCATCCAGTACCTTAAACGCAGTCGGACCTTTCCCCTTCCTGTGACCTTATCTCACAAACACTTGCCGACACTGAAGCGCTGGGGAAGTCATCCGTCGCACAATTTTAAACTACAAGGAGATGTTTCTTATGATTCACATGGTGTGAATAGAGTATCAAAACTTCATTCATGTCAACAAACCCAAGTGGACCTGCTGCACTATTATGACAAAGATTTGAATGATGATGTTACACAGCAAGAGCTTGTCATCCACTAAGAGACATACGTTAGAAATAACTTTGATGCCTTATTTATTTTAATTGAGCAATTAGTGGATTCATTCAGCCATTATGTCTGTGTGATGTTGAACTGACTGCATGGTGATAGAAAAATGACTAATCTACATGTTATATTCATCCACTATGAGCCTTGTTGTTACTTTATAAAGCACCAAGATGTGGTTCTCACAAAGAAAGGGCGTATCAGTTAATGGCACAAAAGGGATTGCATTATTCCATATCAAAAACAATGAAGAGAACAGAATTTGACTGGTATCTATTGTACATATAACACAATACATCTCCGGATCTGATGAAAAATACCAGATTCCCAACTAGCTTCTGGTTTCTGCTGTGTCTGTATGACTGAAACGAACTGTTGGAGACATTAATTTTGTCTGTTTCAGCATTACTTTAAAAAGCATTTGGTGGGAAAAAGTATGTAAATATACCATGAAGCAGCTGTGTTAGAATAACAATTTGATTCTTTATGCCTAAGATTTGTGTGTGTGTGTGAGAGACTATACACACACAACTTTTTTATACTGAATAGCTCTGTTGCTGTATTCACTTGCCAGTAAATGACCATAACTGCTGTGATGCCACTGAGTTCACCAAATAATCCATGGTGTGAAATCATTGCATTAGTGTTTCCAGTAAAAACAGTCTTTTATCCATGGAAAGTGAGTGTGTGAACCCTTGACCCTGCCTGTCAGGAAGGTGAATGGCACGGCTGGCTTTTTATGGCTGTACTCCAGACAATAAATCAACTGTAAATGTATTACATGCCAACAACGTTGGCTTTATTAAGGTGACATTTTTCCCTTTTGGCTCAAATGCTTTAATCAACCCCACGTCTCGCACATCGAAAGTTGTGTGTAAGCAGCTCAGCAGCATGGGCGATTAAATGGCCATTATTAAGAGAGTATTATTCAAGTGTGCCTCCCGCCTGTCTGTCCTGTAGTGTTGTCTTTGTGATATTACTGCTTCGGTATTAGAACACTTTAATTAATTTGCTGCTGGACTAATGTTGGTTCCCACAGAGCCTGTCAAGGCACAATGATCGGGTTGTGTATATGTGACACACATGGCTACACTTGTGTGGGCTGCTACATTACCTTTGATGTTCATTAACAATGAAAACACTTAACTAGTTTTTGTGTTGTGGCTTGATAGCAGTGGAGCTTGGTTTGTCAAGCCATCCAACACTTTGATGCAGTTTGAAAAGTTTGACTTCTTCTCTAATACCACATTTCTGTTTTTTATTAAATATCTCAACAGCCACTGGAAGGATTATAATGCGATAGACATAAATATTGTACCCAGAGAATGATCCTGACCCCAAGCAGGTCCCATTTTTTTCTAGTAATATATCTATTAGCATAAATTCTGTAAAAACATTCATGTTCCTCAGAGGTTATAACCATACGACTTTCATCATCTGATTTTTTTTTCTGATTTATCACTAGGGTGGGACAAAAAATCTATTTGACTCTGTATCATTGCCCTGACTCATGAAATATGATTTATCAAAATGTTGGAGCCAAATGGTTTCACTGCCAACTTGACTAAATCAATGGCCCAATTTCATGACCCTTTGTTTTTTAAGTAGCAGAAAACTGAGAAAAAATATCCATCACACCCAAATTATATATTCAGTCCTATTTCTAAAAATATTTCTTAATATGAATTAAATTATAAAAAATAAAGAAAGCAAATAGGAATATTTCAACAGCTAAAACAAATGAGTCTTTGTTATTGTAAAATAAGATAATCCTTTATTAGTCCCATAATAGGGAAATCTGCAGTCATGGTAGGTTTGCTAAGGTTTAACTTGCCATTCAAGGCAAAGGTAATAAATAATAAACATGCATTTTCATATTTATGAATGTACAATGTAGAAACCTATTTGCTAGTTAGATTGTAAAATTATAGTATATACTGTATACAGAATGTGTTTGATATTTACGGTGTCCTGGGTATGACACTAAACTGCATCCAGGCAGAGTGGGGAGGTCGTGCGTCGGATCAGTGCACCCCAACCTGAAACCTATAAAAAGTGCACAGGTGACCATAACAACTCACTCTCTGAGCAGCGTTGGGTTACTAGGGTTTGGAACCTTTAAGTCTCCAACGACAGTTGTCTTGCAACTGACGGATGAGAGTAGTGCCAGGCCGGCTGGCATAAGGCGGACCCTGACTATAATCAAGACTTCCGGCATCTTGCTGCAAGCACCCCAACCAGAACGTGCTGGTTCTGGTTGGGGTGCATCCGCCAGCCTGATCGCAACCTGCGATCCACTGTAAACAAACTCATGCGAAGGCTATTCGTGCCAGAACCAACAAGCTTCAACTTTCTTACCCAACAATTGAGGCCCAAAGGATCTCATATTGAACTATTGCTCGGAGCAACTGCCTAGTAGTAAATGTTGCCAGGGATTGCACATGTTATTGCACTTTTTAAATTACACTGGTGATATTGCACATGATATGGAGTGGCATGTGGTCTATTAAGAGTAGAGCTTGCTCTACCTATTGTTATTTTACCACATTACTTTGAAAACTACTGACTATTTATGCTATTTTTGGTCCACTAATTGACTTTATTCACCTTGTGTTAAATTTGCATCAACGTACTGTTTTATTGCTTCAGTGTTTTAGACTTGTACAGACCTTGAGGCCTTAGCCTGGCACTCTTCACCCCAAATGGCTGTTGTCTCCTTTGGCTTTCTTGCATATGGCCAGTTCTGAAGGTGATCAGGGGTGAGGCACGTGTTCTCCCTCCTCCCCAGCTGAGCAGCTCTGTATAGGAAAGGCTTCGGGAACCAGAAGGATAAACAGCCATTGTTCCCCCTGTAGGCTTGATGAAACTACCCTGTCAGTGTGAGAGATCTCTGCCCTCTTTCATTAAGATACAGAGGGCCCCCTGACTGCCATCAAATGCACGCAACAGTGTGAAATGGGTCCCATAGTGTCCACAAATGAGGAAGGTCACTTCAGGTTCCCATGCTTCCTTTTTTTGCCAGCTACCATTACGTAACCAGAGTGCATCTCCATTTGGCAGCACACTCCTGCCTGCCACTTTCTAATGCTTATCACACTCCACCTGTCAAGGATCAGTGTTTTGGCGATAAAATGGAGCCTGTTCTTCCTGCTCAGTCATTATGTGGCTAATTTATCAAGCCAGCTTGTTTCTCTGTCGTCTGCTTAGGGTCATAGATTTGGGCTTGTGCATGGGCTATGCATGAGTGTCGGAGTTAAAGTGGAGTATGGGAACCAACTTGTTGCCTGGAGCCCTTAATCTTTGCTCTTTCCATGTGATAGTGTTGGAACTGTGTTGTCACCAGCTTGAATAAATGTTTCAACACGTATTCAATGTGCACAATTCTTCAGTTAACAGTGTAAGCAGTCTGAGTACACAGAGTTTATGATCAATGCCCAAGTCACAAAATGACTGATGTAAGGATGATTGCCAACAAATAGCTGTATGGATACCATTATTGTATCATGTCACCTATCAACTGAGTCTATGAGGAAATCACTTCATGCAATATTTATTTAAAAAAAAAAAAACTATATATGTATCGGTATGATGAAGTACCCATATTTGCACGTAACTGTTCACCTTAATCTTGAAAATGTCACATTTATCATAAATAAATGGGCTTCAAAGGTTCTGAAAATAGAGTTGATTTCAAGATTCTGTGTTTAGGAAAGTTTAGTCTAAGGTTGTCCATGGACAGAACTCACATCTTAACGTTATGGCTGCTAATTTTTTTAGCAGCCATAACGTATTTTATCACATACAAGCTTATCTTGGCACAAACAAAAAAAACGTGTAAAATAATGTTTAAATAAATTCTTTAGGATTTGTGAAAGAATGAATTTGCTACTAGTTAACCTGAACTACAGATTTCTGTTTTCACTGACTGCTTTTATTTTTTCCTCCAGGAGCTTGTCAGACATCCAGTAAACGGTAGCGATGTCTCAATCTGGAGAAAAGGGGAAGGTAAGTAAGGCAGATATTTCATCTCATTACATCACATCACAGCACTATGACACATTGGCTTAGTAATGACGAAGGAATTATAATCTGATGCACTCACACTATCACATGCAGAAAGTATATCCTGTATAAATTGGTTTCATTATGACCAGTGGGTATTAGTTAGGTGCTTTATTATTATGAATTTTACTTTCACCTTTACACTAGCAACATGCTAAATTTGATGAATTAAATGAGGGACATGTCAGGAGAGAGATGGTCAGTAAACTGTGAGGAACATCATTAAGCCATTCCATATTTGTTGACAGTTCAGTACTTCCCCATTAATTGTTCCTGACCCTTATTGTGAACATAGTTGTTTTGTATTCTAAAGTTCCCAGATGCAGCAGGTTATGTTGGGTTTGCTAACCTCCCAAACCAAGTGCACCGGAAATCTGTGAAAAAAGGTTTTGAATTCACCCTAATGGTTGTAGGTGAGTACTCTTAATGTTGCTTTAATAGACACATTAGGCAGATGTATGATTCTTTTTCAGTATAAAGATTTATTCTCCATTTTCTTTGGTTTTCAGGAGAGTCTGGTTTGGGCAAGTCGACACTTATAAACAGCCTGTTTCTCACTGATCTCTATCCTGAACGCTACATCCCTGGTGCTGCAGGTACACTCCCTAGTACATCACACACACAAACACACACTCACACACACACACACCCATACACAAAATAACATGCGCAAATATACACACTGTAATAATAGAGAAATGTCTGCTGCAGTGTCTCCAGCAGTGCTGTACTTAAAGAGGAATGTTAAGAATGTCTTAGTCTCAATATGACCCTGCCCTTCTTATGACTTGACTTAGATTAGGACTTGTTTGCTTAAAAACAATTATCCATGCCCTTCGTGGCAGCTTTTATATATGTATGCAGTATGAAAGCATATAGTCCTTTAATAAGACCAAAACCATAGTTTTGTTGTTTTGTTTTTTCATCTTGAAGCCTGTTATGGTTGTATGAGTTCAATGGCTTATGTGCACCCAGGCAAAAACAAGAGTTCTCATCTGTCTCCTCTTTGATGCTACCATCAGTGAAGGCATTCTAGCACATTTGCATACATTTTATTAAGTCAATAATTTATTATCATTATTATTATTGTTGTTGTTATTATTATTATTATTACTTTTTCATAGTTCACAACATTAAATAATACAATTCCCGCAGGTATCACTTAAGCTTTTGTGACTCTTATGTCCGTGTTCTTCCACTTCACAGAAAAGATTGAGAGGACGGTGCAGATTGAGGCATCAACTGTGGAAATCGAGGAGAGAGGAGTGAAGCTTCGTCTCACTGTGGTTGACACCCCTGGATATGGTGATGCCATCAACAGCCAAGACTGGTGTGTTTATGTGCTGCAGAGGAGTGAGAAGTGATAACACATTAAGAAATGCTTCCTGTCCAACAGTGTCTCATATTTCCCATCTGACCTCTACTGTACAACTCCCTTTCTCGTTTCATCCCAAACTCCTTTTTCCATCTCTCCTCCCTCTGCATTCTCTGTGTCTAGATTTCCACGAACTGTGTGTTTACCTAATCAGCCCAGTGGTGTCCATCAAGCCTTTTAGTCCAGTATCTTGCTTGCCCTGGTTGTACTCTATTTTTACACTACTGAACTCATACACTTTTCTATGAAGGCCTCAAAAGAGATGTGCAACGATAAAAACTGACTCATAATTACACTGAACCAAAGTTGATAAGAAGCCTGCATAGAAGACATTTAGCCATTCAGTCATTTAATGCTTCATCATTTTTGTCATCACACCATATATATGATCATTCAACTGACTCATTGCTGGAGTCCAAAAGAATATTAAACTCAGTTTCCTTCTCAACTTATTGCTTGATTTACTTAGCATTTTTTGACAGTCATCGTTTCAATGGTGGAGCAGACTTTCTTTGTTATGTTGTTTGTGTGTTTCATTAAAGAGGCTTTTGACCATTTCTCTTCATGTGCCTCTGATGTCAGCTTCAAGACCATCATCCAGTATATTGACAATCAGTTTGAACGATACCTCCATGATGAGAGCGGGCTGAACCGAAGACACATAGTGGACAACAGGGTGCACTGCTGCTTCTACTTCATATCCCCATTTGGACATGGGTAAACAAACAAATAAACACACTCTTGTACAGACTACTGTGACCATAAATTACATATTATTTCCAATTTCAGGTCATCGTGCCAACATCCAGGATAACCTGAAGTAAATGGAACATAGCACAATATACAGTGCATGATTTGTACTCATTGGGAAACACTACATGCTGGAGAATGAAATGATTTTTAATTGTTATTAATTTTTTACATAAGTTTAAAATGAGCATAGTGTTGTGTGACAATTGATACCCTAAAGGGAGAACTTTATTATTTCATCCATCCATCATCTACTGCTTTGTCCTCCATTGGAGGGTCGCAGGGGGCAATAGGCAGTCTGCCAGTCCATCGAAGGGCCAATCACACCTATGGTGTATACCAGGGCTCGAATCCGGGTCTTCTTGCTGCAAAGGCAAGAGTGCTAACCACTACACCAACCATATGGCCCTTTGTTATTTCAGATCTTTAAAATAATGAATCTCCTACTTTCAGGTTAAGCTGTTTGTGTTGCAACAAATACAATTTTTTTTTAATTGTACACCACCAACATTTGTCCAGTTTCTACATTGACACTACTAGCAATGTTCTTATGACCTCACAGTATAATTATTTCTCAGTCACTGTATTGGAACACATCCAGAAAATATGCATGCAGTTTTAAAATAATACATTTTTCAGGTGTGTGACCCTTACTCTTGAACAATAGCTCCATTGTGACTTTCTTAAAACTGGAGTGGAACCCTAATTGTTATTGGTACAGCCTGTGTTTTCCTACTGTTTCATGTTAACATTAGCTGCTGTTAAAAAAGGCGATTACGCCAGGTTTATTATTATTTATGTGCATTGCATACACATGTTGTATGAGTTAAATTAATTTATAGCTTGCTAATGTATAAGACCAATTTTCAGTCACAACATTCCAATTCAAATGCCAATGATCAAAGAATTTGACAGACATAAAAACAACATAGCTGGTGCTGTCCCAAGACGTTTGTACTGTAATCTAATTGACTACTATGTGTTTTTTGTTCATTTTTTTCTTAATTTTCTTCTTTTCTTTCTTTTCTTTTTTTCTTTCTTCTCTTTTTCTTCCCCAGTCTTAAACCTCTGGATGTGGAGTTTATGAAGGCCATCCACAGCAAAGTCAACATAGTCCCGGTCATTGCCAAGGCTGACACACTGACACTGAGGGAGCGGGATCGCCTGAAGAGAAGGGTGAGTTTGTTGTAAACTCACACACAGCTCTGCCTTGTTTTCTGTGAACATTATAAATATTCAGTGAAATATCTAAATAGATGTGGGTTTTTATTCCCGCTTTATGTTCAGCTAAAGAGGGCCACTGAATACAAAGACAAAATTACTTTTCCACCTTTCTTGGCAGCTTGGAGTATTAGGCATCCGTGAGTTTGTGTGATAAAGCATATTTACATTCCTCTGTAATGACAGTGATGTATTCCTTACATACTTTGATGGAACAAGCAGTTTGTTGAAAAGGGAGGAACAACATGAAAGAGGAAACAGTAGGAGGGGCACATTAAGGAAAATACTCTTGTCTTTATAATATACAGTAGATGGAACACATGTCATTCAGTGTCGACCCGTCCCAGGTACTTCCTGTCTGCTTCCCTGCACGCTCCTCAGCTTCCTGCTGTCCAAGGGGCGAGGACAGTGCTACACAACATACATTTAAACATACACACAAACTCCTCCCAGCAACACTTTCAGCTCATAACCTCTCACATGGATGAGTTAGGTTGTCCCTCCTCCTTTCCTCTTTAACACAGTGGCTGTGTTTCTTTAGATATTACAGGTTTTGCAGAAGTTTGTGGCAGAAAGTAAAAGACACTTATTTAATTGAAACTTTAACAAACTACAGTATTATTGATTACCATGCTTTTCACACAGAGGGCTCTAAAATGAAGTTAAACTATTTAATCTGTTTTTAATAAGTTAATCTATCATTATAAAATGTATGAGTAATTGTTATGAATAAATATTTGACTATAGCTTCTCATATGTAACAATTTAGTGTTTTTCTACTTTTTAAAATTAGTATCTTTCAGTGGAGCAAGGCTTAGATTACTAACGTGGATGTTCTTATTAAACACAATCACAAGCTACTCCAATAAAGATACCGCCAACCCAAAAGGCAGATGATGGTTTAATTTCATATTTGTCTGTACCTAGTTCAGTCCTCGGTTGGAAATATTTACAGTGTGTGCGGCTTAAGTTGCAAGTTTTTCATCTCAGCTCTCTTCTCTGTGTATTTAATTGGAAGTCATTCTGTCTCGCCACCTGCCCCTGCATGCCCAGACCTCCCACCTGCCTCCCATTCAGTTCGCGTTTGCTGGTGGTCTGGCAGGCTCAGGCCAGTCGTCTGAGCAGAGTCCAGCTGTGGAAGTCTGTTCAGTTCAAATTCCCCACAGCAAAAATGCTTAAATGGCTGATGCAGCATCTTAGGAAAAGAAGAGGTCATAGTTGGAGGACACACACTTTTCTTCTTGTATTTCCTAAAACAACAGGATATAACATCTGCCACAGAATCAAAATTAGAGAACCTGATGAATGATTCTGTATATAATCCAGGACATAAGTTTCTCCAGCATCAAAGGTGAAATTCCTTCACTGCACGGACCCACCAGTTTAATTGTACTCTGTCATGTTGTTTTGTGTTTTGACCTTCCTCAAACTTTCTGAGTGTTCCTCTGGCACTTAAGATGAACAAAAAACACGTTTCCTGCCTGTGTTGACCGCCTCCCCAAACTATAGAAAGTCCCCAAGCTTGTTGGCATTTTAATGCAGCTGCCTGCAGGTCAGCTGTTTTGATTAGATTTTTGGCAAACATTTTGTTTAATTCTGGCCATGTTTTCCTTTTCGTTCAGTTAATTGTTGGACATCTTATACTGTAAAAATGTAGCCAGTAGCCACTGAGTAGGAAATGCTACAACAGTATCGCTCTGATCTAACCTCGAATCATCCACATCACTATCTGTCCAGTAGTTGGTTCACATGCTCCGCTAAGTGTACCCTTAACAGACATTTCCCACTGTATACTAAGGACCAATTAAATGTTGACTTCAACAAAATGAATTGCACGCACACATAAACAGATGCAGATGCACACCCACACCACACACACACACAAGTACCTGGATAAATAGGTTTATTGATTTGCCCTAAGAAAGTTAAGATTATCCCAAAATACATTCCTAGTTTAAGTTTTAGAAGAATGAAACACAAAGACATGTTCAAATTTCAGATTGCCTGTATTTAATGACAGTAAGTTCCTGGACAACCCATTATTGTCAGGAAATACACAGGGTTAATTGAGCAATCTGCTCCACATTTAGCACTATATTTCCCTAAGGAGGGCTTGTTATTCCTAGCAAATACAACTTTTATCTTCGTCTCAATTTGTTTAAAAAAAGGAGGGAATAAAGGGATTCCACAGTCATGCCTTTGTGCCCAGCAAAGTCTCTGTCTTTAATTCATGGATATTTAATTGTTTTTGACAGTATCTTAAATATAGCCATGTACATTAGGAGGCATTTGTTTGACAAAGAAGATTTTAATTGGTAGATGTTATAAAGTGAAACTATGTCACTATGTTGATTAAACTATTAAACTATGAGGTACATTTGGTCCATTCAAGACAATTGTGGGTGTAACATGCTCTTTCATTTCCTGACTTTCCTAATGGAATCAGTAATCAGTTTTTCTACTACCCATGTAACTATAGTAGGTTTAATGTGGAGCATCTTTGTAATTCCAATTCATCTTTTCAAGTATCTCTCAGTAGAACAAACACATCAGGCTTGAGTGTTTGTTGGTTTGATCAGATTAATTGAAGTGGCTCTTAGGTATACGTGCCTGACTCCTGCTATACAGTCCTGTACAGTGTACCAGGGCACAGGCCTTCCTTTGAGGTCAGCGCACCAGCTGCCAAGAACCTGCCAGAAAGCCGAGTGCTGGGGGAAGATTGATATCCCCCAGTGTTTCTCCCATAGTATTTATTACTTTGTTTCTGTTTTTTTGTTGAGTACTTTCTCACCGTTTTAAAAGCCATTTGTCTCTCAGTAAAGTAGGACCTGCTCCTCTCGAGGCTTGACTTGTGTTTTCTCTCATTATTAGGGGGAAACATCTTGTGGAGAATAATAAAAGTTTCCTGCAATATGTCAGGAGTGTACCATTGACGAGATAGAACCTGTTGTCCTCTACAGCATAAACCCACGTACAACCAGTGAACCAACTTCCCATAGTTCAGCTTTCATCTATTTAGTTCTGCTTATTCCTCTGCCAGACGTTCCTCTGCTGGCAGTGCCTCACTCAACTGCGTCATACTTTCTTCCTCTGCCTCTTGGTGTCCTCTTTTTTAATTTTATTTAATGCCAATTTCCTTCACGGGGGTCTTTGTAGTCAGAAGCTCATAAGTTTCCCTGAGGAGGGTATATTGAGTGGCTGATCCTCTCAGTCTGGGACCTTACAGTCATATCCTGTGTGAGGCTTAAGTCTTAAATTGCTATAGTGGTTATTTTCTGTTTCAACATACTGTAGATGACATGCAGTATGCAGCTGGTTCAGTCTAGAATCTTGATGAGAACAAGTAAAATAACAGTTTTATGTGTTTTTCTTTAAAATGTTCCTAAAGCTAGAGCCCTAGATCTTGTGTATTTGTATCATGTTGTAGTAAACTGAATATCCTTAGGTTTCAGATAGTAGACAGGATTACAAAGTTGACTCTGTATGAAATGGCTCAAAACGATAGTAGAAAGTTAGACCTAAGAAAATCATACTCAAACATTTAAAACCCTGCATTTAAAGCTGTATTTAACCCTTTTATAATGACAACAAGTTAACAGGAGTCATTTTTGCAACAATCCTCAACCCTAATCTATTTCATACCTCTTTTTCTTTTGTGTGAAGACTAAAGACTCTTCTCATAAGCCAGAGGTTGGCAAGAGCTAGAGAACCCAGGTCCTCCTGCATTCCCGCACCAGGCTGCAGACAATAATTTTGCCCCATTAGCCTTTGATTTCTTTCCCTTTGTTTCTTCAACCACTTCTTTTAAAGCTTTCTTCCTCTCCTTTCTTCTGCTGATATTCCCCATCCATCTCTGCTTGTTGTCTCCCACCCAGAACCCTCTGTTTCTCAGTGTTTGTCCCTCAGCTGCCATATTTCACTTCAGGCCATGGCACTGTTATGTTTTCCCTTCATTGTGTCACTGGTTGTTATCTCCCTCAGCTGCTCCACCATATTACCGCTACGTCAACCAGTTCTACAACCCCAATGGGACACATTGCCTGTAAAGCTGCATTGCTTATACCAGCCGCTGTGGTCACCAGGTTTTCTTAAAGTGCATTTTGTGAAGCAATTTTAACACAAAGGGGTAAACTTGTGGGGACAGAACAGCTATTGAGGTTGTAAAGGAAATTATTCAACAGGTGTACCCAAGTGATAAATTATATGTAATTATGCAAGCTTGATATTCAACTGCATTAATATTTTTTCCCTTGTGCGTCATCCATACTGGTCCCCCAGGCAAAAAGGTTTAGTGGTGATTACTTCATTTTTCTCTCACTGCTCCTGTGTGTGTTTGTCCATAAGTGTATTAGTCCCTGGTCAGCTTGTGCTTTTCCTGCCAGTGTTGCAGACACGCGGGTATATTTATTTTTTTTGCCCTCCAGCAGCCATTGTGCCAGGGCATGGTCCAAGTCTCTACAGATTTAAAAACAATACATCTGCATTTTTTTTGCCTCCTTGAATGAGCAGCTCTATTACACACAAACGTATTCTCCCAAGTAAAGAAAGTACAAACCCACCACACTGTGAAAACAGCAGGTTTCCTTGTTTCGAAGACCAACCTGAAAATATGTTTTTTGAACTTCCCCACTAATGAGTCACATTTTGTACACAGTTCGGTCTTACTGTTGAGACCCTTCTCTTTGTCATGATGTGTGGGTAAAATCTTTAAAATCCTACTCAAATACAAGATTACATGAATAGCTCAATTGTTTCTCTCCATGCTCTTTGATCAGAAGGAGATGTGGGTGGTCTTAACTGTTCTAATACTTAGCCAGGACAATGGGAGTGTGTACGTGTTAATATGTACATGTGAGTGTGTGTTGATCACTGTTGCGTGTATGATGCCCTCTAGTCACCAAGGTTGTAGGGTTTCAATGGTACTTTCCTCCTGAATAAATGTAGCTGTTCTTGCTGGAGTTGTACTAGTCTGGGTTGACCACTTGGTCTCACACTCTAACTGGATAAGTTACTGTCTCTTTGCTGCTATGATTGAGGGAGTTGCTCTGTAGATTTCTCTGGATGTCAGACATGTGAATATACTTCTGCCTTCTCTTGCGAAGCCATTCTCTAGCTCCCAGTGGTGGTGACCTACTGGGCCTATGAGACTCCTCGCACGTAATACCTAAACTCTGCTCCCTTCTCCCGACACCAGATTATACCTGTTGATGTAGTGAGGCAGCAGTTCACTATGCTTATGTCTACGTGAAAAAGTGTGTTTGTGTTTGAGGCTGGTAGGCGGTCTAAATCTATTCGACCCCCCTGAGATCAGGTATTGTTGGGGCTCCCTCACCTTTCCGCTTAGAGCCAGTAAGTTTAAAATCATTTCCTGGAGGGAGAGAAGTATTTGTTCCCATGAACGTCATGGTTTGCAAATTAATATTGAAGCTAAAGAAAAGTTCTAGCAAGGAATCACATTTTCCTACTCAGTTTGCCAAACCTCTGTTGTTTCTCCTGCACTTCCGTAATGGAGGCACATTCAATGCGTCATCTGCATCATCACACACACACAGTGACACACAGCTTTGTACTCACTGCGTGTAAATAAGTACATTTGTTGGCAGCTGACTTGTGTGAGAGCCTAACCAAATTATTATATTTTCTAATTTATTTTTGAATGGAGAAAACTTGGTGTTGGAGCAGACTTTGTCTTTGTTTCATATTCTAGGAATGCTATCTCTACACATAAAACAGTCTGTACTTATGACTCAAGAGGCTTTGTTCCTTTCTACAACTAGATTTATAACAAGAGATTACATTTGATTAATTGCAGTATTTCTTTCTTCAAAGTGGGATGAGGCCATGGTGTTGCTTGTCTAGAACTTGTACAGTATAGTTTGCTGGACAGATGGAATTCCTCCAACTGAAGTATGTTCCAAAATATATTTCAAACCAAATTCCTAAAAAAAAAAGAAAGAATACATTTTCTTATAATATAGTGAATTCCACAAACTTCTCCTGCCAGCTTTCCGTTCAAATTTCCTGATGCTGTCTGACAAAGGCCCTGTCTTTGCCCTTTTGCCTGCTGTGTTGGCTCAAAGTTACTACATTAAATGACACAAAGTAAGCCTTTTTATTCAATGTATTGTAGACACACAGCTGGACCTAGGGGAATCTCATAAAGAACAGGGAGCACTCAGAATAATGGACTTGCGCCTACCATGGTCTGGATTAAACTCAGTCTTTGGCGGGGGGCTTGTTCCTCAAGGTGTTTTTTTAGAATAGAACACATTTTAAAACTAATTTACAGCTGACTACTTACTACTTACTACTACTTACTACTTATAATGTTGTAATGACAGTGATACATAGTTTAATTCCCATGGCCAGTTGCATAGTTATGTCACTCCCCTTCTTCATAAGAACTTATGAGTTTCAAGATGCAGTTTGGTTGTTTTGTTTCTTTCTCTCTCTGGATTTGTAGATTTCCTTTGACTGCTCCGGTACATGTTTGTACTTCCAAGTATTGTTCCCCGGATTGTTTTTACTTTTGCTCAGCTCTGTCCTCAGTTATCACATGAGAGAACTTGAATGTGAATTGCGAGTGTGTGTTTGTGCAATAGTCTGACTGGACGGCAGTGGTTCACCATCACCACAATCCCCTCTTTTGTCTTTTAGCTCTTTCCTTTGTAAGTTATTTGTTTTCCCTGTTGTTTGTCTAGAATTAATCTGTCCTTGCTTAGAGGTGTTTGAGTCATTCATATTTTTGTGGGCCTGTTTGTCAGAATGAACAAATCCTGAAAATATTATTCCCTCAGCAGGTTGACCTGATGAAACGGTTGATCCGTATAATGATGGGTTTGCAGCCTGCTACATTATGATTTGAGGTTGTGGTTATATCTGCTGTGCAGCTGCAGAAAAAACTGCTTATCCATGTCATGACCTCATTGTGTGTAATTATATCTATGGTATGCTATATTTGTGCAATGAATAACCACTACATTATCATAAATACTGCTATTCCTGGAACTGAATGAGTCTGATTTTACTCTTGAATCACAGGCTTGTTATGATTCACCTGCTGCCCATCTCCCCCCAGCACACACATACAGTATATGCACATGCACACACACATGCACTTTCCATTACTTGCCGACATGACGGAACATTTCCACGAACAATGCTTCGTACTCAACATTGTGAGCAAGAAACATAAGGCGATAAATCTTTGTCTTCCGTTTCTAATTAATACTTACACAGAGTTTTGAGTGTCATTGTTTCTCAAGTGCCCTTGCAGCATTAGGTGGACGCTGCATAACAAACCATAACAGCACAGGGAGTGGTGGGGGTGGGTGTATTATAGCTGGACAGGATGATCATAAAGTCAAAATGGCTCCGGCTGCCAACATCTTTGTGCCAATGAAAATACACAACTGAAAAGATGAGGAGAGACTGGCGTAACATTAGGTATTAAGACTTACATCGTGTACAGTAAATCAGAGGGAGACAACAGGGATTTGACGCAGGCTGTGATTTTGACATTTGATGATCCCTGGGAGTTTTTGATTATAGGTGTCAGGTCGTACTAAGCACATGTTATGGAACAGAATAATTCAGGTAAACAGCCATTTTGCAGCTTTTGGCTTAGTTGGGTCTAGAAACGGATGATGGCAGACAGACTCACGTTTGTGCAATGTCCAGATGATGTTTCTGGATATTAATTGAAACCTATCATTCATAATACTTTGTTACATTCTTGATTTCTTTGTGACCTTCCAGTGAATTTTCTTTCCCCATTTTATTGCATTTCATCTGACATTTTGTATTCATGTGACTCATTTGTTGTTTGTTTGATTTTTTTCCTGTCATTGTATCGCACATGTTTATTTTCCCCACTGAGCACACAACGTCCCAAAACTCTCTACGCTCTGCCCCACCAGAGTGATGTTTATCCAGCTACCATAGTGAAAGCTTCTGTAAATTGTGTTTCAGTAAATGAAGGAAAAAGAGGCTCTGGTCTCATGTCACGCTCTCTTCTGGGTCACGCTCTCTTCTGGGTCCCGCAAAGCTTGTTTGTTTTTAGATCTACCCCACAACAATACCTAATTCTCCTCTGTACACACACTATCTCATACACACTTCACACAGCTCACTAAGAAAACAAGCAACCGTCATAACAAGGGCTCAAACAGGAGCTGCACTCTGTAGGAAAACCTGTGCTCACTTCCTAGGCTCCTGGCTGACTCAACACTGTCCTATTATACACTACAGTACATGAAAGTCCACCAAAAGTCAGGAAAACAACACTTGACATTTTTTGGCTCCATGACATAAGACTTCATTGTGGATTTGACTGTCTGCACCGAAGAAACAAAAGAAAAATGCAGCTTTGATCCTTAGAATAATAAATATGGACATCTGTCCCTGAGGGAAGCGGTGAAGAACACTCCTTTGTTTTAATTTGTTTCTTCACCGGGCAGTCTGTTCTTCAAGGAGGTTGAGAACGTCGTTTCTCACACACACACAGATGCACACAGGCCGTTATTATTTTTCACTTCTCTACCGTTTTCTGTGTTGGCCCTCTTTTCCTTCATGGGGTGCTTTTAATTAAATGTGTTGCTGCAACAACAGGTAGTCACTCACACCCTGCTATTATCCTATAGGGCGGTCTTACTCTTTTACTTTCTGTTTATGGCTCAGAGTGGCAGCTGCCATTTAGTTCATATGGCAGTTTTGTGTTGTCTACCCTTTGTATAGATGATTGTAGTATTTTGATAAAATATAGAAGTATCTGCTATGCTGGAATTAAAGCTGTAGTCGTATGTGTAAGTAGGAAAATGGGGGGAACATGAAAAAACATTCATATTCTAAGTTCTATTATATACAAAATGAAGTATAAAAACACAGTTTAAATTATAAATTATATATATTTATTAATTTATTAATTTTAAAAAGTTAAATTGTCTCTCTGGTAATAGGTGCAATGATACCATTGCTGCTTTCAAGACAAAGGAACACGTCATGGAGGTCACAAGGGGGTCACCACTCTGCCTCTATATTAACCCCCTTGTTTTTACCCCTCAGATCCTGGACGAGATCGCTGAGCATGGAATCAGAATTTATCAGCTACCTGACGCCGACTCTGATGAGGACGAGGAATTCAAGGAGCAGACCAGAGTCCTGAAGGTTAGTGTGGGTCTCACTGATTATAACACCTGTTTAGAGCTGGTTTAGAGACGGATGGTCTATTTCCTCATATTCATCGTTTAGTCCTCTCTGCCTCAGTTTTCCATATCTATTTCTATATAGCACTGTCTCTCTTCTGAGAATTCACTGACTTGAATTTTTCTGTCTTAGGCAAGCATTCCCTTTGCTGTGATTGGCTCCAACCAGCTGATTGAGGTGAAGGGGAAGAAGATTCGTGGTCGTCTTTATCCCTGGGGAGTCGTTGAAGTGGAGAACCCCGAACACAATGACTTCCTTAAACTACGCACCATGCTTGTGTGAGTTTCCCCTGGTAATAAAACTGCTGAAGTAATTGGAAAATCTTAAAGGAAGTCTTTCAGAACCTTCACGTACTATTATGCTCATTAAACAGGTTGTAAAAGTCGATCAGAGAATCAAATCTCTGCTGCCTTCTAGTGTGTAAAGATAGCATTGCATATTCGTCCGTTGCAGGACCCACATGCAAGACCTACAGGAGGTGACTCAGGATCTGCATTATGAGAACTTCCGCTCAGAGAGGCTGAAGACAGCGGGCAGGTGAGTCACAGATTCATATCAGTTAAACAGCAGATGTTCATGCTCATGTTTTTAGCAGAATTCATACAAATACAAATGAGTCATTTAATGATTACAAATATTTAATCTGATTTCTCCTGCAGGGCTGTGGATGAGGATGTGATGGATAAGGATCAGATCCTGCTCCAGAAAGAGGCAGAGGTAAAAACTTTTTTCAAAAGCTCACTAGTCTCTGTTTATTAAGAATGCGAGGCAAATCGATCCACAAAAGCCATAGAATATGCTCCTATAGCTAATCCACATGTGTTTGTTCAAAGTATGGATTTATACCGAACAGATTTGATTTGAAATTATGGCTGCATGTTTTGCAAAATAACCACCAAATATCAATTGGGCAGAAAAGCTCATTTGGAGTTTATGTTTTTGAATTGGTTGATTATAGTTGGGTTGTAAATGCATCAGCATAAATGTCATATTATAACCTTTTGTTGTTGTTTAAAAGAGTTTAAAGACTATATTTATAGATTTATATTGATACTGGTAGAAGTAGTAGTAGTAGTGCAAGGTTCTGATATTGGTTTCGCATCACCTGTAAAAATTGGTATTCAGCCAAAGATTTTGTTTGGCTGTACTGAAAAGAAAAAAAAAAGTTAAGTCGTATTTATTTTCAGCCCACTATCTTCCATTTGTATTGTTTTCCTTGTGGACCATGGAGCCTGCACGTCATCGGGCAATAACCAGTTTCCTGAATACTTTTGATTGCCCTGTTTGTGTTACTGCTGCAGTGCAGAGCAGTGTAGTTAGAGGGCATGTTGCAGCGGAGCAGTTTGTAAACAGTGTTCCTTGGCAGGATATGCCATCACTTCCTGCCTGGATGTCCTGGCCCAGTTTATGGTGGGAATGACCTCAGGAATACAGGGAACCTGAAATATTAAGCTGCAAAGACTGTAGTTAATTTGTTTTTGTATTGAATCGGAGGAAATACTGTTACTGTATTCGCTTCATTCATTATTCTGTAACTCCCAACACTTGAAATGATTCAGTGAAAGTAGCTAAATAATTACATAAGGGAAAATAGGGCAGCTGAACAATCTATTAATTTGTATGTCTGTTCAAAAACACAGTTGAATAAATACTTGTATTTATTCAACATGGTCAGTGTACATTGTAGTTGTAAATATGGATGACTTTGGGTTAAGTTAAAATCTAATGTGTTTGAGGCTTAATTGAGGAATTTCTGACCTATATTCATTTCCCAAACACAAGAAATGTGAAAAAAGGTTGAATAACAACAATTTAAACGTATGTCCTCAGCCACTAGATGGCAGTAGACGTCAAAGAAAGCATTATTGTTAAACTGTGACCCATGCGTTTTTTAAACTATCAGTGGTTTAACTGAAAACTCATTGACTGTGTGAAGCATTTTTGAGTTATTTATGGTCCCACTGTGGCTTAATTCACCTCACACCACACATTTTATGCCTCCTTCATTCTGAAACGGCTCCTTTCATTTCTGTTACAGCCATAATAACTGTACTGATATAACTTTAAGTATAACAGTAATTCATTAGATGTTTTTATGTGGTGTTAATTGTCTCTGCAGATCATGTTTGTTTTCTTCGTTTGTTCCTTCATTACAGTTCACCTTAAGACATGGTCACACAATATGTACATCAACATTCTCTGCACACTTAACGAATCACACAAGGATACTCAACAATGGTGATGGAGCTTGTGTGGAAACATGAATTAGATGTTGAAATCTAGTATATTATAAATAATAGAGCACAATCTGAAGATGTGTAAACAGTATATCGATTGTATTCAGACTTGCTAGTGGAATTAGATTGGGTTAAATTTTGATACCTTATGCAATAAATTTAAACAAGTCAAACATATCTTTATCCTTCATGGCTGATTTGATGTGATCTTTGCATGAGGTCCTCATTGTCCTGGCTCTGTTTTACCACATTTAAAGTTGGCTGAGCTGTTCTGTGCTGCTGCTGCTGGTCCAGAGTCTCTTTTCGATACTGTGTGAAGACATGAACATGGCAACCTATTTTAAATTTCTTCTCTCTGTTGTAGCTGAGACGCATGCAGGAGATGATCGCTCAGATGCAGGCGCAGATGAAGATGAAAACAGATGAGTAAAAGAGTCAAAAGGAGTAGAAATTGAAGCACACTGATGCCCCCCCATCCCCCGACATCCATCAATACTGCCACCTCCCTGCAGACCCACCAGGAGCCTGGGATCACATCATCTTCATCTTCACCTGTCCATCATCCTTCTCCTCCCTCCAAGCATCCATCCATCAGGTGTCCAGGAGCTCGCGACTATTTTTTTATTCTTGCAAAAACACTTTTCATAGCACATACTGCCGTCAACACTATTCCACAAAATAAAACTTAAGTAGAAACAAGTTCCTTTGTCCAGCCACGTAATGTATCTCCTCCAAAATGTAATGTAATGGTCACAGAAATCAGTCGTTTTTGAGGAATCAGGCAGCGTCAAAAACATATCTTTTTAATATTTAAATGCTTGATGACAATGACATGTTTCAGTTGTTTAGCTGTTGATTTGTGGTACTGTCAGTGACAACAGTACTAAAGCAGGATTTTTAACATTAGACTTCAATGTTTACAACAAATATTTGCACAAATCATGCATTTTTCTTAAGGCCAAGCTTCTGTTAAATCAATGTTCAACTTATTTTGCTTTCAAGACTCATTTGAGCGTATTTTAACTTAAAAACTTCAAAAGTTTTTTTATTTTTATTTTTTTTATATTGGTCATTTAGAAGCCTTTACCTCTGAATGGTGTCAGACCTTCAGTGTCTTCACTGGGTTCAGTCTAGTGATGCAGAGTGTATGTTTGTAGTGTGAAATGTTTGGCTAAGAACTAGGTACTGTCCAGATTCTGTGCTCAGTTTTGTAGAATCTAGAATTAGAAACCTTTTTTCTGTCTTTCAGTCTGTAAATATATATGCAAGAAGTCAGACTAACACAATTCAGGTACAAAATTAACCTGCCATTCTCTAGGATCAAGCTGTTGTATTAAAGTTCCATGCTGCTGCATGATTGTAATATTAGTGCCAAACAAAAAGTTCAGACTCAAAACTAACCTGCAACTTTTCTATTCAGAGTAGTAAATGAATGTGTCTGTATTAGGTTCACTGACATTACTTAATGTGTTGTGTCTGTACACTTCATATGCAGCCCTTCATCATAACTCTGCTGTGTGTTGGCTCTCTTATTTAAAAACACAGTAATGTAATATGTGAAAACCTTCTCCAGCCTCTCCAGTTTCTTCATCAGTGCCGTCAGACTTGTGCTGCCATTGGCATAAGTTATTTCCCCAATCTTTTGCTCTCGTATGCGTATTTGTCTGTTGTTCTTATTGAGACAAACCTAATTATTATTTCTTAACCATATGTCAGTAAAGACGTGTTTTTAAATGTCTACATTTTTGTATTCCTCTCTAAAATAAATTGTTCAAAGAAAATTGGAACTGTAGCTACAGTCTCTATCAGCTTCTGTACAGCTTCTACACATCACAATACAACTAAGAGATAAACAAAAAAATACAGATTATACAGTGATGTTCACAAAAGGACTATAGCTATTGCATTGGGTATGAAAGATGTCTTATGTTGCTCTGAGTCCAGGATTTCAACTTGATATTTAGAGATAAATGTTTGTTAGTTTACATTAGGTTTTTTGTGTTTGTGTTGACTGCATGTGAACTTAACAGATAGTTGAAGAGTCCTGTAAACACTTCATCATGATCTTTCCCAGCTGACAAACTGACACACGTACAGCTCAGGGACAGTGATGGAAAAGCACTGGCTGCTTCATCTGTCAACCTGGAACCTGGTATAATGCAGGACTCGCTGATGCTGGTGCTCAGGTGATGTGTAACTGCCCTAAAAAAAAGAGAGAGAGAGACAAAGTGAGGACTGATCTACAATAATCTAGATTTAAAGTAGATCTAACTCTTGTCTCTCAAGAGGAAATTATTTAACATCCTTCAGAACTGAAAACCTTGTCTTTTAAATCTGCAGTGTGTAACCTACGGTGATTTGCATGTGTGTCGTTATTATTCTGCTTGTGTTTGGTCTTTGTGAAGAGAACAGATAATGTAACATTATTAGTATACTGTGGCTCTGTTAAGCAATGTTAGACCTGCGTGAGGGAGTGTTTGTGTGTACACAGCAGCAGCAGCAGCGCAGAAGCAGGCTCTTCTGAAACTTTTTGTGTGCACCTGTTTTCGTTTTCAGTTATACTCCAACCTGCCGTCTTGCTTTACTACCACTATATTGCTGTCATCGTGTGACATTTATTTGGGATAATTGGCTAATAAATAGTTTCCTGAATGTAGATTTCCATGTGGGGGCGGGAGGAGTGAGCAGAGTCGAGCAGTTGTTATAATCTTCAGTCTCACCATTAGATGTCACTAATTCCTACAAACTGGACCTTTAAATGCAGAATAACACTGATGTCAGTGAGGCCTGTGTTGACCCTACAACCCCCTCATGGCACCATGTAGGAGCCCAGCTTGTAGAAAACTCTGCTGTGATTGGATGAGTGTGTGAAGAGGAGGAGGAAGAGGAGGGAGGAGCCTTCATCTGTCAGCTCAGCCCGTCCTCCTGTGCTGTGCCGTGCTGTGCTCTCTGTGCTGGGCTGTGGAGGAGAAGCGAGTGGCCGCTTTCTTTCAGCCGTCGCTTCGGTGAAATCCAGGGAGGAGAGCGGTCAACATGACGAGCAACATCAGGTACAAGAGCCGGATCCCGGTGAAAACTGGTGAGTGTGGACGAAACATGTGCATTTCTATAACATAGAGAGAATCCGAGCATTGACCTCTTCATGTTTCTGTTTCCCTGGGCGTCGCTGCGCATCCCTGCACCTGCGCCTCATCCACTCATCCATTCATCCATCCTTTCACGGCCAATAGAGGACAGCATGGAGGTAAGACACGTTCATGTGTTTATTTCTTTTATTTGTGAGTGCGTGTTATGAATGCACATTTATCTGACGGCTTTGTCAGAGCAAAGCGTCGCGAGGCAGCATCAGCATCATTGTTACCGTCTCTGACAGACGGAGGCCTGTGTTTGCGTGCGTTTGTCCTGCCTTTCAATGAAGATGCTCACAGTGCAGCAGACATGCTTTCACACATTATACACACACACATCAGCAGACTGAAGGTCTGAGGGGGTGGGGTTAGGTTTCATTTATAGACGCATATGTGGAGCAGGCCGCTGTCTCAAGAGGCAGCATCCAGTATGGTACCTAACAGATCTGAATCCTTCTTCTCCATCCTCTCCATCTACATCCTCTCCTCCAGCCTTCTCTTACCTCTTTATACCATCTCCTCCAACCTTCTCCTACATCCTTTCCTCTATCTGTATTTATTTATACTTTATTTATTCCCTTATTTATTCCCTATTCCCTTAAGGAAATTATGTCTCTGCATTTAATACATCCTCTAATAGAAACCTTCCTAGAATGAGGAGCTACTGAGCAGCACCAGGGAGCAATGGTGGTTGGGTACCTTGCTCAGGGGTACAACAGCCCTTTGACCTGGTGTGGACTCGAACCGACAACCCTCCGGTTACATGTTACAAGTTCCCTTTCCACTTGGCCATGGGCTATCCTCTACATCCTCTCCATCATGCTCCAACCTTCTCCTGCATCCTTTCCTCTATTCTCTACACCCTCTCCTCCAGCCTTTTCCTGCATCCTTTACTCTATCCTCACCCTCTCCAACCTTCTCCTGCATCCTTTCCTCTAACCGTCTCCTGCAGTCTTTCCTCTATCCTCTACACCCTTTCCTCCAACCTTCTCCTGCATCCTTTCCTCTATCCTTTACACCTTCTCCTGCATCCTTTCCTCTATTCTCTACACCCTCTCCTGCATCCTTTACTCTATTCTCACCCTCTCCTCCAATCTTCTCCTACATCCTTTCCTCTAACCGTGTCCTGCAGTCTTTCCTCTATCCTCTACACCCTTTCCTCCAACCTTCTCCTGCATCCTTTCCTCTATCCTTTACACCTTCTCCTACGTCATTTCCTCTATCCTCTACACCCTCTCCTCTGGCCTTCTCCTAAACCCTTTCCTCTATCCTCTACATCCTGTCCTCCGACCTTCTCCTGCATCCTTTCCTCTATTCTCTACACCCTCTCCTCCAACCTCTCCTCTATCCTCTCCATCCTCACCACCATCTCGCTGCTTCCTCCAGAAATATTAGCATCCATCAGCCTTTTTTAATGAGACATAATGGAAAAACAAACCTAATCTCTGGTGAGTTCATCCACTCGTGGTTCACTCATGTTCAGTTTTCAGATTACTACACAGCTTCTACAGCTTGTGGGTTTGTTACTGGCTGTCGTCCACTCTTAACGCCCACATCTACTACAGCATCTGACCCTGTTCAACACTTTGAAGGGAAAATTTCATATTCTGGACCAACCAAGTTGCGGAGGAGGAGGAGGAGAGAGAGACAGAGAGACATCTGGAAAACACAATAATCATATTTGGTGTAGAAATATAATTGATCCCTAAATGAATCCCAAATCAATATTCCTAGTATAACATACTATAACATTCCTAGTCTCACTCTTAATTCCTCTTCTTTCCATGTCTTCCTCTTTCTTTCTTTCTCTTTTTCTTGCTGTGATGTTTGGGTTGCTAGGCAACAGTCTTTTTTTAAACAGTTTTCATCACCTCTTTGATATGACGGAATGAACTACACCATCCACAATCCTGTGTGGTAATTATGTGTGTGTGTGTGGGTGGATGGATGGATATTCACTGAACATTTTCCATCACAGAAAATAACAGTTTTATCAGCAGTTTGCTGGGATGTGTCACCTTGATGTAGTGATGCAGGAAGGATTAGATGATAAAAGAAGGTCAGCAGCATTGTGAAAAGATGCAATCTGACCACACGTAGATGTGTTACAATCACTTGAAGGTATATTTGCAGTGCTGGTACAGTCATATCATTATCTACACATTCACTAAATCAGTCGTTTTTCAGTGTGTCTGGTTTGGAACTTTTCGATGAATCATGTGAATGTATTTATTTAAGAGCGCTTCTTGTCCTCATCAGATTAGAATATGAATGAAAACCATTCCTATAGTAGCTGTAGTAGTAGAAAAAACACATAAATAACAGCAGCCTTTATAGTTGTAGTTATTTTTGCATGACAGGTCATCATTTAAAATAAAAAAAAAACACCAGATCCTGTTGGTGTTTATGCTTCAGCAGCAGGATATTTGTTGAATAGCTCTTTGGTTCTGTTCTGGTGTGACGGCTAGCGTTGTTGCCTCACAGCAAGAAGGTTGCCGTTTTATTCCGGTCCGACTGAGGGGCCTGTTTGTGTGGAGTTAGCATTGTGTGTGTGTGTGTGTGGGGGTGGGGGTGTGTGGGTTCTGTCTTGGTGCTCCAGCTTCCTCCCACAGTCCAAAGACATGCAGATCGGGTTAGTTAATTAGACACTGTAAATTGACTGTAGGTATGAATGTCACAGTTAATGGTTGTCTGTCTCTGTATGTTTGCCCTGCGATGGATTAGGGCCATGGTTCACAAACTGTGGTACGGGTACTATCAGTGGTACATGAGCTTCCTCTGGTTGGTACTTGGAGGAAAATCAGAAATACTGTTGTACTGTATATACCAGGGTATGTGATCAGAGTGGAATTTTGACTGGAGTGCATAGAAAATGAAACAAATAACAAAAAAAAAAGAATAGAAAAGAATCGCTCCATCTTAGTCAAATTTCACTATTCCAGTGTGTGACGTATATGTGAGGAAGATGATGATGATGAGAGAGCAATTTATCTTATTTTGAATAAATCTGCCTCTTGTGGAAAGTCTGTAGCTGACTTTGCTCTTCATTTACACCACTGTATTTTAACGTTGGTGATAATGGTGTGACTTCAAGAGCTCAATATTGTCTCAGGGGGTACTACCACTGGACTAGGGTGTGACTCTGCCGTTCACCCTATGCCAGCTGGGATTGGCTCCTGCCCCCCACAGCCCTTATGTGGAGGATAAAGCGGTAGAAGATGGATGTGTAGCAGGAATCTGTGTCTTAAGAGAGTTTACTTACATAAACATAAACATAAACATTGCCTTTTGCAACATAACAATTACTATTTACGGTGTTGTAATGTAAAGTAAAGTACAAATACTTCATGACTGTACAAAATTCACGTATCTGTACTTTATTGTCTATATTTCTAGCAACTTTTACTCAAGCTTTTCTAGTCCTGATGATCTCTCATACCCATTCACGCGCCGCAACATGGGGTTAAGTGTCTTGCTCAAGGACACATTATAGACTAGCAGGGCCAGGAATTGAACCCACAACCTTCCAGTTGAAAGACAACTCGCCCTACCACTGAGCTGAAGTAATATTTTAAAAATTGACTTCAACTTCTATCAAAGTCATTTTCTGGTAACAAACTTGTACTTTTACTAAGACAGGTACTTTACTCGCTCACAGAAAAAGTCTTGAAAACCAAGGGACTCTTGTTATGGAAAAGTTAGTATATCAAACATTTAAGAAACACACTCAGGTCTTTGTCATTGTGATGATCAGAGTGAGGGGCAAACGGAATATACATATAGTAGATCAAGACAGGAAGTGACATCATACTAACAACACAAATCTATATAAAACACATATCTTGTCATAGAAAACATAGAAACAAATAAAATATTGTGTTACAAAAACAGAAAGAGCTATCAGATCAATATCCGATCACAGGAAATTCATTCTAATGCCAGGTGTAAACGGAGCCTGTCTGACTTCACTTCAAACATTCTTCACTTTTCTCTCACTCACTCTTTAAAGACACTCTCACTGGCTCCTGGTGTGGAGCAGCTGCAGAGCAGTAGGAGGTTTGTCTAGAGGGGGGTTGGGTTGGGTGGGTGCATTAAAAGTGGCCCCCCTGTGGTTCCTGCTCTTGTCAAGAAAAGAGAAGTTTTAATATAATATCTACATTAAATATTTTCACATTTTGAAAACCTGTAACACTTTATGGTTTATGGTATAATCATCTTATATCTAATGGAAATCCCAGCTTGGTGATAGTGCGATATAAAATGGCAGTAATATATTTGAAGCAATCAAAATTGATAATTGCCATATTATGAAGGTGAAATTCATCCCTGCTTATACTTCACACATATTTATGATTGTTATTCTAAAGCTATTATTTGGTGACTATAGAAATGAGATGGTATTACCATAATATTTCTTCCGAAAGGTATCATAAAAGTATTACTACACTAGTACCATATGTTATGCTGGAAAATAGTTATCATTAAAAATCCAACTTCTTCCAAAATCCAACTCTTTTTTTAGTCAACATAACATAAATATTAAATAACAAAACTTTTGTGCTTAAACTCTGTGCAGGAAAAAGTCTAATAATGGGATAACATAACTAACATGCCACTACTTGTTTACAGCCTGAATAAATAAACGGCCTGCTTTTTGTTACCAGCAAAACAGTGCAACTCATGAATCTCCAGTGGCAAACAATGAGAGTTGAAGTCCAAAAACAGAAAAACATGCAGTGTCGTATTACCCCTGTGTCTGCCACATTCATTCTAAGTGAAAAAAAATAAATCAGAATCAAAAGCTGAACAGACTGTTTCTGCTGATGAAGATGAAGATATGGTCAAAATGTCCAGAACAAACAGAACAACAACAGATTTGGAAAATGTATTGAACTCCAGAGGGAAGTTGTGAAGAGAACACTCTCTCGCTAATGAGCCTGCCTTTTATCACTAATTTAAGCAATTAAGTCTGTATTCCACACATTTGTCATTCAGTCTAACTCACTGCAAACATTACTTTTTGAAACATATCTGAATTATTTAATTAAACTGCAGTTTTAACAGCAGGCGTGGACAATTAAAACACATTTACTATTTACACCAGTAGGAAAGTGTAGTATTGTATGTGTAATGAACTAAAAATAAACCACAGTGTCCATGGTTACTGTAATGTAAGAGTGTGTCATCAGGTATTGATTATTGAAGTATTTTCCTACAAACACTTTCCTCTAGCTTGTGTCCTGCATGGCAACATTCAGCTGACTGAATCCTCTCCACTAATTGTTCATGGATACCATTCAACATTATAGCCTCAAGTGCCACAAGTGCCCTTTGTCACTGAATAGGCGGATGCTAAAACTGGGCCCCGATGGCCAAGTGTCCTTCAGTGAAGCAATTTTATTGTTGCCCGAGCAATTACATGCTGTCAGATTAGCATGTTTAGGAGCCAAGTGCATGCAGGCCTTTGCATCTCCAAGGAGAGAAAACAGAGGAGCACAGGGAGGAGGAGGAAGAGGAGGGAGCTCACAGTCCCACCAGCCTCCTATCATCCGTTATCTCTCCCTCTTACCCTCTCTCACCTCACTCACTCAGTCGATATTTGAGAGGAAGCATTCAGGGTCAATGGTGTGAAAGTGCCAGCTGGACGACTGTGAGATGCGGAGTCGTGGTCAGTGATGGTCAGTGATGGTCAGTGGTCTTCACAGCTACACCACATGACTTTAAGTCCGGTTATTATCACAGTGTCAACATTTTTTGGCTGATTTTGATACTTAGATACTTGAGCAGTAACAAATGAATCGTCTTTTTCTTATTTTTTTAGCTGGGCTTGTACTACTTAGATAGCATAGATGGTCTGTTGGTCATCATAGGTCTGTGATGGGACTAGAATATAAATATATACTGTATATATAATTTTTTTAACATAGACAACATACAACATTTTTAACATAGACAAGTCATATACAGAATCAGCTGTTTACTCAGACTTTTAATTGTAAGTGATACTCACATCTACCTCAGCAACATGCACAGCTATACTTATAATTCTCATGTTTCATAATTCATTGTACATAACAGATATCTATTTCTATTGTATTTTGTTATTTTATTACTTTAACTATTTATCTGGGTCTTTGACTTTTAACTTTTTAACATTTGTGTGGACAGCAATAAAGAATTCCATTGCACAGATAAATGTGTTTTCTTACTGTACATATGACAATAAACTCTTTGAATCTTGAATCCTGAATTAAAGATTCACAATGGACGAACTAAATATCTTTTGAGTTTTGATGAAAACTGAAGGCTTTAACACACTTAGAAGTGAAGGGTGATGACATATAACACACTGTACCTTTAGTGTTCATCACAGGATCAATTATTATATTTTCCAAAGCCTTTATTTACTTTGTGGTGACCTCGGCAGTGATGGGAATGATGCTGCGGTACGCTGCTCGACTGGAATAACTTGGATTATGTCTTGCATGTGTGTGTGTGTGTGTGGACTCTGGCAGTGGAGTAAACTGCTGTGGCCTTTTGAGAGTCACTTCCTTTAAGGCCTCAGTTTTGTATGAATAGAGAGGAAGAAGCCGAGCGTTGCCTTGTCGATCTCTGGATCTCTGCCTCTGCAGAAACATCCAACAAACAAACAAACACAGTGAGTGATGGCGGCTTTTAGCCTCTGAAACAATATTATCATAGAGAATAAGTCACTTTTTAAGATGAAAACATACACTGAGAGCTTAAAACCACAAGTCATAAAACATAGTTTAGACATTCTTCACATTTTTCTCATCTCTATATTTAAAAACAGTTAATCAATTCAAATAATCTAATTTATGAGGCACTTTTCATAGCAGTACATAGTAAGTGCATCCATCTTTTCAGAAATGGACCTGCGACTGTAAAATCTGTTACATATTTTCTCTGAATTGATAAAATGCTAGAACTGTTGAAATGATCCAGAGCTTGATATGACAGCTCTAACGGCTTGTTGGATATAACCAACACTCAGATTCATGCCATGTACGACCCAGAGAAGCGTAAAATCATCACATTTGAGAAGCGAGAATAAAGAAATGTTGACAAAACGTCAGACAAACTGACTAATCATTGCAACTCTAGTGAAAATGTTTTAGACACGGGGGGATTAAAGGATTCATTCATCCTAAAATGATTCTTTGTTGAAGCAACAAAACAAAATATTAACAAAGGAGGGAACAAGATGGATACAAACATACAAACCACAGTATATAAAGACGACTTTCATTAATATACATCATTTTTATATTATATACACATAATTTGCCTGTATTTGGTAAACGCTGACAGTCTCTTGCAAGTATCAAGCTTTTAATACAGACATTCTGGTAGTGATTGAGGAGGAAATTCTAATTTAAATTAATACTATACAAACTTATATATATTGGATGGATGGATGAATGGATGGATAGAGAGACAGACAGACAAACAGACAGACAGACAAACAGACAGACAGACAAACAGACAGACATACAAACAGACAGACAGAAACCCAAAATACAAAAATATCCAAATCAAAGAGAGGATGATGCCTCGGCTCATTTACATATATCACACAATGGTAATGATTATATTCAATGATGCAATAATGAAGCTTGTAGGTTAATTGTAGCTAAATGTATTTGTGTCCACCTAATTTCATTAATTTTAAGTGATCATATATGACACAATTGTCTGGCTTCACTTAGTATTTAAAGATGCTTAATTAAACATGATTTCTAATTTGACTCGCATGTGTGTGCGTGTGTGTGTGAAAGAGACAGCTGGTCACTGAGAAAGACTGAGGGTGGGGGTCGTACCATTAGACATGGGGACGTACCATTGTGAGACATCTGTCCCTATTTACCTATTCAAATGGTCCCTCCCACCCCCGTGCACATGCACCCACACACTCTTTCATGTCTTTATCGTCAGCTCCTCCAGAAGACTGTTTATTTCTTTCACGAGACGTCACAAAGCCCAGACGTGAGTCCACTGTCTCCCCCTTGTGGAGTGGAACGCAACCATCACACCTTGTACGTGGCATCACCACGGGGTGTGTCGACTTGCAGACAAGAAAAAGAGAAAAAAGTTCAGCTTCTTTTATTTCAAAGAGCATTTTTTGCAATTCTGCTGCCCACATCATGTACAAGTGGGACACACCCATGTAACGCACACACACACACACACACACACACACACACACACACCACCATCACATCTGGAAGCAATCGAGTCCAACCTCTGCCATGACATATACCTCATTCACCTCTACACACACGCGCGCATACACACACACACACGCGCATACACACACACACGCACACACATATATACACACACACACACGCTGTTTCCCATGACTTTAGAGGACATTGCATTGACTTACATTCATTTCCTGGAGACTTACTCTGACCATAATTACTACTGACCTAATCCTAACCCTGACCTCAGCCTAACTTTAAAACATGTCTTCCCCTTAAAATGTTGTAATTTATGTTGTGGGGACTTGATTTTTGTCCCTATAAGGAAAACAAGTCCCCATAATGTGACTGTATAAACAGATTTAGGTCCCCACAACATAAGGAATACAAGGTACACACACAAAACCTTTTCTTTCTTTCTTTCTTTCTTCTAAACGAAGCATCTCTTCAGTTTAAATGACACCGATATATCTCGGCCACAAAAGAAATAATTTTAAACTCCTTTAACAGCAGATGAAAAGTAAAGATTCAACATTTGACTGACATTTGCTTTAAATAAATGTTGTGTATATTGGGGAAATAATATTTTAGTGAGGCAAAATGTTGTTTGTGTTTGTTATGTTTTATTTGCCAGTCTCTGAAGTCTATACTTGTGCGGTGTCTTCCGTTGGTCATGTTTGGTAAATGTGCGTGCACAAATGGCAAATGAAATGTTGAATCTTTTAGATGTTCAAATAAAAAGGAGTCAAAATACTTCACAGAGAAACAAAGATTTGGGAAAAAGTACAAGAATGTGTTACCACAATTTTTATTGTTGGTCTTTTCTCTCCCATTTATCATTTATCATTTATCATCTCACAATCGCTCAGATCTTTTCTTCTCTGACACGTTGGAGGATCTGTGCCCTTGATTAGGAACAGCTTTGACTCTTTAACCTTTTTTTTTTTTTATAAAGCAATTAAAAAAGACCTGGAGCTCCAGCAGCGACAACAGCAACATGTTCCACACAAACTGATTTAATTATGTGAGTCTATTCATTTTTAATGACATTTTTTTAGAAAGAAGAAGAAGAACAACAACAGCAGATAAATTAATTGTAAATGAACAAAAAGAAAAATTCACACACTCTTGGTAGGGATTTAATGACCTCATTATAAACCTGTATTTAAACAAGTATAAACATTAGGATTGACAGGTTAATGTTTGTGATAATCTGATTATCTCACTGCACAGGCCTGAGCGTGCAGCTTTTCCGTCTATATGTGTTGTTGTTGTTGTTGTTGTTGTTGTTGTTGGTGCTGAGCCGTTTAAACAAGTTTGTTTTTTCATATCTGTTCCAATGTCTGTCCGTCTGCTTCTTCTCTTCCTGGTGGTCACTTCTCTCTGAGCAGAGACTTTTATTTTTCAGTGGCAGGAGCTGGGGGAGGGAATACAGGCTGAATGAATGAGTTTCTTTTAGACTTTCGTTTCTTCCATCCCTGCCCTATTTCCTCCCTCAAATTGCCACCTCTCTCCTCTCTCTCTCTCCTCTCTCTCTCCTCTCTCTCTCTCCTCTCTCTCTCTCTCTCTCTCTCTCTCCCTCTCCTTCTCCCTCTCTCTCTTACTGCCTCTCTCCATTTCCCTCCCTCGCAGTGAGAATTCCTCTCTACCTGTCTGAACAAGGAGAGTCAGAGCGCCGTGGGGCGAGGGAAGAAAAGATAGACGTAAAGAAAGAGGGCAGAGGGAAAAAGGAATCACGAGAGTGAAAATAGGAGGAACAAAGGGCACATATTTAAAGAGCACAAACAGGAAAGAGGTGTGTTAGGGAACAGAGAGAGAGTGAGTGAGAGAGAGAGAGAGAGAGAGAGAGAGGAGTCCGTCGGAGCAGAATTTGCAGTTTGCTGGGCCGTGTTCTGAAACTCTCCGGGACCTGTGGCTATTTTGGTTCGTCAGTTTCGGAGCGGTTTAGGATGGATGCCATAATGCTGCAGGAAAAACTGGTGGAGCGGCTGCTGTGTCCACGAGTGAGAACTGCCAGGCAGAAGGTAAAAGCTTTGGGGGTTTTGGGGGAGAAGTGAGTGCAGGACAGACAAGAAGAATGGAAAAATCTCAGTGAACAGTAAAAATAGAATAGAAGCAAAGTTGAGGATGAGTTATCTCTGCTTCTCTGTGGTTGTTTTTGAGTTCCCTTTGCTCTTGTGACATTTCCACATTCCATAATGTTTCTCTGCTGAGATTGTTTGACTCCTCTCCAAATGTGTTTTTTGTTTTTTTTTCATGAAATTAATCATTGATTTATGTGCAGCTTTCATTCGTTCTCACTCCTCTCGTGTGTGTCCAATGCACCGATTGCACCACCTGGGATTATTTCTCTGTTTTTGTTCAAATGCATGTGCGTGTGTGTTTTTATAATTGCAATCCTAAACCCGAGGGAGCTGTCGGAAATGCCAGTGACAAGTTATGGCAGCGTATAAGGATGCTGACTGTGTGCTGGACTGGAGTGTTTGCACAGTTAAAGAAGAGCTTTTCACGTCTGTTGAATGCAGCTTCTGTCTGTGTGTGTGTGTGTGTGTGTGTGTGTGTGTGTGAGAGCGCTCGCTGCGGGGACTCGAGCGTGTATTTATATCTACACATGTCAACATGTCGTTCTGTGGGACGAAGATGACGTTCTGCCAGACGCAGCAGAGACGCTAGAGCGGCACTGAGAGCTACTGTCCGACACAGCGAGACAGAGACGGCTATTCTGTTGTTCTGTTTGTATGTTTTTCAGCGAGCTAGTGGAAACTCTGAGACACTGGCTTTTCTCAGCTGCTCTCAGAGGAATGCTGCACACATGTTTTTTCCACACACTTGTAGATTTGCTGTATTACAGACCCAGACTGTCTGTTGTGGTCACTTTATAGCATCAGACGCAGCCAGATCCATGTTGTGTTCCCATTAAAAATGCAGTTATTTGTCGTCTGCCTATTTTTAAGTCGCTGACTCTTAATGCTTTATTGTCAAGCCCGAAATGATTAAAAATGGTGAAAGAAAATCAAATTACTTTTATGAAAAACAAACTATTATATTATTATACTGATTTATTCTGAACCTGGAGCTACTATTCATGCTCACATTCACACCTACAATTCAATTTAGAGTCTTTTGACCATGGGGACAAGCTGATGGACCTTCAGAAAACCCCCTAAATACACACACACACACACACACACACACGGAAGAACATACAAGTAAAACATGTAAAGGCAGGATTCCTTCCATGTATCAGTGGAAACTGTACCTGTAGATATTCCATTAATTGTGAATGGTTGGTTGTCTTTATATGTGGTCCTGTGATGGACTGGCCATCTGTCAGGGTGTACACCGCCGCCCTTCACCCTATGTCAGCTGGGATTGGCACCAACGACCCCTGTGACCCTCATGTGCAGGATAAAGCTGTAGAACTGGCCTATTCAAATGGCGGCCCGCGGGCCACATGTGGCCCAGAAGTCACCTCTTAGTGGCCCAGCCAGCTGTCCCTCCAGAAACAATGAGGAAAAACTAGACAAACACGTTTCACTGTATACCTCTAAATATTCCTACATAAATTCCTGCAATAGCACTGACCATGCATGGGTCATATGTGACAAATAGTTATCTTAATTCAGAGAAACTAATGCTGTTGCACCTTTTTTGATTGTATGCACTTTGAGTTGCAGTATTGTATTTATTTCTCAAATAAAGCCGCATGGAATGGTTCAAGAAGTGCACCACAGTGTAGAAATATTCTGTTAGAAGTAGAAGTCTTCTTAAATGTTGTAGAACCTGCCAAAAGTAAAACGATTCTCATCATGTAAAATGTATTTGACCTTCTTTGGCAAGTTTGATCTCAGCCTATAATAAAGCACCATGCTGGATTTATGGATCCAGCATTTATGGAAATCTATAGTAACTATGAGATACCTGCATCATCACTTCCATAGAATATTGTGGTTAAGACTAAAAAGCCTCTCCTTTCTCCTCTGTGTCTTTTTCTCTGTTCCAGGAGAAACAGTATGTGGGTTTTGCAACGCTGCCCAACCAGGTCCACAGGAAGTCGGTGAAGAAAGGCTTCGACTTCACTCTGATGGTGGCAGGTCAGTTTGACGGCGAGTGTTTAAACGTGACTTCCATCTGTGATGAGTTAAAATGATGGAGACAACATCTCTGTGCAAATATATTGATTATGAACATTTTTAACCACTCATTTCTTAACAACACATTTGTGTCATTTCAAAAACATAATGCTTCAACTGTGGAGCAAATATTCTGCCCTCATTCAGAAGAAATAAATACCTCACAACGTGAAAATGCCACTGCTGCGGCTGCTGCTGCTTTTTATTATATACCTTTTTACAGTCCAATGCTTTATGTGAATTTTAAGTGTTTGGATCTTGATATCTAATAATCCACTGACTCTTACCAGTACTGGACTGATACAAAGGCAGGATTATATTTGTACATCCACTGTGACAAATGTCTTGAATCTTGAAGACAGGTTTCTAATATTATAATAGCCTACCCTCATTGTTACACTATAAACAATGTTAAAAACAAAGTCATTTAACAGAACCATAACCTGCAGCTTCCACATAATCTGGCAACTGAGGGGTTTTTTTTTTTTTTTTTTTTTTTTTTGTTAAGTTCATGTTTTTATCATGATCAACGTGTGTGTGTGTTGCAGGAGAGTCTGGTATGGGTAAATCCACTCTGGTCAACAGCCTGTTCCTAACAGACCTTTACAAAGACAGGAAGCTACTGAATGCTGAGGGTAAGTCTTTATCTTGTGTGTTATTTTTTCTGCATCTACTGTATCTTCATTGGTGTTTGTCTTTCATGCAATTTGTGTTTTCTCTTTCTTTACTCATTTTAGTTTGCATGTGTTACGGGGAAAACAAAACAATTAAAACTAAACACAGGAGACACTATACATGTCTCCTTTGTATTAATCTAGACTTATAACAACTGAGCATGTGTCCCATTGTACATCTGGTAAGCAGTCCATTTGTCCAGAGTTTTAAATCAATCCCTGCTTTAGTCCTTAGAGGATAAGTCAGTTTTTCCATGGAGTGTATTTCCTGCACAATGTCCTGCCATTGATGTCTATGCCTGGAGGTGCACATTTCAACCTTGTAATGGTTGTAAATGCCTTTTTGCGTGAGAGAATAAAAAATTAAAAAGAGGAAGATGTCCTAAATTGGAAACATGGCACCAGGTATCAGGCCCAGGAGCATAATCCTGGGCTCCTTGGGAATCCTGAAACAAAATATATCTTCAAGAATTTGAAAGATTCCGTCCCAACATCCAACATCCTCCAACTTTGCTGCTGCACCCTTAATTGTTCATTTTTACCAAAATATAAAACAGTCAGGGCCTTTCACCTTTAAGCAGCTTTGTATTAAATTGAATAATGTCCACCACTGGAATAGAAAAACATAAAAAACATCCTGACGAGAGCTCATTTCATTTGCATTACTCCGGTTTGTTTCTCCTCATTTTCTCACTGTCAGTAACATTCCTTCTCCCTCTCTGTGCCAATGCTTTCAGAGCGAATCAACCAGACAGTGGAGATCATAAAACACACTGTAGACATCGAGGAGAAAGGAGTCAAGCTCAAGCTGACCATCGTGGACACACCGGGGTTCGGAGACGCCGTCAACAACAATGAGTGGTGAGCTGGAAGACCTGATTTACCGTGCTCACCTGAGTTCACTGCACATGGTGGACCTGCTAATGTAGTGTGTGTGTGTGTGTGTGTGTCTTTGTGTGTGTATGTGCGTGTGACAGCTGGAAGCCAATCACAGACTATATAGACCAGCAGTTTGAGCAATACTTCAGAGATGAGAGTGGACTGAACAGAAAGAATATCCAGGACAACAGAGTCCACTGCTGCCTCTACTTCATCCCTCCATTTGGACATGGGTAATAACACACACACACACACACACACACTGGTTTCTATGACTTCAGGGGAAATTGCACTGACTTACATTCATTTTTCTGGAGACTTACTCTAACCTTAACCATAATTCCTACAGGCCTAATCCTAATTCTAACCCTAACCTCAGCCTAATTTCAAAACACATCTTCGCCTTAAAATTTTGTCATTTACGTTTTGGGGACTTGAATTTTATCCCCATAAGAAGACAAGTCCCCATATTGTGACTGTGTAAACAGATTTAGGTCCCCACAACATAAGGAATACCAGGCACACACACACACACACACATACACAACACCTTAAAGCGTTTGAATTTTGAATGATTTAATAACTTTACTTCCCTGGTTTTCTCTCCACAGCCTGCGTCCGGTGGATGTGGAGTTCATGAAGGCCCTGCATGAAAAAGTGAACATAATTCCACTCATTGCAAAAGCTGATTGCCTCACACCAAACGAGATAAAGAAGCTCAAAGACAGAGTGAGTCTGAAACCTGCAGCTCCACAATCAATTCATCGCGTTTGCTGTCACATTATTATTTATTCCGTGTTTATTCCGTGTGTCTTTCTAGATACGAGAGGAAATAGACAAGTTTGGGATTAAAGTGTACCAGTTCCCAGAATGTGACTCCGATGAGGATGAAGAGTTCAAACAACTTGACAAAGAGCTGAAGGTCAGTCAGACACTGATGTGGTTTCAGAATAAGTCAACTTTATTTGTTGAGCACAAATCAAAACGTGCCTAATCTCAAGGCCGAGGCCTAACAAGATTATCAAGAGTTTGCATTCCTGTGAATGCACTTTTTTTGAACATATTGTCATTGTAATTAAATAAAAAAAGGGCAACAAATTATTGAACAATATGCAGTTTTACATAATTATAATGCATCATTTGACTTTTTGTCTATATTCAATGTCACTTTTTATTCAGTTTTCATCCCTTTTTTCATTTTATGATATTCGTAGCTGTCTAATATAGTTTATTGAATATTGAAAAGTGCCTTGCAATTTATGATTCTCATTGTTATCATTATTGCAGGATTAAGGAAGACCATGAGATGACATGGAAATCTTAAGTAATTAATATGGTTCATTAATATTATGATAATACAATAGTAATCAATATTAATACTATTAATAACACCATTTCTATTGAATAATGTTAATCTTTTCTTACCCACTACTATTGAAGATATTTTCAGTTCAGATATCTAGATTAAATTAGACACTTTACCTCCCCCTCAATACAGAGGTGATTTTGCTTTTGCTCATCATTGCACATTGCAATGTTCAATGTTCCCATTACATAGGATAATGTAGAGGGTTCACTGTTAGCCTCTTTTAAAGAGAACTAGCCGTAAAAACAGTTATTGTGAAAAAAACCCTAAGGGTTATAGCTCCTGTGTGTAACTTTTGGTAATCTTTGTTGTTGTGGATGTTATTAATCTGCCTCTGTTTGGTCCTTGAAAATAGAAAAACATGTAACATTATTGTTTATGCTGCATCCCGCATCTGAAAACAAGCTGTGTCATGCAATCAGACTTGACTGAGAGAATGAACGTTTGTGTGTATACAGCAGCAATGCGGTGGGAGGGGGGGTCAAAATCATAATCCAACCTGTTTACACCTGTCTCACCTTACTAGTGCAATGCAAAAAGCAGGTGAGACGAGAACCAACCCCTGCTATACTGACGAACTCAGAGAAAGTAGTTGTAGAGCTAAAGGTGCTTCATCAGCATTGTGTGAAATAATGTGGTTTGAATGTAATTGGCACTTGTTTACACTTAAAAGTTGCCCACTGCGGTGTTAAGCAGAGAGTGTGTTTGGTAATCCGGGTAATCCCTCTTTTCCCACTTGCGCTGAACCATGTCAGCAGCTCAGGTGAGATGAAACCACTAATCAGCTGGGAACATCTTTGAAGGAAAAACAAACAAGCAATGTTTTAACACGTCTCAGCGATTGCTGTGCTGAACTCATGTGATTATGTATCGCGGTACTGAACGCTCACTCGGCTGTCTGTGGATAGATAAGGTTTGAAGGTTGTATGTGTGTGTGTGTGTGTGTGCAGGAGTGCACCCCGTTCGCTGTGATTGGCAGTAACACAGTGGTAGAGGCTCGAGGGCAGAGAGTGAGAGGAAGACTGTATCCTTGGGGGATTGTTGAAGGTATGTTTGTGTTGTATCACCAATATCGTTTGAGTGTCATTTGTGGATTTGGAATTAATCAAAAGCGAATTTTTCTCCCCAGTGGAGAACCAGTCACACTGTGACTTTGTGAAACTGAGGAACATGCTGATCCGCTCACACATGCACGACCTGAAAGACGTGACCTGCGACGTCCACTATGAGAACTACAGAGCACAGTGTATACAGGAGATGACCAGGTATGTGTGAGCAAAAGAGGATGTTTTGTCCTTTGTCAGTGCAGATCTGCCTTTAACTCTGTTTTCTTCTTCTTCTGCCCCCTCCTCCTCCTCTCAGTAAACTGGCTCAGGACAATCGTATGGAGAGTCCCATTCCCATCCTGCCGCTGTCCACTCCAGATGTGGAAACTGAGAAACTAATCAAGATGAAAGACGAGGAGGTATGTCACATGTCACGTGTCATTTGCTGTTTTAAAGGTCCACTGTGTAAGATTTATGGCGCTTTTCCACTATGCAGTTCTAGCATGACTCGGCTTGAGTCTACTTGGTTTATTTGACTTATCCATTAGTGATAGTACCTGGTACCTGGAGCACGAAATCCGACACAAGCATCAAACTTAACTGTAGATCAGATAAAAGGACTTTCAAATTCTGAAAACATGTGTTAATCTCCAACATTTAGCAGAGAAACTTCTAAAATCTTAAAACAACCCATTCAGCTGTATTTCAGTTCAGTGACTGAGTCTGAGTGAGTAGTGAACTAATCTTTTTAATGATCTGATTCTAATGATTCGGTACACTGAAAACAACTGCTTTGTGCCTGGTACCCAAACCAAGTCGTGCTAGAACTGTATCATGGGAAATCTAATCGTGTTTCTGATGTTTTTTATCGAACGTCTAATAGTGAGACGGCACAGTCAGCACACACAAGTCTGTGGCTCTCTCCTGAACCATGGTGGCGATAGTGGTCTTCTTAGTTTGCATAGTAAGCTTCTGGTTCAAAATGCAAACTCAGGCTGCTGTAGAAACATGGCGGTGATGATGGTGACTTCTGTAAAGCAAGGCTCTTACCTGACATACATACAAAACACTAATCCACAAACTGATTCTTATTTTAAAGAGATCACACACTTGTACAAAATACTTATGATGTGTATTTGATTTCAGCCAATAAGTATCACACCCTGGACCTTTAAATAAGTGAATTTTTTATGAAGGCATTACTGTTTAGTCCCTTCACTAAAGACAATCCCACTCTACGTGATTTGGTCTGTAATTCTTTTTATAACCTTAACAAATTATACAGTGTGTTACAAGCTTTTAGTCACTCAATGCTGTCGAAACTATGTTAAGCACTGTATGAGCTCTACGGTGCAATTACTGCCACAGAATTGAGGAAAAGGTAATTGGACAGACTGTAAATCAGGAGGAAGAGCGGCTTCTAACCACAATGTCAAATGGCCAGAGTGCAGGCATGTCCTTGTGCTAGACACTAAACTACATATCGGTACAGTTGGCTGTCTTGGCAGTGTGTGACTGGCAAAAGTGTCTTGGTAAGTGCTTTCATTGCTTATTGAGACTAGAAAAGAGTTAATAATACAGGTAATTTATCATTTTTAAATACTGACAGAGGGCATGGAATATCTCCTGTCTAATTCCCTAAAATAGATACATCAGCAACATTGATACAAAACACATGATGAAGATAAAAACATCTGCAGGGATGTGTGCTGTCCGGGGCTGGAATTCTCTTATGATTTACAGTGGAAAATCAAGAAAAGTATTCACTCGATGAACCTCAGCTGCTTGTACATGAATATATGAATTTATTACACATTGCGGTCTGTTAACAGAGAAGATTCTTGGTACAACTCACAGTTTGACGGAGGCCTTTGAAGTGCAATAGCAGAGTCCAAGTTTATATATATATCACAGGAGACGAAGAGATAACATGATAACAGTCTGAGGTCAACAAAGGTCATGTTTGGATGAGTGCAGACTCTCAAGGTTCATCTCATCCTGAAGCTGGGACAGGATGGCACCCCCCCCCCCCCAACTGTAAACATCAGAACATTGTTCATAACACACAACTCCTCACAGTGAACAAGGCTCAATGTTTCATCTGTGGCTTTCACTCACACCCTCTGCTCTCTGCCCACAGCTGAAGAGGATGCAGGAGATGCTGAACAAAATGCAGCAGCAGATGCACGACAAAGAGCAGTGACGCCTCTGAGAGCAAAGCTGCAGAGCTGTAACGCCACCTGCTGTTTCTCCCTTGAATGACAGTGAGACCTTGGGACATTGAACTATGGATATCTTGTGTCACTGGCAACTCTGGGTGTACATTTGTCTTCAGTTTGGTGCTTTGTATAGTTTGTCTGCCTGGAGGCTTGTTTTATCAGGGGGGGTTTTTATTTTTTTCTCTGAAACTCTATGTTTGTCCACTTTGAGCCCCGCCCCCCTCCCCCCCCAACCCCACCCTCTGTGGTTTAATGGTCTTAACATATATAATGTTAACGTGTAATTTAAATTACTAGTCAGTGTATCTAATTTATAAATGCCATGCTAGACTTTTTGAATATTCTGTCAGGGTATGAACATGTGTGCTATAAGATGTTTTGTAAAGAAATGTAGGTTGTGAACATGGATATTGTTTTTTTATATTGTTTGTGAGTGTGTGTGTGTGTGTGTTGGGTGCATGAGTGTGTGTATTAGATATCAGCAGGTATCCATCCCTAAAACTCTTTACAAAGGTACCACAGTGACTTTACTTTTATGAAACCTTAACATTAAGCTCTTGTTTTTCTCTGTGATGCTCATAAAAAAAACCTTCATGAACCTTTTTTTTTTTTTTTTTTACATATGGCAAGTCAACATATCTTCTTCCAGCATTTTTATACGTGCTGGCTGAGCTGAAAATGCACTTATTGCCAGTGGCCAACTGTGAATGGAGAGCCTTTGACATAATGAGAGGGTTGGTGCATGTGCAAGCATGCTACCATTACTCATATCCGCTGAATGCTGTGGACCTATTTTTACTGCTTTATAACCAATGCCCAGTGCTTGTAATATTAAATCATGACCTACAGTGTTGCTACTAAAACATGTTACAAAAACTATGGCGAGCCAATGCGGTGTTTATGCTTTTATTTCAAATTTCTCTCCTTTGAGACGAGTAATGCCAGTGAGGATGTTTGTTTGAATTAAGAATGCTGGAGTGTGTGTTTGTATGTGTGTGTGTGCGCGCGATTGTGTCGACTCTGCTGATGCTGAGGAATGGCGCCTATTTTGCCTGAAGACTGTGAGCTCAGCTTGTGCCCCACTTATAGAAACGTGTGACAAATAAACTCTTGTTTCTCGTCAGTGTGGCTCCACCGTTTCTCTGAAGTTTGCGGAGCAGTGTGTCACATTACGCTGCGCTTCAGCACGCCTTCCTCTGTCACTTTGGCAGCCTGAAGGGCAGAGATCAGAAGTGGATCCGCCGCATGAACACTATCTGCTGATTCATGTTTATCTGCCGCAGACAGTCTTCCTCTGCACTACACAATGCAACTTCTCTCTGTCAATCAGATGAGATGCAAACATTACTGAAAAACAACAATATTCATTCACTCAAGTATATCTTTGAAGTACTCGAAGTACTTCTCTTGGCACCTCAACTGCATCAAAGGTCAGAGGTCAATATTGTACTATTTCTGCCAGAGTATTATTTCATTTGTAAATTAAAAAAATGAGTATCATATTTTATTATCCAATAATCTGTGAAAGCTTTCCTACTTTTGCAGAAGCAAAACATTGCATAAACTTTACATCTAATTTGTATTGTAGCAGAATTCTGTTTCTACAATGTAGTATTATTCAATTTACAAATGCAAAACTTTTACGAATATGAAATGACCAAGTAAAAGTAGGTGAGTAAAATGACTTGCATCTGCATTGAAAATGTGAGTAGATGATAAGGCAGTTACTATATGTGAATTCATATTTGGCAGTGGTCTTTATCAGTGCTCAACAGCCGGCAGTAACACACACACACACACACACATGGCCTCTCAGAGTGTCTGTCAGACACACAGTCCTCTCCTGAAGACACGCAGCAGCACTGAAGGTAAATCCCTCTCCTCAGACTTTATTACGACCTCACTATACTTCAACTTTAATATTTTATTTTGATTTTCAAACACTTAAATAGACTTAAATATTGATGTCTAGACTACATGGTTCTGCCGTTGAGGTATTGACTCCAGGAATGAAAGGAAGAAACACTGACATATATTAATTATAGTTGTTTGTGTTACAGGATCATAATTTGTTTTTGTGTTTAAGTGAATTCACATCCTTATACATCACTCAGCTCATGACATTTATTTTGTATAATATCTGAATGAATGTTGCCATAAATAATAAATAATACTGTATAGTTGTACATCAAAATCTGTACTCCTTTATTGTGTAATAGTAGTCACAGCATGACAGGACTGACAATTTACCACAGAGCTGAATCAACAAAATATTACAATTTAAAAATTAATCAATATGAAGGCAGATCCAGTGAAAAGCTTTGCTACCTTTAGTCATCAGTTTGGAATTTAAAGGATTAAGTGATGCAGAAATGGCAGTAATAATGTAACAATAAACGAGATAGTATACACAGAGATAGTTAGTCTTGTCAGGATTTACATTGTGAATTTGGTAACGATACTGTGTCATATTTTTCCCCCACAAAAAGTTTGGTGGGCCCAACAAAGGATTTATCTGCTGTGGCAGATTAACTCCATCGGTGTTTTAAAACCCATCATGTTTACCTGTACATTGAGAGCCTCCTTGCCCATTCTTATATTTGCTGGTTCAACAGTCTGTCAGTAAAGGACAGAAACAGCCTCAAACATATTGTAAAAGTCTGTTCAAAAATGACTGATCTGCACTCTCTCTGGGAGCAACATGTCATCAAAAAGGCTACTATTACAATTACGTACAACCATATACTTGGCAATGAATTGCCATCAGGACAACGTTATGTGCAATGTCCCAGGAAGACAAACTGATAATCTAAGTTATTTGTTCCTTCTGCTGTCATGTTGTTGAATGCAGAGCCAACTTATCTTGAAGGGTTGTGGTTAAGGTTTATATGCAATATTTGGGCTCTATTTATTGAACTTATTTATGTATTTATGCATGTATTTTTTGGTATTTATCACAATTTTTTTTGATACATTAAGTACAAAAGTAAGTACATTTTATTTATATATAGCATCTTTCATAGATGTAAAATCTCAAGGTGCTTCACAACAAAAATATAATAAGATAATAAAAACAACCAAAATACAGAACATAATACAATACATCAAACATAAAACAGACAATCATTTAAAACCCTTGTTCAACTAAAAGCTTGTTTAAAAAGCCAGGTCTTCAGTCGCTTTTTGAAAGAGTGGACACAAGATATGCAGCACAATGTGAGTGAGTGGTAAAGCATTGCAAAGTCCAGGTGCTACTACTTGTCTCCTCTAGTTTTATATTTTGTTTGGGGAACCACTAGTAGCCTCTGATCTGCTGATCTTAAGACTTGGGGAGTAGAGGTTCAGCAGATCAGCAATGTATGAAGGAACCTGACTAAAGCTCTAAAAGAAACAGAAACAACGACTTTAAAATTCTGAAAATATTCTAAAATGAACTAGTAACCAGTGAAGGGATGCTAAAATAGGCTCTTTAGCCAGTGTGCGTTAAAAGTCTAGCTGCAGAATTCTGGACAGTCTGCAGAGCAGAAGGTCAAGCTCCTTCTTCTTAAGACAAGTAAAAAGAGGTGAGATGAGATAAAAACATCATCTGAATTTGGAAATGTTACGTAGGTGGGCAGCCTAGTTCGACTCTACATTGTTGCACTGTCCATTGTGTTTTTAATATAGTGCTTGGTACATTCTCTCCTAGTACAGAGAGTGTTTCCTCATGCACTCTGGATTTGTGTTTTGGTGAATGGTTGTGTGTGGAGTGGTGAAACTGTGGAAACTGCATTGCTCTAAGGGGATGAATAAAGTTATCTGTAGTAAATCTCCTCTCCTCTCTGCTCTCCTGCAGTGACTGGTAACCATGTTAAGGCTTCTGCTCCTGTGTCTACTCCTCCTGTTTCGAGCTCAAAGGTCTTCAGCATGCCCTCACCTTTGCTCCTGTCATGGAAGTCGGGTGGACTGCAGCAGCACATCTCTCACCACCTCCTCGCTGCCCAACAGTTTCCCTGCTGGAACCACCGAGCTCCTCCTCCACAACAACTTGCTGACTAGCCTCCCTAATGGACTACTAGACCATTTGACCTCCCTGAGCTCTGTTTCTCTTCATGCTAACCCCTGGGTGTGTGACTGTGGTGTCCTCTACCTGCGGGCCTGGCTGCTGCGTCAGCCCCCCAGCCTCACATCACACCTGGGTGTCAACTGCAGCTCCCCCCCAAACCTGAGAGGGCGGCTGGTGGTGTATTTAACTGAGGAGGAGTTACTGGAGTCCTGCCATTACTGGTACTGTGACCTGGCTTTGGCCTCCCAGGTGTGTTTGCTTGTGTTTGTGGTGGGGCAGGCCGCTCTGTTGGTGGCCCTCGTCGTATTTCTGAAGAGGTTCGAGAGGCTGACCAAAGAGGCGAAGAGAACCACAGAGGAGAGCTTCACAGCCGGGGAGGGTCATAGGAGCAATGAGTATTCAGCTTTAATGGACAGCAGCATCTGAGCATATTTACTCTGGTTTCTACAGTTCACACCTCATCTCCTCTTCTCTGATACCATTGACCTGCTTGGAAAAGCCCTTTCCTCTTATTCCTGTTAAATATTCACATTATAACATGAACAGTTGTATGACAAAAAAGATAGGCGATCCCATTTGTTTGTTTTACAAAAAGTTGTCAATGCTTGAAAGAATGAGCCTATATGATATTCAGTATCAGTGATACTGGTCAGAATCATTGGAGTGGATATTAGTTTATGAAAAAAAAAAAATCTGATTCAATAACACACGCTCACTCCTTGTCCATTTAAGTGTGTATTAATGTTTTTAAAGTCTGATTTTCCTGATGAATTTTTAAATGTTTATTCCATGTTTAATTTGGACTTTTTTGTAATTTTATTGTATGGAAATGGATTATGCAATCTGTCTTTAGGTACTTTTGCTAGAAACTATTCTGAAAACAAATGTGACAGGTTTGATCAAATTTTACTAACAGATTATTTTTAATCAGTATACAATTTTATAGAGCTTGTTCAATCACAAAAGACAATAAAGAAATTTCACTCAAACATGTTTTCATTGATTGTTAATTATATATTGGTTCATTTACAATATGATTACTTTACAGGGTAGTCTTTCACTCCACCTGAATTAAAAAACGTGTTGTCCTTTTCCCCGCCTTGGTGGCGGAACCTTTCTTCCAAGTCAACGTTTCCGCGTCGGACAGTTTTACGTGATGGACTAACGTGTGTTTACACGTGATATTCGTGCACAGATGAAATTTCAGTCTGAACGTTTTTAAATCTTACACGTAGTTGTTTGACCTGCTGAAATTAAAGGTTTGTATTTATAATATCTATAAAGATTCATCCCGATGTTTTAAGACAACGTTAGCTCGTTGTAAAGGTCTCTGCTTGTTCGTGTCGTTTAACATTACTGGCTGCCAAGTTGATTATTTATCTATTAATTTGTGGTTGTCAGTTAAAAATGGGAAAAACGAGGAAGAAGTACAACTGGAAGGGAAGACAACAGAGTGACCCTCAACAACCAGAGGGTGAAGAAAAGACAGACATTGTGGTGGAACTGAAAGGTAAGAGTCTGTCCAGAAGCTGAGCCATATATCAAGTTTAACATTTAAATTGATTGATAATACTTTATTTTCACTCAGGGAAGTCTGGAATTTGACTTGCATAACATCCGTTACATTTGCACCATAACAAAGACACTACTATTACGTTAAATAAGAGAAAGAAAAACCTCTCAACCACACAAGACAAAGTACAGTCCAGTGAGCTCCATGGTTAATTTTAGGACTAATTGATTAGGGGTGGGAATCACAAGGTACCTCAGGATACAATACATGGTCCATGACAGCAATAATATCACGATACAACAATTCTGTGATCATGAATATGTTGCAAGACAATCATATAGCAATACGATATCTGTCTAACTGAAGAAAACCTTCTGATTAAAATAGAAAAATCCTGCACTTTTAACTTTTCACTGACATTTTGTCTGTATTGCCTCTTGCATCTTTTATTTCCAGTCTTCACTAAATTCTCTGTTTTCATCAGATGGAGCCAGGCTGAAAGGTGTAGATGAGAGCAATGCTTTGGTCCTCCCAGCCAACAAAGCCAAGAAGAAAAAAGCCTCACTGACACCGGTCTCCACCAGAAAACCACTCACCAAGAAGCAGAGGAAAGAGCTGCAGAAAGTGCTGGAGCGCAAGGAGAAGAAAGCTCAGGTGAGAGATACTGATTGACGCTACTTTAGATAAATCTGTCTCACTTGATCTCTGCTGCATCTTTATTACTTTTTAAAATTCTTGTTGAGTTTAATTGAGGTTGCATGATTACTTGGTACTTATAAAAAAAGACTACTTAGTAAGTACTCATCCCATGTCCAAAAGTAAGTAAAATATAGAGATAATAACAGCAAAGAATTCAGGCTCCATGGAGCAGCTGGTGTTGCAGCTTTCATAAGCCTTGTAGGCCAGAATGTCTATTTAACAACATTGTACATCTTCCATTCAGCTGCAGCCTACGATATACATATATATGTTTATCGTCATATATATATATATATATATATATATATATATATATATATATGTATATATGTATGTGTGTGTGTGTGTGTGTAAACCTATATATCTGATGTGTATATACAGTACTGTATATATTAACGGATACCACAACAAGACACAACCTTGAATAATTGTATCCCCACTCATGTGTTCCCTGTATTTTACGCTACATTAAATGTTAAAGCACAAAAAAAAAACTTGATCACAACCCACTCACTCTTTACACTGCATGTCCTGTACAGAGAGCAGATATCTTGACCAAACTGGCTGAGGTGCAGATTCCAGAGTCTGAGATTAAGCTGCTCTACACCACATCAAAACTGGGAACAGGAGAGAAGATTTACCAGACTAAACGGTAAGTGCACAAATGCAACAACGAACTAAGATTCAAGATTCAAGCAGAGGGAGGGTAGTGAAAGTGGGGTCAGTGGTTTAATGTTTTCTTTTTCTTTTTTTTGTCTACTTTTCAGTTCCTTGGATGAAACAAAGGATCGAGATTCTGGTCCAAAAATCAGCAGTGTCAGTGGAGCAAACAGAAAAAGAAAATTGGAGGAAGAGGAGGAAGATGAAGGACAAAAGGCAGAGGAAAGTAGTGACACTTCCTCTGATGAGGAGGAGGAGATGGAAAAGGAGGTTGAAGAAGTGAATGAAAGCACAGAGAGGGCTGACACTAATAAAACCACCTCTGCCAGTGAGGAAAAAGAGGACAAACAGGGAGTGAAGGAAGAACCACAGAAAACAGCACAGGACATACAGAGTAAGAGTGTTTCAGATCAGGAGAAAGTAAAAAAGATGGAGGATTCGAAGCCAACAGTCTTCATTCCTGTTGACAGATCTCCAGAAATACAGGTATGTGTTTATTGTATGTAGATCTGAGGGTCAACAGTGTGCTGTTTTGGCTGATTGCTGTCATCTGTTGCTGTAGGAGGCTCGTCTGAAGCTGCCGGTGTTGGCAGAGGAGCAGGTCATCATGGAGGCAGTGAGAGAACACCCTTGTGCCATCATCTGTGGAGAGACAGGAAGTGGAAAAACAACACAAGTGCCTCAGTTTCTATATGAAGCTGGTTATGCCAGGTAGTTTATTCTCAAACCTTAAATATTGAACTTTGGGGTTTTACCCAGAAAAAGCTAATATTTTTATGTATACTAATCTTTGTGTAATTGTATATTTTTTAGGGATGTCAATTGATTAAAAAAAATTTGTTGCACACATTTCTGTAATTAATCACGATTAAACCTAAAGCTTATAACAGATATTTATTTATATAAAATCATGGAATGAAAAAAACACAAAAAGTATATTTAAATTAATAATGGCTTTCTTTAAACTTTAAACACAGTTTGTCTCCTGTGAAGTACAAATTTGGCACAAAAAAGGCATCTTGATGTTTTAAACATGTTAGTAAATCTTTACACAGAGAAATACAACACACAGAAAACACTGATGGACACTGAAAGAGAACGTGCAAACGCACACAAGTCAGGGTGGGCAAGAGAGAAAACACAAACTCACATAGAGAGATTTAGCGCGTGTGCACACACACACACACACACACACACTTTAGTTTTGTCCAACAAGCCATTGGGTAGCTTTTTAAAATGAAACTTTTCCGCCGTGCTTATCCATCTTTGAGCCGGACACTGTCCTGTAACCAGGATGGCTCGGTTTGCCTGCACACGTCACCACTGGAATTAAACAAACAACGTTAACTGCTTTAAAAACACGTAAAATTATTTAAATTAATCGCCGAAATTAACGCGTTAACTTTGACAGTACTAATATTTTTATGTTTATGTTTCCTGCAGTGGAAGTGGAATTATTGGCATCACGGAGCCGAGACGAGTTGCTGCTGTGAGCATGTCGCATCGAGTGGCCAAAGAGATGAATCTGTCCACACGGTAACAAAAATGCTGAAGATTTTCAAAATATTGTGATAAGGAAAATCTAATCTGTAGATGTTTCTAAGCCTCGGTCCTGTTGGTCTGTTCTGTCTGTGCTTAGAATTGTGTCTTACCAGATTCGGTATGAGGGAAATGTGACTAATGAGACCAAAATCAAGTTCATGACAGATGGTGTTCTGTTGAAGGAGGTTCAGAAGGTAAGATAGCTACCAATAGCCTGCATTTCTCTATGGAAAAGTGTTGATTGACTTTCATGTTAAATTTGTGTGTGTAGAATTTCCCTAATATTTGTAATTTGTAATATTTTATGGCTTTGCATCAACAATTTCACCACATTATCCTCTTACCCTTAACTTGACTCACAAATAATAATAAAAACAATGACTGAAAGTATTCACAGCAAAAAGTCTTTGAAAACCTCTTAAGTCTTTGTATGGATTCCTTTCTTGTCTCTCAGGATTTCCTTCTCCAGAGATACAGTGTGATAATCATAGATGAAGCCCATGAAAGGAGTGTGTATACAGACATCCTCATCGGACTGTTGTCTCGCATTGTCCCACTCAGAAACAAGGTAACAAGGTTTGTGGTGTGAAAAGGTGTTAATCAGAATATTAAATGTCTGACTTCAGGGTGGGTTTTTTTTAATCATTCTCTTTCCTTAACCTGCTGTTTTGACCCATCGTCTCTCTGCAGAAAGGTTTGCCCATGAAGCTGCTGGTCATGTCAGCTACTCTGAGGGTTGAAGACTTCACAGAAAACCAGAAGCTATTTCGGACGCCTCCACCTGTGATCAAGGTGGATGCTCGCCAGTTCCCTGTCAGTATTCACTTCAACAAGCGCACTCAACTGGAGGATTACACTGGAGAGGCTTTTCAGAAGACCTGCAAGATCCACCGGATGCTGCCTTCAGGTGCAAATACTCTAGAGCTTTAAAAAGAAAATTTTCCACCCTGGTGGACAATAAAGACTTATTCTGTTCTAAATGTTCAGCACAAAACTAAACTGATCCTCACTTTGATCAAAGAATGTTGCTGCTCTCTCTCTCTCTCTAAACCTCCAAATGGAAAATAAGTATATATATATATACATATATAAGTATAGCAAATATGATTTACATTTATCTGTGAAGATTTTATGTGAATTTAAGCAAAACAAACTGTTGTGAATGAAGTAAACTCCCTCACTCTAATGCCACATCTGTGTCCTTCAGGTGGCATCCTGGTGTTTCTCACCGGTCAGGCAGAGGTTCACACTCTGTGCAGAAGACTGAGAAAAGCTTTCCCCTTTCGAAAGAGAAACACAACCACTGGTGAGTGAAACACACACCTGTGTCCCCTAACACTGTAACCTATCTCCGACCAGAGCTTTTGTATATTTACTAGTTTTTGTGTCCAGGTGAAGTTGAAGAAGCAGACACATCAGAGGGGATGAGGAAGTTTAAAAAGGCTAAACAGAAGAAGAATGTTGTAAGTCTACCGTTACAAAAATCTACCTGAAAGGCTATGTGGTTTAATATGCCATTTTTGTTTGTGTTTTTGACACCTCATCCTTAATAAATATGTCTTGAGTGCACATTTTAACACAGTTATCTTTCTTTAGTCTCTGCCCCGTATCGACTTGGATAACTACTCTGCCCTGCCGATGGATGAAGGTGACGAGGACAGAGAGGCAGGGATCGGATACGAGGAGTATGATGGCTCTGACGTGGACATTGGAGACGATCCCGACCATGCAGGCAAGTTTGTCCAGTCCAAATCAATACCTGTTTTATGTATTTCACACCAGTGTCCTTACGTATTCTGCTGTGTTCTGTCTCTGTAGAGGAGAAGGCTGATCCATCTATTCCTCTCTATGTCCTTCCTCTGTACTCTTTGTTGGCACCAGAGCAGCAGGCGAAGGTAACTTCAACATCATGGCTGCACTAAAACATCCAGGAGAAAACATTGAATGTTAATACAGAGCACAGACTGTAGAGACGCAGTCTTCTGGTTTCAAAAGTTAAGCCCAGGAAGTAAGACACAAGTAGCAGTTACCCACCAGGCGGAGACTCCACTGGTTGGAAAAATAAATCGTTTTGAATTCAATCATTCAGACTTAATTTATATGGCACTTTTAATATAAATAAAAATTGTAGCCCAAAGTGCTCTACACTATAAAATCAAACTGTTGTCAATTACTGTCAGTGATGGAGGGTTTCTGGGTTTCTGTCCTCATACTATCGTGAACTACATTCTGTAACAACCTGATAAAACATATTCATTTGTGAATCTATTCATAGTGTTGGGACGAAATTTAGAAATACTTTCAGACATGAAAACCCACGGTAAGGTGTAATGTGTGTGTCCGTGTGTGCATGCGCTCTCCTTGGCTGTAGGTGTTCAGGCCGCCCCCTCCTGGTACTCGTCTGTGTGTTGTAGCCACCAACGTGGCCGAGACGTCTTTGACCATTCCTGGCATCAAGTACGTAGTTGACTGTGGTCGCGTTAAGAAGCGCTTCTACGACCGAGTGACCGGCGTGTCGTCCTTTAAAGTCACATGGACTTCACAGGCTTCCGCCAACCAGAGGGCGGGTAGAGCAGGACGAACGGAGCCGGGCCACTGCTACAGGTCAGGACGTTGAAACACAAATGTTTTCTCTTACTTGAGGTTGAGGGAGGGTGCTCACAGATGTTTGTCCCCGTGTTTCTGCAGGTTGTACTCGTCCGCAGTGTTTGGAGATTTCAGTTTGTTCTCAGAAGCAGAGATCACACGCAGGCCTGTGGAAGACCTGGTTTTACAGATGAAGGACCTCAACATAGAGAAGGCAAGTGAAGAACCTCGGATATCAACCGTGCTACTGCAGACTTGAGTGCTGCTCTGTAAATTAAAATGGTCTCATATTCTTGTTTCTGCAGGTGGTTAATTTTCCTTTTCCCACGTCTCCCTCGGCTGAGGCTCTTGTAGCAGCAGAGGAGTTATTGATTTCGTTGGGAGCTTTGAAAGAGCCTCCTCGTACTGGAAGGTAACTCACTGTCACTGGCTCTTCTGTTTAAAATCTTTCTCCTTTTCATGGATTGAATACCTTTTTGTTAGAATAGGACTTCTGAGAGACATTTTTCTGGTTCTTACAGAGAAGCAAAGAGGCAAAGCAAAGCTGTTTTCTCTCAATTATGGGATCTTCAGTTAATCAATAGCAGTGACCTGTAGTTCTCATTAATATTGTTCATATTTTGTGGGGATATTTTGATGATGATGATGATTTTGATCAACAAGTCAGGACATCAAATAAAAAGATTTCATTTATATAGCTCTGATTCACAAATCATGGTTTGCCTCAGTGGGCTTTACAATTTATACAAGAAGTAAAATCTTCTGGGTTTAGCTCATAGGTTTGTGGAACAACTTTACCAACACACAGTTATTCTTCTTTCGACACTGTATTGACCTCCATTAATTTGAATGGCTGAAATAGAGCAATATCCCTAAACTTAACCAGTTCCTCAGTCAGAAATGAGGTTCTCATTGGGACCTGGTCTTATATGATTAGCTCTTAATATTTTCATTTAAAATGTTGTGATTGGATGAATGGGACTAATTATTGGTCCATTTGTTGTTGTCAGGGTTAAACAGATGGCACAGGCGAGGCTGAGCTGTCCCATCACCCCCCTTGGCAGAGCGATGGCTTCATTTCCTGTGGCACCACGTTATGCTAAAATGTTAGCACTCGGGAAGCAGCAGGATTGCCTGCCGTATGTTATTGCCTTGGTAGCGGCCATGACAGTCCGGGAGGTCTTTGAAGACTTCAACAGGTGAGGAGACGTGTTCACGCTTATGATGTTTCTAATTCCTTGCTCATATAAATTGACGCTTCATACTCGACTAACTCAAACTCATGCAGCACACCTCACTTTGTGTTCTTGCTTTTAAATTCTAACCTAATGTATTTTTTGCTCATCAGATCTGAAGGTAGTGAAGAGGAGAACTCCAAGCTCACCCAGCGTCGAGCTCGGCAGACCCAAATGAAGAGGTTGTGGGCTGGGCAAGGAGTCTCCCTTCTATTGGGGGACCTCATGGTCATGTTGGGTGAGCTCACTTCTATTTAGATTTGCAGAAACTGCTTAAGTTTAAACATGGCTTTAGAATCCAAACTGACTTCCGTGTTCCACCATAAATAAGGGTTTCATGTGACCGTTAACACCAGGACGCTTCTGGTTTAAGTAAACTTGATTGAACAACAGTAAATTAGGTCACATAAAAGTCTGTGATTAACAGTGAGATGTAAAACTGCAAAAAGGAATGCTAATAGTCTGTAAACCTGTGACTGCAGGTGCTGTTGGTGCTTGTGAGTTTTCTGGCTGTACTCCCAAGTTTTGCGAGGACAACGGCATGAGGTATAAGGCCATGGTGGAGATCAGGAGGCTCAGAGGACAACTCACCAATGCAGGTACTCGCATACTACAAAAAAACACAGAAAACCTGAAACATTTCTGCCACAGAAACACAACAGACAGTTGTTTTTGTTCTTCTCTTCCAGTGAACACAGTGTGTCCAGAGGTGGGAGTATTTGTGGATCCTAAGATGACTCCACCGACGGAGCACCAAGTGTTTTGCTTGCGGCAGATTGTTTTGGCGGGACTGGGAGACCACATTGCACGACGTGTGCAGGCGGAAGATATCCTGGACCCAAAATGGAAAAATGGATATAAGGTAAGTTACACCGATGACTTATTTAAGAGATTGTATTGTACTATCCCCTCTCATTCACCTTCTCAACTTATCTGTTTTTGTTCATAGACGTGTCTCTTGGACGACCCAGTGTTTATTCATCCCACATCTGCGCTGTTCAAAACGCTGCCCGATTTCGTCGTCTACCAGGAGATCATGGAGACCACCAAGATGTACATGAGAGGTGAGTCCCTGGTGTCCAGTGCCCTCTCTGTTCTGACTTTAATCCAGTTTCTGCCAAGTGGTACAGTTCAGTTCAGTGACACGATTATTTGAGCTTTAATTTTCAAATGTTGAGAAGGGTATCAACTACCAGAATAACCAGTCTGTGCCACTTCTCTGTTGAGGTGACCATGGCATTCTTAAATACTGTATATTGTGCTTTTTAGCCGAGACGATTCTAGTGATGAACAGCCTTGTGCCAAGAAAAAAGAATAGAAAATGCTGGATGTCCTTCATTGTTGTTCTTTGTTTTCTGTGTTGTGTTTTCCTCATTCTTCAATTTGACTACACTGTGCCACGCTGGTATAATGTCACGCTATTTACGTAGCTGATGCACTATTGCCATCCGGGTTACACACAAGGCAGTTTGGGTTTATTGTTTCCAAATCATACTATGGTGAGCTGTACTGCACTGGCAACTACTTTTCCATCTTTCCTCACCTACAATTGCCTTTGCTCAATATATTACCGTTAGGTAGGATTTGTTAAAGCTGTTTAAAATTTTGAATAATTGAGTTAAGATGTTTACTGATGATCACTGTTATTCATATTCACACGCGCAATGCTAAGGTGCTGTCGTCTCTTTGTCAAACTGTTTCGCCCTCTAAAATTGTCTTCCTTCCTCCTTCTGTCAGGCATATCAGCAGTAGAAGCAGAGTGGGTTCCCCAGATTCTTCCTCAATACTGTCATTACGGCCCCCCTCTGGAGTCACCAGCGCCATGGTTCTGCTCGTCCACTGGCACCATCAGGTGTCACTGTTTAAGCACCTTCTGTAAGTTCTTGGCAGTTGTCCATCAGAGCAGTGTTTGTGTCCAGAGGTGTCTCTGCCTATATGTGAGGGATTTCTGTGTCATCTGCAGTTCGTGTGGCGTGGCAACTGCCAGCAGTGGAGAAGGATTATCCAGAGGGACTGGATCGCTACAAACTGTTTGCCAGGTTTCTGCTGGAAGGACAGGTACTACAACAAAAGCTGTTTGTGCCAAATGAAAAACAATCACTTAGTTTAAATATAAATGCTGTTCTCATCTTTCTTTTGGCTTTCACATGTCCAAATTGAAGTGTGTTTATCTTAACTGCATTTTGTTTATCGTCTGCCTGTTGTGTGTATGAATATTGCTGACTGCACCAAATAGCCCCTCTGGGATATAATATCTATTAAAAAACATAAAAACTTCCAATCTCAATCTTAAGTTCAGACCTTGTCTGAACCTTTGCAAAGATGACTGAACCAAGTATGCAAGTCTTAAGATGTTTTGTCTCACTTGCAGGTTTGTCCCAAACTAAAGAAATACAGTGGTCACCTTCTCTCAAACCCCTCCATCATGATGAAAACATGGGCCAAGTAAGACATGCATGCAGACACACACACAAAAGTTTGAAGACTACTGGTCCTGACAAGGTCTGTGTCCTATAGAGGGAACAAGGACAAGAAAGGCTTCAATCTCACTCTCATGTCTATTCCGTTGTAGGCTGCAACCCAGGACAGAGGCTGTGCTGGGAATGCTGGTGACAAAGAGTGTTGACTGCAGAGACGCACTGCTCTCTGTCTGGAAGACTGATGAGAAATGTGAGGATTTGATGTGTTTGGTATCAAATATTACTCTTGAGTGTGACGACCCTTCTTGTGACTAATGATATTGTTTTCTTGTGTTTTTTTCTCACCCTCAGTTCTACTGTCTGCATACTGTCAGTGGATTCCTGAATCCATTCACCAAGAAGTAGCCAAAACCTGGCCTCCAATATAAAGGCTGTGATTAAAAAAACCAGATCACATTATGGAGTTTTTTGCTGAGACATACAGTATGTCAACCTGCAAATTAGTTTTAGCCACGTCTTCAATTGTCTAATTTTTAGTCCATCTACCACCTCACAATGTGGTATTTTCAACTGTTTGTATTTTATATACTGTATAATTTGTACAGTTTTGTCTGGAGGACAGTATTTCTACCACTGCTCCAAAATAAGTGCGTGTGCTGCTGTCATTTGTGTTTCAGATTTAGTCTTCATAAGACTTATTAAAACTATGACACTCTGAGTACAGCTAGTGTGGTTTAATCATACTGTTTGTAAACAGTAACGGCTTCTAACTTTTTCAAAATACCATCCTCAATAAGTCTACAGAAATGTTATTGTGGACCATAAATTGTATCACTGGAGGACATTCTGTACCTGGACATTTACCATTTGATTGTCTAATGAGGAAAAAGTGGTTGAGTTTGAAAGTTGATTTTTGCCATTAGAAATTGCAGCTGAGGTCAATTATCCATCTATAAACTGTTCGGCTTTTCATTATTTCTCCCAGTCTTCCAATGGCATTTACCTGGTTGATGTATGAGCACTTTTCACATTCATGTGTCATTGAAGGTTGTGTTAATCTGGAAACTGTTAGTGTGCTCAGACCCTAATTAGACATCATATTTTATTAGACATATTTTGATATCTTTAATTTAGAACAAAGACTATGTTGTTTAATTTGATGGATGAATTGTTCCATCCCTGTCTGAACCACACTTTTGGAAGCATTTGCATAAATCAACTTTCTCTGTACTAAAGTTTTTAGCACCGTAATGCAAGTTATCTTCTCTCAGAATACATTATTTAAAAATATCAGACAATATGTAAATAGAATGAATATACAAAAAAGTAGTTTGGTTCAGCAGGGACAATTCGCCTCTCAATATTTGTGTGTTTTAAATCAGAAAAGCTCTGAAGATCCTATCAGAACTCATTCTCATTTTACCTTAGTTGTACAACCCAAAGCTGTGAGTACCAAAAGTTTCCATCCTCACAATATACAAGTTACTATGGCAAGCGCTTCTAACACTTAATCGGTAGACAGGATTCACTACTGATATCTGCAACGTCATTCTTACTAGTCACAATTCAAGTTCACGATATCTTAATTTATGGTCAATTGCGGTTTTGACTAGTAAGAATGATGTCACAGATATCTACAATTTATACTAGTCACAATGAAATTACGACTAGTCAAAATTACGTCATATATATCTGTAATGGTAATTACAGATAATCAAACTTGATGATAAAATGTGAGATAAAAAAGGCTTTGCCATAAGTTACAGCAACACAGCATTTCCAACATAGCAACTGCCATTTTCATAAGGCTGCTGTGATTGGCTATCATCATCTGTGACATCATTTCCGCCTGTCGACTGTACACTTCCGGAAGAAGCGGAAGACAATAGTAGAAGTTAATTCTCGGCTCATATTTGTCATTTTCAGAAGAAGAAAAAGGAAAGGGTCATTTAATTTAAGCAACTGTAGACCTGAAGATCTGTCGACATGGTAAGAAGCGCAGTCTGTGTTCACTGCTTCAGATGAATAGATGAATTTGTGTCCAAATGAGTCGTAGTTAAAGTAGTTTAGCAGGCGATCGGCTAACAACAACAAACATGACAGTGGCAGAAGGAAAGATGCTCTGTCATGGCTTCATCGAACAGCCTCATCGATACATCGATACGAGTATAACAATACCATTTTCATTTTATTAATATTGTTTGGTTTGTTCTTCAGTTTTCCTTTCAGGTTTTCGACCACCCGGGCTTTCAGAACCGCTTCTCCACTCAGTACCGCTGCTACTCGGTGTCCATGCTGGCAGGACCAAACGACCGCTCCGACGTGGAGAAAGGAGGCAAAAGTGAGTTTTTATTCGTGTTAGTGCGGCTTTACTTTCCTGCACTGAGTCAGTTTGGAACACTGAAATAGAAATCGAAATAGAGGTAGAGATAGAGATACGTGTCAGTGGACAACAGGCGCTAACAAAGTACTGACGTGCACTAAGGTAGTGGCTATGGGTTAAGATGGGTTATGAATAATACTGTGGGTAAATAAATGTATAAAAGTTTTGAACAATGTTTTAATTATTTCACTGGTCACATGGATCAAAAATAGAATACAGAATAGTATGGCTCAAGGTCTGGGAAAATCAACTGTTACCAAAAACTGCATACTTGTTTCATGTATTTTCTGGATGTGTTACATAAAGTGATTTAAAAATAATTTTACTGGTCATTATAGCGTTGCTAAAACCATTTGCAAAATCATTTATTGGAAGACATTTGTACAGTACTGTAGTTCTTAAAGATATTTTAAATTATAGAATTAAGTGTTCATTTTGTTCATTGCCTCTTTTCTTTTTTTTTTTTTTACATATCTTTGTTGCTCAGAATTTGATTGGCTGCAAAGCTAATAAATATTTGTTTCTCTTTCAGTAATAATGCCACCTTCAGCTCTTGACCACCTCAGTAAGTGCAACTTAAATCCAGCATCTCTTCATTTGAAGGGTCCTGTTTGTACATTTTTGGTCTCCACCTTTCACCCGTGCAGGCAGACTCAACATCACTTATCCGATGTTATTCAAGCTGACCAACAAGAACTCGGACAGAATGACTCACTGTGGTGTTCTGGAGTTTGTGGCAGATGAGGGAATCTGTTATTTGCCACATTGGGTAAGCAACAGTAACACATCTAATGTATTACTCATTACCAACATCAGCAGTCAAGCACTATATTTTCTGTGTTGTGTGCCCTGTCTTGAATGTTACTTATTTCACAATCCATGTTTTATCTTATTTAATGATGACTATTGGTTAAATGTTTTTTGTATTACTTTGTATTATTTTGTGTCTTTTTCAGTTTTTCACTGTACAGCACTTTGGTCAGCTTATGCTGTGTGTAAATGTGCTTTATAAATTAAATTTACTTACTTACTTACTAAAAGAAGCAGCATAGTTATTCACTGTGTGTGTGAGAGTGAGAGAGGTGTTGGGCAAAGACAAATGGGTCCCGCAGACTATTTTAGTTATTGCCTGAAATCCACAGGGGGCAATAGAGGTTGGGCTATTTTTAATGAGGAGCTGGAAAATTGTACGTGTGATTTTTTTAGGATTATTATTTATGCAGAAAAATTAGCTGTAACTACACACATACTTGTTGTATCTGAAACTTTAAAAGGCAGCACTGCTATTAACCATATTTTGTTTGCTGCAGATGATGCAGAATCTCCTGCTGGAGGAAGGTGGTCTGGTCCAAGTGGAAAGTGTCAACCTTATGGTGGCCACTTACTCAAAGTTCCAGCCACAAAGTCCAGATTTCCTTGATATCACAAACCCAAAGGCAGTGTAAGAAATATCAGTTAGGGAAAATTTAGTTCACCCTTCTTCATATACTGTATCACATTGTCTAAGTTACCAAGTTTTAAATTCATTATAGACTGGAGAATGCACTGAGAAACTTTGCCTGCTTGACAACTGGTGATGTCATAGCCATCAACTACAATGAAAAGGTAAATCAGTTAATTCAACGTTTTTGTCAGTTTCTTTTTACTACATACAGCTGCTAATGGAATCTGTTTGTTTCAGATCTATGAGCTGCGAGTAATGGAGACAAAGCCAGACAAAGCAGTATCGATCATTGAGTGCGATATGAATGTAAGAGTTTCTAAGTTTGAGTTTTTTTACCACATTCGACCGTGAACAATTTGACTTCTTTTAATTTATTGTATTTGATCCCATTTTGTGTCTCTGTTTGTCAGGTTGATTTTGATGCTCCTCTGGGCTACAAAGAGCCTGAACGACGACCTCAGTACCATGAAGAACCCACAGTAAGGACCAAACCTCAAAGTTACCTGTTACGTTTGTGCTCAGAGTAGTTTAATAAAGCTAATTTCTTCACAGGAGGAAGAAGCAGATACCCCCAATTATGCTGACATGGACATGGGATTTAGAGTGAGTAACTTTGTTTAGAGACGTATAAATGTCAGTTTGACTGGAATGATTATAACAATTGGAGAGAATCAAACATCTTCATCCTTAGGCTTTCACTGGTTCTGGAAATCGTTTGGATGGTAAAACAAAAGGGATCGAGCCCAGCCCTGTCCCTCTTGACCCAAATGACTTTAAAAGGTAAAATGATGTTTAATATGTTATACATTTAGACATGAGGTGGCAATTGACTTGTAACATAATGTATTTACTATTAACTAGCCAACACAATAACTCTGTGATATTAGAGAGATATTATAGAATGATGTAGATATTATTATTGCATGAGAGATAACTCATGCTTTAAACTTAATGCTGCTTTTTGTTTAATTGTCATCTTATTAAATCACCCCACGGAGTGGGAGTGTAGTATTGTTTTTAGTGGCTCTGTGTGTCTGTCTGTCTGTTTGTGTTTCCACACTTGCCAATATGACCAACAGAGGCCGACAGAGGCTTGTTGTATGAATCGGGTGAAGTCTGCCATCTCTGATTGCCTTGTTTTGCTGTTGTGTGACATGGATCGCTTTTTAGCACATGTGAACATGTCTAGAATCTGACTGCAAGGACGTGTCAAAATTGAATAATTTTACCATCAGACCATGCATTCAAATTAATGATGAAGGTGAAGAAATGGCCAACAGTGTGTTAAAATCCTTATTAGGACTTGTACAATCTTTATTTCACTTCTCATAAATGATTATTGAACGATGTAACAAGAGTTTGGTCTTGACTGTAAACATCTAAAATCTTTCATCAGAGGCATTCCCAACTATGACTACAAAATTGGTCGGATCACTTTCATCAGAAACTCAAAGCCTCTGCCCAAGAAACTCTCAGATGATGTAAGCTATTTTCTTGTCTTTTCTGTTTATTTGATTATTGTGTATTTGTAGCATCTCAGTATATGCCAGTGCAGATCCTCTGGATCTGTAGTCCTGTACGGCATCCTTTGATTACACTTCATACTTAGATAATCACTTCCCTTTTATTACAGTATCATGCTGTTTTCCAATGATCCTCTCTTGTTATCCTCGTAGGATGATGCGATGAACAGATTCATCGCCTTCTCTGGACAAGGACAGTCACTTCGCAAGAAGGGCAGAAAACCTTGAAGAACCATTAGTGGAGAGGCTGGCTGATTTGCATAGACTCGCCTTACTCACTGTCACATTCAACAGCAAAGTAAAAATAAAAAGACCTCTGGATGCACTAGGGTTTGCCTCCCATTTCCCACTGAAATGAGAGTTTTACTATTGACCTGACTGCCAAGTATGTAATTAAAGCTCTGACGGTAATGTTTTGCTCCACAAACCATGTGCTGCTTAAACTACTGTCAGTTTTAATTTGGTATTCAGAAGTTAATTGTGACTAATGTGAGCCAAGCAGAATATATTATATCTTATATCAGTCCAAAGGATGACTTTTGAAATATTGTTGCATTACTAGTTTGATTTCAGATATACAGTTTGATAGGATTTCCCCCTTTCCATAACATATTTTATTCAGTTTACTTTGAATCACACAGAGTCCAATTATTTTGATAATTGGGAGCAGTTAATGCTCCTTTTATTTAAATATTTAAGTTTTTTCCCTTGGTTATCAAAATTCGGTTTCCTGATTTATGTGTGGAGAAATAAAGGATTGTTTTTTTGAAGTTAAAGGTATGTATTATTTTCTGTCAAAACTTGTTCGTGACTACAGTGCATGAAAGTGGAATATAATTTACAGTAATTCTGTGACTGGCATTTTTCTCTTGTGTAGTGAGTAAGTAAATGACAAGAGTGGATAGAAGTATTAAGCACTAGTAATCTTAAATTTGCACTCAATTTAATGTGGCCCCACCACTTAATATCAAGTTATAATAATTACTTATTTCTGTGTTTTGGTTTTATAATATATTAATTTTGCACCATAAAAACAGTTTTATTGTGAATTATATATCAGTCGGTATAAACACAGACACATTTATTTTGAAATTCTGCAAAAACCACAAATCCTGAACAGTTGCTTTTAGATTTTTTTTCCTCACTTGACTGGCCCACAGGTCATTTTACGTTTGAAAGCCCTGAATTATAGAGATCACAAGGATGTAAAAAATTAAGAAATGTCCACATTTGATCACAACATGCACTTTAATCAAACATGAATCATAGTAACTGCAGTTTTTAATTAATGACTTTTGTTTTTTAATCAAGTTTCGAGTTTTGCTGTGAGATTTCGTTAGTTTTGGTTGTGCTTTTATTTTGAAAAGAAAGTAAACCGGAAGTGAGAGACAGTAGAAGCTTCCGCTAACATTAGCAATGGCATTGTCTGGACAAAGATCATGGAGGGTAAATTAACAACGTGCTCTATATTGTAAATTACGTTCTTAGTAAAACTTGATGATTTCATTTTCTTGAGTTATTCTTGTTAGTCCTGATGAAGTGTCAAGAATGGTGGTCTGTTAGCAAGGTGATTCGCCATTGTTGCTAAGTTGTAAACCGTATCTAGCTGACTGACAGTGACTGACAAAGCCGTTTTTTAACAGAAATCCGTAATTATGTGTGTTGTGACTTATTATTTTGTTTGTTACTTAAAAAAAACTAAATTTAAAAAAGAATATGAAACACCAGATCAGCCATTAACTGAGCATCGTACATCTCAGTGACCTCAGAGAGGCACTGTTACACCACGTTTTATTCTTTTTCTATTTTTTTTAAAGAAATTACATACATTTGTTTATGTAATGGTGATTCATCATATAAATGGTAATATTTGTGTTAAAAAAAAATCACGCCTTTGCAAGTTGCGCAATATTTTATTAATTTGTGCTTTAAAAAAAAAGTTTTAAAAATGCTATCATCTATTCGTAGATGCCTTAATAATCTGTCTGATCATATTATCACCAGTCTCAATCTTTCAAGATAAATTTGTTTTAAATGTTAACCTGGTTGTGTTCAACTTCAGCACAGAGTTGCATTATTGCCTTTTTCTGGATTTCATCACCCTCTCCCGTTGTTCGAATAACCTTAATTAGCTGCACATGTTAATTGTACATTAGGTTGATGTTGAACCCACAAGGTCTCATCCTGTTATAATGTATAGAAAGGTGATGAGTCCTGCCTTTGTTCATTTGCACAGCCGCCCCGGTCATGTGACAACTATTGGAGTGAGTACAAACACTGCAAGAGTATGGGGAGTCGTTTCAACCACTACTATACTTATGGTACATTCCCATCCTGCCAGCAATGGAAAGAGGACTACTATAGCTGCAAAGAGTGGGAGAATCACAGACGTATAGAAGCAAAGGTAAAGTGTTTTTCTGCCAGTGACAAATAAACAAATTAGCCCAGCTGTTAAAGTCTGGAACTGCAGTTTTTTTTAATTCATAATGTCTCAAGGCAAATTGGCACAGTGGTTCTGAAATTTTGATTTAAAAGCTGTATGTCAATTTGAATCAGTCTGCTCAATTTTTTTTTCCATTAACATGTTGAATTTAATTTCAAATATTGTATTACTTTTAATTTTCATCAAATGTGCTCCAATCTTGTACAATAAATATGTTCATTCAAAGTTAATGTACACTGTAATATAAACAGTGTTGGCGACAATTAGAGTTGCTAAAACAATTGACTTATCATTGGACCAACTTCAATACATCAGTTTCTTTGACCATGTTTGTCTATAACTCCTGCCAACCCTTGAAAGTTCTTATGTCTACACAAGAGCAACTCTGATTTCTCTCCCACAATATCTATATGCTGCAGGAAGCGTTGCAGACGAGTGAAAGGAACAGATTGGCAGAGCAGAAAAAGTTCACACCAGTGTGGAGGCTGAGGAAAGACCCACCTAAAGACTGGAACATGCCCCTGAACCAGGAGAAGCCACAGGACTCCTGAACTGTCGCTTGTCTCAAAGCAAACATCTACTGTGTACTGTACTTCATGGACATGAAATACTTTTGGCCTCCATACTGATAAGTCTGGTCATCATTTGTGCTTGGAGAGCTGCTGTATCCTTTGGACTGATATAAGATATAAGATATAAGATATTCTGCTTGGCTCACATTAGTCACAATTAACTTCTGAATACCAAATTAAAACTGACAGATGTGTACAGTGTATTAACAATGGTGGCAGCATCTAGTGGTCAATGGTGAGAACGACAGCCTACAGTCATTCTCACATAACAGTCTTTAAACTATTGAATTACACCTCCTGTGAACAGTCATGAATTATATTATCAGAAAGTTTATGTAAACAAGCAGAGACTGACCATTCATTATGGATTGGCTTGGCATTATTTTTTGTTATATTTAAATAAATAAAAAGTTATGCTGCAATAGAATGTACCAAGACTTCATGCGTGATTTGTTTGCAATAACTAAAAAGTACTGACTGAAATATCCAACATCAACTGCAGTAAAAGTTCTGTTCTTGATACTGTAAATTCTCATCTGTTATTAATTAGTTGTGAATGCTAAGTCCATCAATTGTTTTCTTGTTTCCTTCATTATTGAATCATTGTTTTACTGCCTTATTTTTTGATAGCCATCTCCTACATATTTCAACAATTTATAGATCAAAAATGTTTGACTCATTATAGTAGAGATGCATTAATGTGGCAGAATCAAGCTGTAAAGTTCCACAGATCTGTGCAGTATTCTTCAGACATACAATTTATTGAAAATAATTCACAACAAATTGGATAAATACAAAAAAATTAAGCTTTATTTTCAACTTTGTGTTTCATAAGGAAACGTGGAAATGGGAAAAATATAATGTTCTGCTTCCATGATTGATGTGATTTGATACATACATGTGAAAACAGTGGACTTCATGAAACCTGTACAAACAAGAACACACACTAACACCCACATGCTGTTTTCTGAGCATCACTGAGTGTAAACTTTAGTGATGTCATTGTATTTCCCCTCTGGTGCATCATACTTGGTCTTTGGTGGTGTGTAGACAGGACCTTTATGACTGAAGGGAAACAGAAGTGGGTCTGGCTTCAGTGCTGCCAGGTACAGCTCTTCTGACTCCAACTTGAGCTCCTCCAATGCTTCTCTCTGGGCTTCCAGTGCAAGTTCAACAGCCTGCACTTCAGCCAAATCCTGCTTCTGCAATAACAAAGACAGAGGCACATTTTAAATAACGCCCACACTAGCTGCACACGATGGGAGAGCAGAGGTAAGAAGCAATATAAAAGTTAAAAAGTTGTGATGGAGATTGTGTGTGACCTGTTTGTATTGACTCCACTCCTTCAGCAGCATGGCTCGACCCTCACTTTCTTCAAATGACAGCCTTGGTGATGAGCGCACCCTTAGTTAGATAAAAGACATATCTATAAAATGCACGTCTATAAAATGAAGTAGGGTTTAATATTAAGATGATCTATTTCTATTGAGCCCATTTCCTGAGGACATTTTTGATATCCTAAATCAGAACAGCCAATATACTCATTTTATGTCAGATTAAAACATCAGTGAATGGGGATTAGTGTTAGGGTTTCCAGATCCCCCATGACTGCATAAACTGCACTTGCAAAGAAGCAGAAACAAAATCTCCTTTGATTCATTTATTTGCTCTCCCTGCTGCTTTATATATTTGTGTGACAACAGCTTCAGGACAGTTACACAAATTTTCCTTTGTCTCAGCTCACTTCAAATGTGACAAATGACCAAGATCTGGCTGATGTTACACTATATTGTTCTCACGGTTAAAAATTACGAGCTGTGTCAGCAGGGCAAGGATCCATAAGCAATACTTAAGGTGTCTTTAGGTGTTTGAAGAACATTTCATGATGATAAGAAAAATAAATAATATCTGTTTTATTCTTTATTGTAAAGTATAGTGTCACCAGACCAGCACTGCAGATAAATTCACATAGTCAACACAACACAAATGTAACAAGTGAAATAGGTTGTACCTTGTATCATCTAAGCATTTGAATGGAGTGACAAAATCCTCTATAGGGATGTATTCTGGTGGAATCTTCTCCATTCTCTTCAGCTTTTTTTTCAGTCGCTCTCTCATTAGCAGTTCTCTTCTGGGGTCAACTTTCTTCTTCTTTTTGGGCTCCCCTCTTAAGAAACACAAAGCATAGCTCAATGTGAGATATTCAAGCACCATATACATTTAGAAAGGCACATGTGATATGAAACAAGATACTGTCTGATTTGGGTTGTCATAATGATGTAAGCAAACACATGGGATTACTTTGATACATTTTAAACAGTCAATACAGTGAAAAGGCAAAGGCGCTGGGTTATTTTATCTCCATCACTTGCATTCAAGAAATGGATATTCAAGAACAGGAATTTTGGGGGGCAATGTGTTATTATTTGTACACAGCAAAGATGTTAAACTCTGGCTAAGTACCTAAGTGACCGGTGATCTTACCTGAGTGGAGCAGATGTCTTCAGTGTCATCACTGAAGCAATCCACGGACTCAGGGTGACTGCATGGTGATGTTTCCCCGACAAGACGCTGAAAACACACACACGTTTGTGTTTGTCAACCACCGAGCTAAGTCTGCTGCTGTCACTTCTCTTCACTTCTGAAGAATAACCTTAGCCATGTTAGCTCCGGGTAGCTAACACCCCATCAGTTATCACTAAAATACAGACATACACTTACCTTGACGCGACGGTCTGTCGGGACAAACCCCTACATATAAGCCCTAAAACCATGTTCCCACTGTGTAAAGTTTTAATTTAAACACATATTAAAGTCACACAAACGCTCGCGTGTAGAACTACAACACTGATTTGTCTCGTCCCCTTGCCTGAGTGAAAGACTGCGCACGTTGATGACGTAGTTCTCTCGCGCATGAGCACTTTAGCGTGTTTTGTACAGAAAGGTCAAATATGTGTACTTAATACATGCGATCGACAATCATTGAAAAAATCTGACAAGAATAAAAATGTTTTAGCCCTATTTTTCAACATTTCTCGCCGGCCTGGAAGACTTGCTATGTCTCTACGTGTGTGTTTGTTTTCAGGCGGTGTATATCGGGAAACCCCGTTTTGTCAAATGACTCCAGTCCTGAAGATGGCGGTAATTCAGATAAAAGCTGTTGTTCGCCGTCACTAATCGAAAGAAGAAGAGTGGAATTGTTAGCGTCATCGGCGGTAGAATTGAGGGGAAAGGTCGCAGCCGTCAGGGGTAGTTTTATTTACTGTGGACTGTGTCACCGTGTACCAGATTTGTCATTGTGAAGGTTCTATCTTGGCAGCAGTGTGTTATTGAATCACCATCATGGCACTTCTCAGAGGTAAGCATTATTTAGCAGACATGATTCAATGCACGCTGCTGTTGGACCATTGTTTTATGATAACACCTTCACGTGTTAATATTATCCTGTACTACTGTCTTATCACAGTGATCAGTTGTTGAAAAGGGTCATGTTAAGTCGATATTTAAACAAGAGTGTGAACACACGTCACTTCAATGTAGGTGAAAGGTGACAAGAAGAGTCCATTCACAGCTTTATGTCGACTGAAGTTTTTCTGCATAAATAAAGTAAAAATACGAGCATGGTGTATGGTTTCAGTGGTATAATCTGATATTTTATATAACCCTGTGTTATTCGCTGCTCTTTGTAAAAGGTGTACTTAATGTAAATAGCTGTATATTCTTATATTTTATGTTGTCTTTTATCTTACTTGATTGTTTATTATTTTTTTCCTCATTATGTATTTTTACATTCTACCTTTTCATCTGTTTTTTTATTGTTTATTGTATTCCTTTTTCATACTTGCCAATTGTTTACCCTTTTTGCTGTTGTAACAAGTGCATTTTACTAGAATTTCAAGTAGAGTCAATCTAATCTAAAATCTAATCTAAAAAAACAAAACAAACCAATATAAAAGCCCACTGTAGTGCAAATGCATGGGCATATCAACGCATCCTCTTTAATCCCCTTTAATTGGCCCCGGGGCCAAATTAAATTTTTTTTTAAACTGAATTGAATTGACTCCTTTGCTTCCAAGGTTAGCACTTAACTTGCCTTTTAAACAGAGTAGAAGAGGTTTTAACTAGACGATTGAAACATTTGGTTTGCTTTTAGAAGTAAAGTGATAAATCACAATTCAGATTTTTCTATAAATGGCTTTGGCATATCATAACTTATTTATATAAGATGACAGATTTCTAGGAAACTTGATTAATAGTGCTAAGGACACTAAAACTGTATTGGTTTTATTCAAAGTGTTATTTACTTGTAATTGACAGATGCTAATACTGAGTATCATATTTGCTCATCCCTCTTGATATATCAGCAATTGGTTGCCCTAATTATTTAAGATTGACATCGACTATAGAAAACCCAACTATAAGTTGGGTTTTCTATAGTCGATGTGTTATGACCCCTTACTTGTTTCACTGTTTTCAGCATCTTGTAAATTTCCTCATAACTTTCTGCACTTCACTGAGTCCTCAGACTGTGACACGGTTGCATCTTCTCTCTACAGGCGTATTTATTGTAGCTGCTAAACGCACTCCATTCGGTACCTATGGTGGTGTGCTGAAGGATCACAGTGCGACAGACCTGGCTGAGCATGCAGCCAAAGCTGCCCTTGCTGCAGGAGGAGTGGCACCAGAGCTGATAAACAGTGTCATCTTGGGCAACGTCATGCAGGCAATTACAATCCAACATACTAGCGGTCATTGAAAAACAAACAAACGGGGTTATCACATTGTTGTGAACATAAAACTCACTTGTATGCAAACCTAGCATCTTTTCTTTTTTCCATCCGTCTACTTTCAGAGCTCATCAGATGCACCCTATATTGCTCGGCATGTGGGTCTGAGGTGTGGTGTTCCTATCCCAGTGCCTGCTCTCACTGTCAACAGACTGTGTGGATCTGGTTTCCAGGCCATCATCAATGGTGCACAGGTAAGAACTCAGTCAAGAGCAAATTTAGATATATATTAATATAACATATTATTGCTTGTAATGCTGCATTATACTCTGAGGCTTTTTTTTAATTCTCTAAATATAACATGACATGACATCAAAAAACACTTACTGTAATATATTGTAATCTTTACCAACACTTTACTCAGTGTCTGTCAGTGTTAGGTAAGGTTGTATAATACATGTCTGTATAAAATGCACTAGATTGTACGTTTGTGCCTAACAAAGCAACAGATCGCTAACACAATCCAATCCAATCTTCCAATCCAAATTTAGTTCTATATCACATTAAAAACAACAGAGTTGACCAAAGTGCTGTACATCATAACAATACATAAAATAGACAGGATAGGAAATAATGTATACTAAAGAAAAGCAATACAACCAATAAAATACACAGTAAAAGATCATATCTATCTCTTAAACATGGTCAGGGAACGTTAAGGAGAATAAGTGGGGGGGTTTGTCAAGATTTAAAAACTGGCAGTGTGGGAGCAAGTTTAAAGTTACACAATTTGGGAGCCACCACAGCAAAGACCCTGTCTCCACGGTGTTTTAATCTCGATCTCGGTACAATAAGAAGGGATTTTTCTGCAGACCTCAGTAATCGTGATCACTGAGGTAAGACAAGACCATTTAACGCTTTGTGAATAAAAAGCAGGATTTCAAAATTGGTTCTAATGCAGAGATGGTTTTTTTTTTTTGACTGGAGATCAGCAATCACCTCAATCGCTTACATCATGACATATATTTCATGTTACCTGTGTTTGATGTAGTGGGGTCTGATTTTCTTTCTCTCTAAAGAAAATGGAGATAATCAGGACATGGTATTTGCAGATATTTAACAGTAAAAACTGTATCAGGGTTTGGGCCCACAAAAACTGATTGGTGTATATGGAATATTTCACATATACCAGTTTAAAACAGTGTTTTTTTTTTCTCAAAAACAAATATTTTATATTTTGTGTTTGTAGGAGATTTGCCTGAAGGAGTCAGAGGTGGTTCTGTGTGGAGGCTCAGAGAGCATGAGCCAAGCCCCGTATGCCGTTCGCAACGTGCGATTTGGTACAAAGTTTGGATTCGATCTCAAGGTTAGTTTTCATTGATTTTCTCCACATTTTTTTTATCTGCAGAAACTTGACTCGGATGCACTTGAAATGCAGCTAGTGAGTAAACTGCAATAGCTTAACCTCTCCTTGTTTCTCCTGGCAGTTAGAAGACACTTTATGGGCTGGCCTGACTGACCTTCACATTAAAATCCCCATGGGCATCACAGCAGAAAACCTGGCAGAGAAATACCAGATCACTCGAGAAGACTGTGATAACTATGCATTCCAGACGCAACAAAAGTGGAAGGCTGGTAAGACACAATTCTTTGTTTTTTCTAAGATATTTCATTTGATTATGTGTTTGATCATAAAAAAGTCAATCAGTTAATGTGACCATTTATAATTACATTAAAAAAAACTAAATGACTGAACTGTTTTATCAATTATTGCACTAATTTGCTGCCACCTTGAGGTCTCTTGAATGCACCTTGAAGCATTTTTCATAGCCCAACATTTTGTGAAAACTGCATTAGCTTCACTAGCTAAGTTGTTCACTAGCCGGAGTTTATAATATTCAAATATTTGACAAATTATTCCCTTGAAAAAATGTTATAGCATTTTTGCTTTAAATATCCATCCCTAATTGTAATGTACCGCATTTATGAAAAATACTTTTTTTTATTATTTCAAGACATTTATGCAGAAACTACAGCGACTAAATCGTGATATTTTTCTTTGTACAGCTCATGAGGCTGGGTACTTCACAGCTGAAATTGCTCCAATTGATGTAAAAGCTAAGAAAGGCAAGGTGTCCATGGCTCAGGACGAACACCCACGACCTCAGACCACAATGGAACAGATGGCAAAACTGCCCACTGTCTTCAAGAAGGGAGGAACCGTCACTGCGGCCAATGCTTCAGTGAGTTAAAGCCCAAAGTCCTGCCTCTATTTTCTGTGTTGATTAGTGTGTAATTTTTAATTTAAGTGGATGGTCAAACATTTTAGTTGTATTTCCAATTTAGTTAATGATAGGCTGCTGTGGATAAGACACACTCGTGGAAGAGTCATTTAAATCCTACTCGATAAAAATCAAACCAACAAAGAAGATTGACTTTCTTGGTTAAGGAATAACTTTTGATAAAAAGAACCAAGGAATATTTGTTATGGTTCATGGTAATGTTATGTAGAATTCCACAATTTAAGTTGAAGATATCATATATGTTAATATAAACACCATGAGGAATAATAATGTCGTTCTTGATGTCCAGGGTGTATCTGATGGTGCTGCTGCATTGGTGATCGCAAGTGAAGACGCGGTGAAGGAGCACAAACTCACTCCAATGAGCAGAATCGTGTCCTATCATGTGTCTGGCTGTGACCCGAGCATTATGGGAATTGGTGAGTGACACTGCTCTCATGGAGAGGCAGGTTATCACTTGGGAGGAATGTACAGCTAATCCACTGTTGAGGTATTGATATTGTGGTCTCTGATAGTTAGAAAGTCTGTTTCCTTCTGATCGTCTTAGGTCCAGTTCCAGCAGTCACAGAAGCTCTGAAAAAAGCTGGTCTGACTCTCAACGACATGGATCTGGTTGAGGTTTGTTACCTGTGGAAAAACAATATCTGTGACATGACATTGTAGTAGTATTTAATCAGTGGTGGATGAAGAACTCAGATCTTCATTCAAGAGATGTGAAAATGTGTCTCTTTCATTACAGTTGTTAGTAGCTCATATGTTAATTCATTTGCTGCGATTGCCACAATATTAACATAAATCATCACTAATTGATGTCTTTTTCTAATGGTTAAATCTTATTTCATGTGAGAATTGCTTTGATTTACTCAAGCACCTCTCTTTCTTTCACACAAACACAGAGACACTCAGAAATATGCTGGCAATAGATACATCTTTACTTACAGACAGTCATGACATCTGTTTGTATTTCAATAATAAAAAAAAGCCCAGATCTGATCATATGTGGTTACAGATGACTCATGCAGGACACATTGCTCTGTGTTTCATGTCCTTTGCACAGGTGAATGAGGCGTTTGCCCCTCAGTACCTGGCTGTTGCTAAAGCTCTTGAAATCGATCCACGGAAAAGCAACGTTAATGGCGGCGCTATCGCCATAGGACATCCTCTCGCTGCTTCTGGAGCTCGGATCACTGCTCACCTGGCTCATGAGCTCAGGTAGCCAAGTGCTTATTAGCAGTTATTACACACAAGTGATCCACTGTATCAGCTGAAAAGTGACTTTGAGTAATGATTTTTGTTTCCGACAGGCGACGAGGAGGCAAGTACGCTGTCGGCTCTGCCTGCATCGGAGGTGGTCAGGGCATTGCCATCGTCTTGGAAAATTGCTGATTGAGGAAACGGTATCTGAGGAATTTCTGTCAAAGGATGTTCCACACACATTTTCTCGACTTCAGTAAAATGACACCCATGTCACATGTGCTGATGAGTGGTTAATGTTCTCCTCAGTGCTGCTGTTTCACTATCACACAAACTAACATTATTTCTGACTTTTTTCAGTCTGTTTATACAAAGTGCTACCTGAATGTTTCAGGTCATTGTTGCCTTGGAAAGCCTGTGAAAATGCAAAGGTGTTTCTGATCAATGCACTAGAGTAATGTACGAGTCTGTCGTCACATGTCTGAAGTACAAAGGTAGTTCCTTGGTAACATTAACCAATGCAGCATATTATTGCCAACTACTACTTTTTGGGCAGAGTAAGGTTTAAAGGAACTGTGAACTTTCATGTTTGCCTTAAAATGCTCTCTATCACACCTTTATCAGGAATGAGTGCTGCACTATATGTTTGATTTGTGATGGCTTCAGCAAAAACTCATTTTGTATTTCTGTGTCAAAGAACCTCAGCCTTTTGTTAAAAGAAATAAAGTTTTCATCAGCAGCCCTTGATAACAGCCTCCCTATGTTTGTTTTCTCAATTTATCAAGAAACTAAGATTTAAACAGTACAGTGTTTAGGGTTTTCTTTTACTGGTAATTTTGTACACAATTACATAATGTAGCTTAATTACTTATATTCAATAGAGAGACTTGCTTGACACTTGCTGCAGGAGATATTGATATACACAATGTATATATCTCCCAATCTCAATATCGCTGATACAGGGAATTTCATGGTGGTATTTTCTGACATTATACCACCAGATTATATAATTATATACTGCAGATTTCACACTGACAACAGTGTATTATTTGGTGCAGTTTAAAAAGCAACAAATGTTTCACATCAAACCCCTGCAAATGAATAAAAAGTCAATTGTTTTGCTATTTTGCTGAGCTACATGTCATTACCTTCATTGTCTGTAATAATAAGATGGCTGCCTTTATCCATAGCCACTGTCTTATTTTATCTTTCTTGGGTTTATTTCCTGCTTTTCTAGGGCCCTATGTGGTTCAAAAAAATGTATATGTTTAAATGTTCTGAAAGTCTATATCAATTAACACAATAACACAAAAGGGCAATATTTGCTGCTTCAACTGCTGGAAATCAGCTGAATCTTAGAGAGACGATTTCATAGTACATATTGTGATATTTTCTCTTTAGTATGTTGTATGTTGTCCAAAATCAGTCAAAAAAGTCATAGTATAGTATCTCGTCCAAAATCAGTCAAAAAAGTCATAGTATAGTATGTCGTCCAAAATCAGTCAAAAAAGTCATAGGTTAGTATGTCGTCCAAAATGTGCCAAAAATGTCATAGGTTAGTATGTCGTTCAAAATCAGTCAAAAAAGTCATAGTATAGTATGTCGTTCAAAATCAGTCAAAAAAGTCATAGGTTAGTAAGTTGTCCAAAATGTGACAAAAATGTCATAGGTTAGTATGTCGTTCAAAATCAGTCAAAAAAGTCATAGGTTAGTATGTCGTCCAAAATGTGACAAAAATGTCATAGGTTAGTATGTCGTCCAAAATCAGTCAAAAAAGTCATAGGTTAGTATGTCGTCCAAAATGTGCCAAAAATGTCATAGGTTAGTATGTCGTTCAAAATCAGTCAAAAAAGTCATAGTATAGTATGTCGTCCAAAATGTGCCAAAAAAGTCATAGGTTAGTAAGTTGTCCAAAATGTGACAAAAATGTCATAGGTTAGTATGTCGTTCAAAATCAGTCAAAAAAGTCATAGGTTAGTATGTCGTCCAAAATGTGACAAAAATGTCATAGGTTAGTATGTCGTCCAAAATCAGTCAAAAAAGTCATAGTATTGTATGTCGTTCAAAATCAGTAAAGAAAGTCATAGGTTAGTATGTCGTTCAAAATCAGTCAAAAAAGTCATAGTATAGTATGTCGTCCAAAATGTGACAAAAAAGTCATAGGTTAGTATGTCGTTCAAAATCAGTCAAAAAAGTCATAGTATAGTATGTCGTTCAAAATCAGTCAAAAAAGTCATAGTATAGTATGTCGTCCAAAATGTGACAAAAAAGTCATAGGTTAGTATGTCGTCCAAAATGTGCCAAAAAAGTCATAGTATAGTATGTCGTTCAAAATCAGTCAAAAAAGTCATAGTATAGTATGTCGTTCAAAATCAGTCAAAAAAGTCATAGGTTAGTATGTCGTCCAAAATGTGCCAAAAAAGTCATAGGTTAGTATGTCGTCCAAAATGTGACAAAAATGTCATAGGTTAGTATGTCGTCCAAAATGTGACAAAAATAGGTTAGTATGTCGTCCAAAATGTGACAAAAATGTCATAGGTTAGTATGTCGTCCAAAAGGAGACAAAAATGTCATAGGTTAGTATGTCGTCCAAAATGTGCCAAAAACGTCATAGTTTAGTATGTCGTCCAAAATGTGCCAAAAAAGTCATAGGTTAGTATGTCGTCCAAAATGTGACAAAAACGTCATAGGTTAGTATGTCGTCCAAAAAGTAACAAAAATGTCATAGGTTAGTATGTCGTCCAAAATGTGACAAAAAAGTCATAGGTTAGTGTTGCGGCTTCCAAACACAAACCTTTTAGCCGCTGAGAGTATATGAGGTTTGGGTCCTCAGGTACGTAGATTTGTGACGCGCTATAGTAGATTATGATAAAGATACGCTGAGATCCAAATATGCTTAGGTGCATTTATTGTAACAAAACAGCACAGAGCTATCACAGCGCAGCAAGGATGGATAAACGTAAAAATGAGACTGGCGGATTAAACAGGAAAAAAGGGTGATAAATGAATGGATGAGTAGCGGTAGCGGTCAACAAAAATTACGGCTACTCCCAACCCTGACTCTCTCTCTCTCTCTCTCTGCGTCACCGGTGAGTGCCCACCTTTACGCACACACACTTCCGCACCGTGCACACGCCCACTCCCAGGTGAACCACGCCCTCTGCAGCACACACACACTCTAACACACCGTGCTGCTCATCTTCAGCCTGTATGTCTCTTACAGTTAGTATGTCGTCCAAAATGTGCCAAAAACGTCATAGGTTAGTATGTCGTCCAAAATGTGCCAAAAACGTCATAGTTTAGTATGTCATCCAAAATGTGACAAAAATGTCATAGATTAGTATGTCGTCCAAAAGGAGACAAAAAAGTCATTGGTTAGTATGTCGTCCAAAATGTGCCAAAAAAGTCATTGGTTAGTATGTCGTCCAAAATGTGCCAAAAAAGTCATAGGTTAGTAAGTTGTCCAAAATGTGACAAAAATTTCATAGGTTAGTATGTCGTCCAAAATGTGACAAAAATGTCATAGGTTAGTATGTCGTCCAAAATGTGCCAAAAAACGTCATAGTTTAGTATGTCGTCCAAAATGTGCCAAAAAAGTCATAGGTTAGTATGTCGTCCAAAATGTGACAAAAACGTCATAGGTTAGTATGTCGTCCAAAAAGTGACAAAAATGTCATAGGTTAGTATGTCGTCCAAAATGTGACAAAAAAGTCATAGGTTAGTATGTCGTCCAAAATGTGACAAAAACGTCATAGGTTAGTATGTCGTCCAAAATGTGCCAAAAACGTCATAGTTTAGTATGTCATCCAAAATGTGCCAAAAAAGTCATAGGTTAGTATGTCGTCCAAAATGTGACAAAAATGTCATAGGTTAGTATGTCGTCCAAAATGTGACAAAAAATGTCATAGGTTAGTATGTCGTCCAAAATGTGCCAAAAATGTCATAGTTTAGTATGTCGTCCAAAATGTGCCAAAAAAGTCATAGGTTAGTATGTCGTCCAAAATGTGACAAAAATGTCATACGTTAGTATGTCGTCCAAAATGTGACAAAAATGTCATACGTTAGTATGTCGTCCAAAATGTGACAAAAATGTCATAGGTTAGTATGTCGTCCAAAATGTGACAAAAATGTCATACGTTAGTATGTCGTCCAAAATGTGACAAAAATGTCATAGGTTAGTATGTCGTCCAAAATGTGACAAAAATGTCATAGTTTTACAAACCGTCTAACATGTGACACAAAAACAACATGTGTCAGGACGACAAGTTGCTACAGTGGCCTAATGGATAAGACACCCGTCTCCAACTCCAGGTATCGTGGGTTCAAGTCCCATCTGAGGTTACACTGTCCTATGTGTGACAGAAATGCCATGTTTTAGAATGTCGTCCAAAATGTGACAAAAAAGTCATAGGTTAGTATGTCGTCCAAAATGTGACAAAAATGTCATAGATTAGTATGTCGTCCAAAATGTGCCAAAAAAGTCATAGGTTAGTATGTCGTCCAAAATGTGACAAAAATGTCATAGTTTAGTATGTCGTCCAAAATGTGACAAAATGTCATAGGTTAGTATGTCGTCCAAAATGTGCCAAAAAAGTCATAGGTTAGTATGTCGTCCAAAAAGTAACAAAGATGTCATAGGTTAGTATGTCGTCCAAAATGTGACAAAAAAGTCATAGGCTAGTATGTCGTCCAAAATCAGTCAAAAAAGTCATAGTATAGTATGTCGTTCAAAATCAGTCAAAAAAGTCATAGTATAGTATGTCGTCCAAAATGTGACAAAAATGTCATAGGTTAGTATGTCGTCCAAAATGTGCCAAAAAAGTCATAGGTTAGTATGTCGTCCAAAATGTGCCAAAAAAGTCATAGGTTAGTATGTCGTCCAAAATCAGTCAAAAAAGTCATAGTATAGTATGTCGTCCAAAATGTGACAAAAAAGTCATAGGTTAGTATGTCGTCCAAAATGTGACAAAAATGTCATAGTTTTACAAACCGTCTAACATGTGACACAAAAACAACATGTGTCAGAACGACAAGTTGCTACAGTGGCCTAATGGATAAGACACCCGTCTCCAACTCCAGGTATCATGGGTTCAAGTCCCATCTGAGGTCCCACTGTCCTATGTGTGACAGAAATGCCATGTTTTAGAATGTCGTCCAAAATGTGACAAAAAAGTCATAGGTTAGTATGTCGTCCAAAATGTGACAAAAAAGTCATAGGTTAGTATGTCGTCCAAAATGTGACAAAAATGTCATAGGTTAGTATGTCGTCCAAAATGTGACAAAAAAGTCATAGGTTAGTATGTCGTCCAAAATGTGACAAAAATGTCATTATGTCGTCCAAAATGTGCCAAAAAAGTCATAGGTTAGTATGTCGTCCAAAATGTGACAAAAATGTCATAGATTAGTATGTCGTCCAAAAGGAGACAAAAAAGTCATAGATTAGTATGTCGTCCAAAAGGAGACAAAAAAGTCATAGATTAGTATGTCGTCCAAAAGGAGACAAAAAAGTCATTGGTTAATATGTCCTCCAAAATGTGCCAAAAAAGTCATAGGTTAGTATGTCGTCCAAAATGTGACAAAAAAGTCATAGGTTAGTATGTCGTCCAAAATGTGACAAAAATGTCATAGGTTAGTATGTCGTCCAAAATGTGCCAAAAAAGTCATAGGTTAGTATGTCGTCCAAAATGTGACAAAAATGTCATAGGTTAGTATGTCGTCCAAAATGTGACAAAAATGTCATAGGTTAGTATGTCGTCCAAAATGTGCCAAAAAAGTCATAGGTTAGTATGTCGTCCAAAATGTGCCAAAAATGTCATAGGTTAGTATGTCGTCCAAAATGTGACAAAAATGTCATAGGTTAGTATGTCGTCCAAAATGTGACAAAAATGTCATAGGTTAGTATGTCGTCCAAAATGTGACAAAAATGTCATAGGTTAGTATGTCGTCCAAAATGTGCCAAAAAAGTCATTGGTTAGTATGTCGTCCAAAATGTGCCAAAAAAGTCATAGGTTAGTAAGTTGTCCAAAATGTGACAAAAATTTCATAGGTTAGTATGTCGTCCAAAATGTGCCAAAAATGTCATAGGTTAGTATGTCGTCCAAAATGTGCCAAAAATGTCATAGGTTAGTATGTCGTCCAAAATGTGCCAAAAACGTCATAGTTTAGTATGTCGTCCAAAATGTGCCAAAAAAGTCATAGGTTAGTATGTCGTCCAAAATGTGACAAAAACGTCATAGGTTAGTATGTCGTCCAAAAAGTAACAAAAATGTCATAGGTTAGTATGTCGTCCAAAATGTGACAAAAAAAGTCATAGGTTAGTATGTCGTCCAAAATGTGACAAAAACGTCATAGGTTAGTATGTCGTCCAAAATGTGCCAAAAACGTCATAGTTTAGTATGTCATCCAAAATGTGACAAAAATGTCATAGGTTAGTATGTCGTCCAAAATGTGCCAAAAATGTCATAGTTTAGTATGTCGTCCAAAATGTGACAAAAAAGTCATAGGTTAGTAAGTTGTCCAAAATGTGACAAAAATTTCATAGGTTAGTATGTCGTCCAAAATGTGACAAAAATGTCATAGGTTAGTATGTCGTCCAAAATGTGCCAAAAATGTCATAGGTTAGTATGTCGTCCAAAATGTGCCAAAAACGTCATAGTTTAGTATGTCGTCCAAAATGTGCCAAAAAAGTCATAGGTTAGTATGTCGTCCAAAATGTGACAAAAACGTCATAGGTTAGTATGTCGTCCAAAAAGTAACAAAAATGTCATAGGTTAGTATGTCGTCCAAAATAAGTCAAAAAATGTCATAGGTTAGTATGTCGTCCAAAATCAGTCAAAAAAGTCATAGTATAGTATGTCGTTCAAAATCAGTCAAAAAAGTCATAGGTTAGTATGTCGTCCAAAATGTGACAAAAATGTCATAGGTTAGTATGTCGTCCAAAATGTGACAAAAATGTCATAGGTTAGTATGTCGTCCAAAATGTGCCAAAAAAGTCATAGGTTAGTATGTCGTCCAAAATCAGTCAAAAATGTCATAGGTTAGTATGCCGTCCAAAATCAGTCAAAAAAGTCATAGTATAGTATGTCATTCAAAATCAGTCAAAAAAGTCATAGTATAGTATGTCGTCCAAAAAAAGTAAAAAATCAGTCATAGTATAGAATGTCGTTCAAATCAGTCAAAAAACTCATAGTATAGTATGTCGTCCAAAATCCGTCAAAAAAGTCATAGTACAGTATGTCGTCCAAAAAAAGTCAAAAATCAGTCAAAAAAGTCATACTATAGTACTTCATTCAAAGTCAGTCAAAAAAGTCATACTATAGTATGTCGTCCAAAATTACCTAAAAAAGTCATAGTATAGTATGTCGTCCAAAAACAGTAAAAAATTAGTCAAAAAAGTCATACTATAGTATGTCGTCCAAAATCAGTCAAAAAGTCATAGTATAGTATGTCGTCCAAAATGTGACAAAAATGTCATAGGTTAGTATGTCGTCCAAAATGTGACAAAAAAGTCATAGTATAGTATGTCGTCCAAAATGTGACAAAAATGTCATAGGTTAGTATGTCGTCCAAAATAAGTCAAAAAAGTCATAGGTAAGTATGTCGTCCAAAATGTGACAAAAATGTCATAGGTTAGTATGTCGTCCAAAATGTGACAAAAATGTCATACTATAGTAAGTCGCCCAAAAAACAGTCAAAAAAGTCATAGCATAGTATATTGTCCAAAATTACCTAAAAAAGTCATAGTATAGTATGTCGTCCAAAATTACCTAAAAAAGTCATAGTATAGTATGTGGTCCATAATTACCTAAGAAAGTCATAGTATAGTATGTCGTCCAAAATAAGTTAAAAAAGTCATACTATAGTATGTCATCCAAAATCAGTCAAAAAAGTCATAGTATAGTATGTCGTCCAAAATCAGTCAAAAAGGTCATGGTATAGTATGTCGTCCAAAATCAGTCAAAAAAGTCATAGTATAGTATGTCGTCCAAAATCAGTCAAAAAAGTCATAGCATAGTATGTTGTCCAAAATTACCTAAAAAAGTCATAGTATAGTATGTCGTCCAAAATTACCTAAGAAAGTCATAGTATAGTATGTCGTCCAAATCAGTCAAAAAGTCATTCTATAGTATGTCGTTCAAAATCAGTCAAAAAAGTCATACTGTAGTATGTTGTCTAAAATCAGTCAAAAAAGTAATAGTATAGTATGTCGTTCAAAATCAGTCAAAATAGTCATAGTACAGTATGTCTTCCTAAAAAAGTAAAAAATCAGTCATAGTATAGTATGTCGTTCAAAATCAGTCATAAAGTCATAGTATAGTATGTCGTCCAAAATCAGTCAAAAAAGTCATAGTATAGTATGTCTTCCAAAATCAGTCAAAAAGGTCATAGCATAGTATGTCGTTCAAAATCAGTCAAAAAAGTCATACTATAGTATGTTGTCTAAAATCAGCCAAAAAAGTCATAGGTTAGTATGTCGTGCAAAATGTGCCAAGAAAGTCATAGTATAGTATGTTGTCCAAAATCAGTCAAAAAAGTCATAGTATAATATGTCGTCCAAAATCAGTCAAAAAAGTCATAGTATAATATGTCGTCCAAAATCAGTCAAAAAAGTCATAGAATAATATGTCGTCCAAAATCAGTCAAAAAGGTCATAGTGTAGTATGTTGTCTAAAATCAGTCAAAAAAGTCATAGTATAGTATGTCGTCCAAAATCAGTCAAAAAAGTCATAGAATAATATGTCGTCCAAAATCAGTCAAAAAGGTCATAGTGTAGTATGTTGTCCAAAATCAGTCAAAAAAGTCATAGTATAATATGTCGTCCAAAATCAGTCAAAATAGTCATAGTATAGTATGTCGTCCAAAATCAGTCAAAAAAAGTCATAGTATAATATGTCGTTCAAAATCACTCAAAAAAGTCATACTGTAGTATGTTGTCTAAAATCAGTCAAAAAAGTCATAGTATAGTATGTCGTTCAAAATCAGTCAAAAAAGTAATAGCATAGTATGTTGTCCAAAATCAGTCAAAAAAGTCATAGCATAGTATGTTGTCCAAAATTACCTTAGAAAGTCATACTGTAGTATGTCGTCCAAATCAGTCAAAAAGTAATTCTATAGTATGTCGTCCAAAATCAGTCAATAAAGTCATAGTATAGTATGTTGTACAAAATCAGTCAAAAAAATCATGGCATAGTATGTCGTCCAAAATTAGTCAAAAAGGTCATAGTATAGTATGTCGTCCAAAATCAGTCAAAAAGGTCATAGCATAGTATGTCGTTCAAAATCAGTCAAAAAAGTCATACTGTAGTATGTTGTCTAAAATCAGTCAAAAAAGTAATAGTATAGTATGTCGTTCAAAATCAGACAAAATAGTCATAGTATAGTATGTCGTCCAAAAACAGTCACAAAGTCATAGTATAGTATGTTGTACAAAATCAGTCAAAAAGTCATACTATAGTATGTTGTCAAAAATCAGTCAAAATAGTCATAGTATAGTATGTTGTACAAAATCAGTCAAAAAACTCATGGCATAGTATGTCGTCCAAAATTAGTCAAAAAGGTCATAGTATAGTATGTCGTCCAAAATCAGTCAAAAAGGTCATAGCATAGTATGTCGTTCAAAATCAGTCAAAAAAGTCATACTGTAGTATGTTGTCTAAAATCAGTCAATAAAGTAATAGTATAGTATGTCGTCCAAAATCAGTCAAAAAAGTCATAGTATAGTATGTCGTCCAAAAACAGTCAAAAAAGTCATAGTATAGTATGTCGTTCAAAATCAGTCAAAAAAGTCATAGTATAGTATGTCGTCCAAAATCAGTCAAAAAAGTCATAGTAAAGTATGTCGTCCAAAAACAGTCAAAAAAGTCATAGTATAGTATGTCGTCCAAAATCAGTCAAAAAAGTCATAGTATAGTATGTCGTCCAAAAACAGTCAATAAAGTCATAGTATAGTATGTCGTCCAAAATCAGTCAAAAAAGTCATAGTATAGTATGTCGTTCAAAATCAGTCAAAAAAGTCATAGTATAGTATGTCGTCCAAAATCAGTCAAAAAAGTCATAGTAAAGTATGTCGTCCAAAAACAGTCAAAAAAGTCATAGTATAGTATGTCGTCCAAAATCAGTCAAAAAAGTCATAGTATAGTATGTCGTCCAAAAACAGTCAAAAAAGTCATAGTATAGTATGTCGTCCAAAATCAGTCAAAAATGTCATAGTATAGTATGTCGTTCAAAATCAGTCAAAAAAGTCATAGTATAGTATGTCTTTCAAAATCAGTCAAAAAAGTCATAGTATAGTATGTCGTCCAAAATCAGTCAAAAAAGTCATAGTATAGTATGTCGTCCAAAATCTGTCAAAAAGTCATAGTATAGTATGTCGTTCAAAATCACCTAAAAAAGTCATAGTATAGTATGTCGTTCAAAATCACCTAAAAAAGTCATAGTATAGTATGTCGTTCAAAATCACCTAAAAAAAGTCATAGTATAGTATGTCGTCCAAAACCAGTCAAAAAAGTCATAGTATAGCATGTCGTCCAAAATCACCTAAAAAAGTCATAGTATAGTATGTCGTTCAAAATCACCTAAAAAAGTCATAGTATAGTATGTGTGTAGTAAATAGTTGGTTGTGCCGGATGCTGCACGTCCTCTGTTCCCTCTTCAAGAAGTGAGCGTCAGTCTAATTCATTTTTCTTCTAACTTGTAATTGATAATGTAGTTTACATATTGTTTGAATGATAGTGGAATTTCTGTAATGCGTAACTGGCGATACGTGTGTGGTGCTTTTGCATATGGGGTGTGCGCCGTTGTCATGAGTCGTGCACTGTTGTTATTGTTGTCACGTTGTTGTTTCGAGTATTTGAGTATTTGATATTGTGAGATTTGAACACAGTCATCAGGTTGGCATTGTTGGTGTGATAGCATTATCCAGCTGCAACTTTGTGTCAAATGTGCTGTGGTCCCCTCTCTCACATGCTACTGTGTTTTTGTTGTCAGGGTATATGAGAGTAATATGTGGTATTTCTGGATTATTAGATGTTCCTGCATGGCCCCACCACAATTTCCAGACCAAAATCGCCACTGAGTATTCGTATAGTGTGTGTGTGTGCGCCGTAGAAAGTTCAGCTGTTTACTATGGTTGCCTCGGCGACGATCCTGCCGCAAAGCATGCTGGTCTGAAATAAAATGCAGAGAGAAACACCGGAGAGATCGGCCTCATCCAGCCTATCACGTGAGCCAGTGCGTTACTATGAGCCAATGGGAGCACGTCGAGGCAGCAGCCTCCAACCGATACACCCACAGTAGTTTTGTGTCAACCAGTTCGCGGGAGTTGTCACTTGAGGAGCATTATTCCCTTTCAAACTCGAGAAACCGCAACCGGGAACCGAGCAGGTGAATTTTACACTCTTGCATGCGTAATATGAGACACTGTTTAATTTATTATCTCTTCACTGTTGTCGAAACGGCAGCTGTTTGTGCTCAGACTGCGCTTTTTTCCGTTCGCTGGATGAATGAGCGACTTCATCATCGCAGTCAGTCTGCATGTGGCGTTGTGTTGCTAGCAGCGCATAATCTGTTTTTGTTTTTTACTGAAAAATACTATATAATTGTGGGTGTGGTATTGAGTTTAATCTGCATGCTACGGTCGTTATTTTTGTATTTTTTTGTTGCTTTGCAGCATTAGCCACTGGCAGCAACGTGCTCTGTGTACTTGGCTCTCTGTTCAAACGGTTTCACATCCAAAGTTTTGGTCATTTTAGGCGATCACCTCAAATATCCTGCGTATCCATAGAAACTACGCAGAGCGCGCATCTAGTGAGCTCGACGCTCATGGAAATTGTTATGCAACCCTTGGAGAAATGGCAAATTCCAGTAACATTTGACAGGTGTTATATAATAACTTCGCCGCTCCCGAGCCGTTTTGTATTCTATCATTTGTGATCCGCTATTGTAATAAATCGACGACGACGATGATGGTGATAATGGTGGGGACTGCTGGGATGCTGAGACTCAATTGTCGCTGTGTGTGTGTGCGTCTTCATGTCTTTATTAGGCTTTATTAGGTTTAAAACCCCAGCGTTGTGCGTCCTCAGGCCCTCACTCAAAACAGTCTTCAGATGGTTACGACTCGGTTTCTAAATGTGTTTTTAGTTAAGACTAAGGTTAGTTGTTAAGTTATAAATCGTTCGGATAAGTGGGCCTGGGAATCCATTATGTCAATGAATGTCTTCACAGTTACAGTGTGTGTGTGTTTACGCTCGGTTGTGTTGCCTCTTTAGAACCTTTTTCTGGTACAAAACACGCGCCGTTAGTCTTCACGAGGACCTAGTTTTTGAGGCCAAAATGTGAGTTGTATTAGTCCAAATGACTGGAAGTCAACGCAGAGTTCCGACAAGAATAGCTGCGCAAATCTGTGTGTTTGTGTGCGTGAGCGAGAGAGAGAGAGAGCGAGATGCTGCTGTGAAGATGATGACGAGTTCTCCACTGTGTTTTGGTTTCCCAGGGCAACCATGTCTGACAGAAAGGCAGTGATAAAAAACGCCGACATGTCGGAGGACATGCAGCAGGACGCGGTGGAGTGCGCCACTCAGGCCCTGGAGAAGTATAACATCGAGAAAGATATCGCTGCATACATTAAAAAGGTAAAAAAAAACACACAAAAAATATCATCACGCCCATCATCATATCCTCAGATTAGCATTTGCAATTGTTTCCACTGTTCCTGTGGAACAAGTCACATACCATCCACATCACCAGTGACGGCATTCCTGTTCACAGTAGAGAGGGACACGCCTACAGTCAGCATTGTCATAGAAACAGCTTCACACACTGTATGACTGTATATTTACCGCTGTGGACCCCCAAGTGTTAATAACTTAACATGTTTGTGTTTTTAAGCGGTTTTAAGACCAAATCCCCTGCAAAATTGTCTATAAAAATTCTCAAAGATGTAAAAAAAAAAATAAAGTACATTACCAGTGAAAGGGAATTATTAAATGCCACACACAGTTAGCAGACCTAAGTGGACAATGACCTCAGAATTTGGTAAAAAGCCCCAGCTTTTGGGCATGGAATGAGCTGCACAACATAATTTCACTACAAACGCTGCCTTCTTTTAACACCTTCAGAGGCATTTTATGGGCCGTCATGAAAGAAACCTGTTGTTTTACATAAAGCCTTTTTGACCTTTTTCAGCTTTCGGTGTACACTTATCAATATTATATTACATGTAAAATAATCCCAATTGTCCAAAACATGACATCAATTCTTAGAAGACGCAGCTTTCAAAACCAAATAATGAATCTCGATAAATAAAAACTAGTTCTAATGCTGGGTATTAATGTTTGTCACTTGTTTTCACTTCCCACCATCTACAAAATGAATGCTTTGCTGGACTGTGATTTCTTGCAATAAGAGATATTCTGCTTGCATCCAAATGGTTTCCCAAAATGTTTGAATATGATCTTCCTTTGTCCCACACAGGAGTTTGACAAGAAATACAACCCGACCTGGCATTGCATCGTTGGGAGGAACTTTGGCAGCTACGTGACTCATGAGACGAAGCATTTCATCTACTTTTACTTGGGTCAGGTGGCCATTCTGCTGTTCAAATCAGGCTGAGGGGGATTCATATTTTTTTTTCCAACACCACCTGACCATACATACAGTACTGACTGACTCGATAAAGGCACTTATCATTCCTTGGCAAGGGGCTGCTGCCTTTTTTTTGTGCTGCTTTCTACTTTGTTCTGTTTTAAGGTTAAAAGAAAACCCATGGCCATGTTAAAGAGATGAAACACGTCTATTTATTTTTGTCCTGTTACATGACATGTCATTTTTTTAATTAAAGCATAGCTGTTAAGCTGTCTGGGTCCAATGTCTGCTGGTGTCATTTCACTTATTTCATCTTGCACTAAAATAACCAGTACATTGAGAAAGGTACTACAGGTACCTGTCATGTTTTAGGCAACACACTTCTAATGACTATCACTTATAATCACTATAAGAGATATTGTCAGTACATTACAAAGTGTATGTCTGTGTGCATTTGATAGACTAGCATCATCATGTCTAAGGTGAAGGTGCTATGAAAATGGCTCCACATTGTATTACTACTAATACTGTGACACCTATTGCTTTTCCATCAATGTTATTTGAACTGTTATGTTGAGAGAATTTGCAAAGTGATGATAATGTCACTTACGTGTAACCTTGTTCCAGGAAGCACATAGTTTTAGTTAATTTCTTGTAATCGCTCAGTGGCACTGGTTTGGACCAAATTCTCCTTGTAGGGTTCCTTTTCCCTGAATGTAGACCTCTGAATTCTCCTTGCTGAGTGAAGTTAACAACTGGGGTCAGAAGTGGAATATTCCGGCTGACAGATTGTGGCCAGGAGAGACAGATGTGCTAAGTTGGAGGTAAAAGGATAGTTTACAGGAAATAACGGAACAAAACAGTAAAACAAGGCAAACCCCAGACAACATGATGGCAAGAAGTGGATGCTCATTTTCGGAGGAGCTGAGAGGCTACTGTGTACCTAAAGCTGGCAGGTTGCCATCTCAATCAGCACAGGAGTTGTATTAACTAAGGACACTAGAGACTGCAAGCTGAGTACTGTAATTGCAGAAAAGATCCAGCTATAGAATTAAGAAATAAATTAAATGCCGAGGAAAATGGAAAAAAATAATAAAGCTGCAAGCAGCATTGTGCAGGCCCTCGCACAATATTTTGATACAAAATATGAAAATGTTTTCATCTCAACAAAACAAAAATTACAAAATATTTGTATTGTATTCAAGTACATGTATCAGAAAGACTGCCCGTCCCACGATAATATTTACTATAGTATATCCTATACTATGTGGTGTATGTGTCATTTTCAATGCCTTGGTATAATAAAGGTACAGTATGATGTCAAAGTGTCAGATGTGTGTTTTGTTTGTTGTCAGTGTTTAGAGGTATTCATAAGGTGAGGTTAAAATGTTTAAAACCATTAAGCATAAAATGTACTCAAGTGTTTAAATTATTATAATAGATTATTGGACGAAGTCACCTGTATTTTATATACTGGGTTGTGGATCTTAGTTGTGCGAAGTTGATTTTAGTATTAAAAGTGTTTCTCTATAGTCCTGAGACTATGAGGACTTCAGCAGAACACCAAGAAAATCAGCTTAAGAGCATCAGGTCCAATAGCTCAGTCTTTGAGGTAATACGTTATCTTAAAATTAAGTGACTCACAATTTCAATACTTAAGACCAAAGAATAGAACTTAAAACCTGTTTGGTAAGAATAGCTTGTGCTGTATGATTTGTTAGTGGGAGGTTAAGTTCAAACCTCATGTTTTATAGTTCCAAGATTCAATTTTAACTGTCAACAGCTCTAAGATAACCTGAAGACCTGAAGGAGCAGGTGGCTCAGACAGTCAGTTCTGATGTCATGGGTTCAATTCTTCAGCACCCAGAGTGAGCATTGAAATGAAAAATCCCAAATGCACCATTAGTTCATGGCATGGTGGATTTGTTTACAACCTTAAGGTTGTTTGGTCTGAAAGGTGGCAGGTTCAGTTCCACAACTGTGGGGTTGTGTGCAGCCCAAAAGGTCAGTCAGACTTTATTCCATTACTGTAGTGTTGTGTCCAGTCAGACAAGCTTGGTTCCACAACCATACAAAGGGGTGAGGGATATTTTATTTTCCATTTCTTAAATTCAGGCCTGTTACAGCAGACAAGAAAGACACTGTTGCCGTGGAACTGAAGCTGCCAGACCACAACAATCCCCCAGTTGCGGACCTGACCTGAGGGGTATTCCAGAAAGCAGGTTCAACACACTCTGAGTCTATCCCTGAACTCTGAGTTGACTTACTCTGAGTCGGGAAACTCTGAGTATCCGGTTCCAGAACAGCTGATCAGAGTTAGTTCAATCAACTCTGAGTATGTTAACCTCGAGGTACGCGCGTGCACAACCACTATAAAAAGCCATCATCAATGGAGCCCCGATACCACGAGTCACCATGACAACCGAGAAAAAAAAGATCAACATATTTCAGTGCGAAGGAGTTGGAGATCCTTTTGCTGGCCTACGGAGAATATGAGCACATATTTCGCCGCGAATGCAACACAGCTGCAGCAGCGAAGGAGAGAGAGACCGCATGGGAGAAAATTGCTGCCGAGTCAACGCGTAAGTTTGAATGTACTATTCCATTGACGTAACATTTAACCGTAAGATCGTAGCATAGCCTATAGTTATGAATATAAGTAGGAATGAAATCTGAGTTTTTCATTTAGGTGCAATCCAACAGGAGAAAGGAGGACTTGGAAGCACCTCAAAATGAAACATAAAAACATCATTCAAAAAGGTAAGGCATATTTTCCTAGGCTATGATTGCACCTCACTTTGATTTATTTTTTTTATTTTTAATTGACTAAGGCTATTAAACGTAACGTAAATATTAATTCAGATTGCAAACATTGAGTTCTGCTCAGCCAACAGAAAGAAGACAGAGGCCCGAAAAACGGGTGGAGGGCCACCTCCACCACCTCTGACAGAGGCTGAGGAGCTGGCTCTCAGCCAATACAGGGGTCGCCCTGTGGCTGAAGGCATCCCCGGGGGAAGCTCATCTGAGCCTGTCACCCCCCAGGACACAAGTGCCTACATCAGATGCAAGTATACACTTATGTCTTTTTTTTTATATGTATATGTATATATATATATATATATATATATATATATATATATATATATATATATATATATATATATATATATAGAGGAGGAGGAGGAGACGCTGTCTGCTGCCACAGGGAGAGATCCGGAGGGGCCTACTGAAGTGTGTCTTAATATTATGTATAGCTACTGGCACTGCTCTACCCATTCATATTCATTTACATTCTTGAGTGGAATTTGGAGTTTGACATGTACACTGAAGTGATGAGCATAGATAATGGACAAACTAGCACATTCTTGTCCTTCAACAGAACATGGTTGGGCATCACCAAGAGGAGGGTCCATCAACTTCTAGAGCACAGCTTGACACAGTGAGATTTTCGGTCAATACCATGTTAAATCTGTATGTAGAACTGCAGGAATTAAATGTCGTCCATATGTTTCCCAGTTGCCGGTAAAAGAGTTGTACAGGGTGCACCTAATGAAAACCATTCAAAAAAACCGAGAAAGAAATGGTGTACCTGGACCGGCAAATCAGCTAAAAACAGACTTGTAAATTCTATTACTTGAACACCAGTTGAGGTGGGTGCATTGTCATGGTGAAACAGGTGAATATGTGAAATATGTTAATAGTTGGAACTATATTACAAATCCTGACTGTTGCTTTTGTACTTTTAGAGAATAAAGAAGAACCAAATCACATGTGAATTTGTCTTTTATTTTTAATCAAAACGTCTAATCTGGGTCAGAAGATTCTCTCACGACGTAATGCATTTCTGATCAATACGGCTTCGATGTCGATTGGATTTCTAATGAATGGGCAATCCATGTCTAACTGCTTTCTTCGTGTGGGAGAAGACAGGTAGAAACTCTGGGTTTCTTATAGTAAACCTGCCAGCGAGCAGGTTATGTTCACAGAGTAAGTTACCGCAGTAACAGACCCAGAGTTTAAGTTACCTCTCTTTCTGGAACGGATAACTCAGAGTTTCCCTCATCTCAGGGTTAACAAACTCAGAGTTCTCACATAACCCGCTTTCTGGAATACCCCTCTGATTGGTGCCGGTCCACCAGTGTCGTACTGGCAATATTGTCTTCCTAATGTTATTCCTATTTTGAGCGAATTTCACCTATCCATGTCAAGTGTTAGCACATTTTAGGGAGTACTGTTAACCTCCCTTTATTGTACACAACTTAAATGCTTGCCGACTAGAGTAAAAGAGAATAGCTGTGTAAATGTTTTGTATCATTTTGCCTTGAAACTGGAAAACATGAGTACCCTTATCACTCACCCTAAGGTGAGTCTACACCACAAATAAAAATGGAGACAAGAGATGGCATCAGGTGGTGGTACTCTTTATTACAATACATTTAGAAAACCAGCTTGTGTGGGTAGACGCCATTTGACAGGGAAAAGGTAGAGCGCAGGTACCCTTTCAGCTGAGGCATTTTCTTAATGAGTGGCAAGAGCTGAGCATCAACTGCCTTCTGGTCCTCTTTCCTCTGCTCTGTCAGTTGGTATTTCTGCAAATTAAGAAAACCAGCATCAGATCCTGTTAAGCTGGAAGCCCCTTGTCCCATTGAAAATATATAAAAAAAAATATATATATTGCCAAGACAAAATCAATCATCTCACCTCTTTCTCTGTATCGAAGATCTCGCCTTCCTGGTGACGGGGCCTCCTCAGCCTCTTCTTCTTGAAGTAAGCATCATTCAGAGTTTTGGGGATCTTCATGGGAGTGATGTCAACTTTGGTCTTGGTGGCGATGACAAACTTCTGGTGAGCCCTGCGCAGGGGGACTCTGTTCAAAGCAAGAGGGCCTAAAATATGCAAAACAAGAACATGTGATGTAAGAAGGGGTGAATAAGGACAACTGACATTTAGCTGAAAATGTGTCAGTGTAAATTAAGTTTATGTAAATGTCGATTACTTAAATTCTTAACAGTCACTTACCAGTGACAAGCAGCAGACCACTGGAGAGCTGCTTCAGGAATACCACACGCTGATAAAACAAAAAGGTAATTGTTAGAACACTTGTATACACAGGGTTCCCAATTACTGCTTCCAACACCATATATTTAGTGCCAACACCTTCAACTAGTGAACCGAGTTATCAGGGATGGGGTAATTATACCAATATCAAACTCACAATGTGCACTCTTGCTTAATTTTTCATGCACAACTAATATAGTGAGAATATACTCCATGCTTTAATCAAAAATTGTCATCCATCATGAGCAATGGATTATAATCCATGGAGTTGCAGAACTGGATTAAAATGGGTAAAAAAGCTGATGAGAAATGTCATAGTGGCTTGCAAGTCATGTGCAAAGACCAAGCATGGAAACCAAGTTGTTGCCATGCTTGGTCGGGCACTTCAGATTTTTGTTTTGACTATGCACACCTGCCAAGCACAGGGGGTACACATCTGAGGTAAGACTGAGCAGAGCTGGCTTCATAAGAAGCTCTACCAGACAAGATGCAGAGCCCTAATAATTACCAAAATCAAACACTAAGAAATAGCCTTCGCAAATCGCACATACCCTTGACTACTTTAATACAGCCTATTAAAAGTCTTAATTTTAACACTCACCAAACAAATGATCAAACCAAAATTTTAACCTAACACATAACAGCCCTTGATTAAAAACTCAATTTTTGCCTACGCCTTGCATTTGGCTGCACTACACAAAAAGCATGAGGTACGTCTTCAAGCTTGAGGCACTGGTTGCTAGAATACACACTGCTCTGGGCAGCATGGAGAGGAGAGGGTATACAGAGCAGTGATCCCTCCAGAAAGATTTCTCAACAAAAGCTACGGACAACTATAGAAAAAAATAAGTCATATGAAGTCTTACTGTGATAATTTATAATAGTACCTTCTGTGTGGTCTTTTGACCGACCCATCCAAATGACCTGTACTTTCTTTCAAATCCAACTGAATCGTGGGTCAACCTACACATCACTACAGTAAACACACTTGCTCACTAATAATACTGTAAAAAAAATAAAATAAAATTAAAGTGCTAATTCACATTAACTTCTAGTTTATTGACGACTAGTTTCTTTGTACGCTGCCTTGCGGTTCACAGCATATTGACTATTGCATAATAACTTCTGCAGGAGGCCATGCCACCATTTCTAAAGCGCTTTCAAATCATTAATGCATCCGAGGGACATGATTATCACCTTTCCACGGTGGCGACCAGTGAGCAGAATGAGGACGGTTCCTGGGGTGATTGAGGCACGCAGATTCCTCTTATGCTGGCTGAAAGGCTTCTTTCCATGGCTCTTCAGTTTGCGGGGAACATCCTCTGTAGGGTAGTAACGGGGCTACAGAAGAAACACACAATATGCATTATAATTCAACATCTATGGTTTTAGGTGTCATTGAGAGAAGAGAAATCTGTGACACTAGCAGCCACACCACTCACCATCTTGCGCAGTTTGACAACACGGGTGCCTCCATTTTTGTCTCCTCCTACAGTCTTGACAACAGTAGCCTGGGGTTTCACCTTCAGCTTCAGCTTTTTCTCCACCTAAAACAATAGTCACATGCATGTGATTGCTTATTATAATTCTTTCACAAAATTCCTTGTAAATTTGGGGTGGAAAGAAAAACAGGATTCTTAAAAACTACCACCCTCTTGAACAATTATGAATCAATAACAAACTAATAAATTTAAGCTCAACTCATTCATGCTGTAGCCATGGAGGCGTCAGAGTTAAATTAATGGTTTAGTAATTGTCAACCCACTCACCTTGGTCTCAGTGGTTTTAGTCTTCCTCTTGTACATGGCCCGTCTAGCATACATGACGGAGCGGGAGTACCGCTGGATACCCCGAGCCAGAACCGGGTTCCGGCTCCCATGCCTCCTCTTAGCAGGCTTCTTGTCTCCCTCTGCCATCTAAGACACAATTGAAGAGATTTTAATTAGTCAACTTTAGCAGTTTATCATGAAATCATTTGATGAGATGTACTGTTTACTGGACAAATCCTATGGTGTACACGCATTTATATGAAAAAGGGCAAAATATTTAGTGTGTGTATTGACTTACAATATTATTCTCTGTGGTACCAACTGCAGGAGTTCTGACACAATTATGAACCCTACACATTAAATACATAACCAAATGCGTTTTAACTATACTGTTCAGCAGGAGATACACACAGGATATTAATAAACTCATTAAAAATAAAATTAGCATGCTGACTGCTATAAAGCGCAGCCATTGTGAATTCAGGTGGCATGACATGTAACGTTAGCTAGCAGATAGCACCGGAGGGATTCGCTTCACCGGCTCGTCAACCACCCGTTATGTGAAAATTTGGATTTAATGTATGAAACAAAGGCTAGGTGACATTATGTGACAGAGGTAATACGCGTGGAAACCACACACCAGTGCAGATAATGGCAACACGTTAACTTGCTAGCTGTCGTTACACATAGCACGAAGGCTAGCCGGTGGCCTAGCACTACCGATGCATCAAATTGTTGATTATTACAGCGACATGGCGGACAAGTCTTAGTAATAACGGTGTCTAACGCTTCATCTAAACACACGGATTCATTTGATGACATTAGGAGACTGCTAGCTTTATTCTAGAACACAGATGATGATAGATTTCATGACCACTAAAACACGAAGGCAGGGAGATCTTACCTTAGCTAAGAAAAAAAGACCGACATCCGGGGATGTGACGTTTATAAGGACGCTGCAGTACAACACTGACGTCATTACGTGGAGTTTCAGACGTGATCTTTGTAGTCTTATGGTCGTACGTTTAAAATCATACAATGTCGACTGTACTTTGATCCACCGTACATTCGATTGCTAAAAATTAATGTATCTTAGAATGCAGAATTATAAAGTATCACAATATGTACTATGAAATCATAGGCCTTCAGTGGTGTGAATTAGTTGAAACATCTACAGGACATGACAAATTCAGGTGATGACAGACCAGCTCTCTAAGATTCAGCTGATTTTGCTAATTATTTCAAGCAGTTTGAGCAGCAAATATTGCCCTTTTGTGTTATTGTGTCATTTGATACAGGCTTTCAGAACATTTAAAAGTCCTGACAGCAGACAATCATTTCCACAATTTTTTTTAACCACATAGGAAAGCAGGAAATAAACCCAAGAAAGATAAAATAAGGCAGTGGCTATGGATAAAGGCAGCCATCTTATTATGATTAGCAATGAAGGTAATCCCATGTAGCTCAGTAAATTGATATATACATACAATGGGGTTCAGTGTGCATAATGTTATATTTAGCAACAGCAAAACAAATGTACTTTTTATTAATTAGCAGGGGTGTGATGTGAAGCATGTGCTGCCTTTTAAACTGCACCAAATAATACACACCTTACTGAATTATCAGTTGTCAGTGTGAAATCTGCAGTATATAATAATATAATCTGGTGGTATAATTGCAGAGAATACCACCATGAAATTCCCTGTATCGATGTAGTGATATTGAGATACTATTGAGATCGGGAGATATATACATTGTGTATATCAATATCTCCTGCAGCAAGTGTCAAGCAAGTCTCTCTATTCAATGATTAATAAAGTATAAATAATTAAGCTACATTATGTAATCATGTGTACAAAATTACCATTAAAAAAAACACTGTACTGTTTAAATCTTAATTTCTTGATAAATTGAGAAAACAAACATAGGGAGGCTGTTATCAAGGGCTGCTGATGGAAACTTTATTTCTTTTAACAAAAGGTTGAGGTTCTTTTAGACAGAAATACAAAATTAGTTTTTGCTGAAGCCATCACAAATCAGACATATAGTGCAGCACTCATTCCTGATAAAGGTGTGATAGAGAGCATTTTAAGGCAAACATCAAAGTTCACAGTTCCTTTAAACCTTACTCTGCCCAAAAAGACAGAGTATAAAGACAGAATAATATGCTGCATTGGTTAATGTTACCAAGGAACTACCTTTGTACTTCAGGCATGTGAAGACAGACTCGTACATTACTCTAGTGCACATGTGGCCCTCCAATCGATTACATGCGGCCCGCCCACCACTGTGCAAGGTGATGGAGTAGAGACAGAATATAAGACTAAATGTATTTGCCGGCAATATTTTTATAATAGTAATAAGACATTCGGTTGTAATCATTGCTTTACTAAATGTATTACACTCAATATGAAATTACATATATTTTGTTTTAATCACAATTATCCTCGTCATTATTTGCTAAATTTTCTCCATTTTGTGCATCATAAATATGTTTTTATTGTGAATCATTTTATATCAAAACAAGCACTTTTAATACAATTCTGTCTAATATCATGATCAATATCTTATATTGCCCACCGGCTACTAAATAGTTGTTTTTTTCCACTTTTTTTCCTCTATGTCGGCCCCGCTTGACCAGACTATATGCTCATTGGTCCCCAGGTCATTTGAGTTTGACACCCCTGCTCTAGTGCATTGATCAGAAACACCTTTTCATTTTCACAGGCTTTCCAAGGCAACACTGACCTGAAACACTCAGGTAGCACTTTGTATAAACAGACTGTTTGTGTGAAAGTGAAAACAGCAGCATCGACTCATGTGAGGGTGGAGTGGCTCAGTGGTTAAGACCGGTACCCTGTGTGCGAAAGAAACCAAACCAAATTTATTTGGTTTGGTTTCAGGTTTTATTTGGTTTGGTTTCAGGTATTTCTGATGCTGAGAGCAAAATCCATTTTTCTGTATTTGGTTCAATACAAATAAGGAAAAGAGGGAGCTGTTTCCATATTTTGGTTTTGTCAGAAAAACGGATTATACTTTAGTACCCTGACCAAAAACCTTCATGTATTGAATAATCTGTTTTACTTTTGTTTTCATTGTGAACTATACACTAAGCTTTCATTTACAGGTCAAATTACTGTATCAAATGTTACAGACATGACAAAATGTTTGTTTTTCCAGAGGATTTTGGAACAAAATTATATCACATAAAATAAAACATTTGACACTTATTTTTTTCCTCACACAAAGATAATGATCAGACATTCACAACCCGGCTCTTTTATATCACTTTTTTATACCACCAACATACAAAACAGAATTATGGTCTTATTCCTTATTTCAGCATTACAACCTCTGCATGTTACAGTGCAGCTCATTATCTTTATTACTTTCAAATGTCCCTCTGCATTATTTCAATGCACATCAAAATTTTCACACAAACTCGTTCGACAGATTCAAGTTTCTCAGTGTAACAGACATTTTCACACATCAAATACTAGTGGAAAAACATTGTCTCATAGTCCAAATATGGTGTCCTTAACTAGAAACTGAGCCAATTTTCCACTGATGCAAACAGCAGCAGTGGAAAATTGAAAATTATGTTCTTCTAAACTGGCCAAAAATAAACAACAAATACTACAGGTCTACATACACACTTATGTTTCAATGGTGAATGAATCTTTACAAAAATACTTCTGATACAGCAGCGATACTGCTTTCATCTGCACATGTAACAACAACCACTCATTAAAACACCTGCACACCAACACAGCCAAAGTATTGAAGGTTACAACTGTCACAGTAGTTGTGATGAAAATGGTCCTTATGATGGATGAGAAAAAATGGTAACAGAAGCTGATAGTCTCAGGTTATATGAGAATCCTTTTCTGGAATATGAGAAACCTACATGCAAGTGTTCTGGACAAAATAATAAATTACCATGGAGTATAATTTAAAAACCTGCAAAAACATTTTGAGCCCATAAGCCTTCCTACATGCTCAATGAGAATAAGACTTGAGTAAAAAACAAATTAAATTTGTTGAATGTTTAAAAATGTCATAATAGAGATTTAAATTCGAGATACGCCCCCCCCCCCCCCCCCCCCCAAACGAATAATAAAAATGACATTCACATTTGTTTTCTTTTCAGTTACTTATATGGAATAATACATGTGAAACACGCTTCTGATTTTGTTTGCAGTCAAGTTGTAGCCCTAAATACAGATACAACAGCAATTTCACTGGCTGCGGTCCTTTGGCTCTTTGTACTTGTAATGGATGTAGTCAAAGATGTCTTTCTCACTATCCACCATCAGAGGCTCCCCTGCAACACCTATAACAGATGAAGAAAAACAACAACACAATATTAAAAACATGAAAGCAAGTGTCAGTGACTCTTAGCAGAAGGAACTCGGTGATGGACCACAGTTCATAAAGTTAGTGTCATATTCGGAAGTTCTGAGACTCACCAGTGACCCCAAGTGGTCGTATGGTGTACTCATTAAGAGTGAAGCCCTTCTCCAGAGCATGAGTTCTCATATTTTTATTGAAGATATCACTTCCAGTGAAATACAGGACTCCACAGTAGTACTGATCCTTGGGAATTAATCTTTGGGGAATTAAGGAAAGGAAAGTTACTAACAGAGCAGGAACATATAACCAACTAGAAGGATACATTTATAAAACAGAGGGTTGCCTCTTTATTTATTTTTATTTTTTTCCAAATTGATAAAATCAATCCGGGCCAGTTCGGTATTGAAGGGTAAATGTTTTGTCCTAAGATATACTTAAAAGGCCTATCCTGGTAAAACAGAATAACATAAAGCAGGACACCTGATATCAATGCGCCTGTGGAGGTATTCTTCCTCATCATCATTCTGCTGCAGTTGGCAGACTCCCTACAAAAAAAAACATCAAGAACATTGTGACTCGAGTCATGCGCTCCACGGCATGGGTAACTGTGTTACCAGTCACAACATCAACAACATACAGATGAGCACATGACACAAAATAGGCAACAGCCTCACCATGAACTTAGTGTCTCCTTTGGACAGAGTGTCCGTCACAAACCCAATAGACTCCAAATGATCAACCACAGCATGGAGGAGCTTCGGCTGGAAAAGTAAAAGTGAACATGAATAAGGAAAGGACTGAACATGAACATGAAGCAAAGCATTGCATTTACCACAGTGAGCTACAATACAGTAGAGAAGAATCTTACCTGCTTCTCAGTGTCAGAGGTGTAGTCTGGGTGGGTCAGCAAGATATCAATATCACCACTCGAGGCAGCACCTGGAAATTATGAACCCCAGACTCAATATCATGATAACCAGAGTTTGTACCATCATTAACTAACCACTTGGGGACATTTTTTACCTCTCCTGTAACTTCCACAGATTGTTCCTAAGTATTCAGTGTCAATTTCCTCCAACTCTCCATGAATCAGGGTCTGAAATAAAACCAATAGCACACAGAGAATAAACAAACATCAGTATAAAACTCATCTGAAAATAAGAGATAAATATAAAACACAATCATCACCTCCATCTTTTCCATTTCAGTACGTGGGATCCTTTTCTCAAACTCCTCAAAGTATCTGAATGTAGAAACACAACCCATGAGACAGTGTACTTGATACTGATGAATTACACAATAAATGTGTTCCTATGTTCCATAATGAATTTAATAATAAATTCATGATTAAAGTAAAAAAAAAAAAAACACAACTTACTTGAGTCCAATCTGTTGGTGGTGGTTTAGTTTGTGCTCGATCTTTTTAAGATCTACAAACACAAAAATAACAATTGAGTGTGCAACATTGTGTGTGCGAGTCTATAACTTGGTGTAATGCGGGTCAACTGCAAAACAAACCGTCTAATGTCTTCACACCGTCTTCAAAGAATTTCCTGGCAGCAGCAGGGCTGAAATGAATATACATGAAAAATAAATACAAATTTGTCTCCCATCATGAACTCATAATGCACTCCACTGTGAGCATTCATACAAAATATTAGCTTTAAATTTGAACAATAAAGACATACCCAATTCCAGTAACTCTGGTGAGGAGGTTGATTGAAGTGCTAGTGTCATCAGTTCGAATCTAGATTAAAAAAACAAAAAAAAAACAATGTAAGGTATCAGTGTAGTGCGGTGAAATCACCATTAAACAGATATGAAGTGTGTCATCAATTGTGTATTTCAATGCCAAAAGGCTCACCTTTTCCAGTTTCCGTAGTTTGCCAGTTTGTAGGAACTCATCAATCTTTTCAGCTATTTTAGCTCCAACACCATCCTGTTGAAATGTGAAAACAAACATGAGGGTGCTGAATAGTGATTTGTAGCGGTTATGTAACAAGTCCAGAGTAGCTGTTGACAAATATTTTCAGGCTGCAGCAAAGGGCACCACATGACACACAACCACAGCAACATGAAAACACTATTGTTTGGGAAAACAAACATCAGCACACAGAACAGAACAGTCGGAATGGAGTAAAGATCAAGTAGCTTATTCCATTAAAACACAGAACATACAACTGTAAGACACAGTGACATGAAATCCCACAAAAATGCTATCATTAGACTATAATTTGAAGAAGGGGATGGAAAATACAGCAATTATTCTTCTGGCTATTTATATATGGCAGTGATAACGATTTCTAATTACACTACCCCTATTTAATAGAAGTTGTACAAAAACACTGGACAGAAATCATAAATGCATGATTCAATTCAGAACAATATTGATCCCCTTGGGTGAAGGGCTGAGTTGCCCCTGAGCAAAGCACCCAATGTCCCTTTGTTGTTTGTTGATAAGTGCTGCCCACTGCTCTCTGCGCCCGGCCTGTATTTGTTCACTACTGGTGTGTAAAAAGGATTGGTTAAATGCAGAGGTCAAATTCACTACCTAATTCGAATTTCCAGTTTTTTCAACTACATAGTATTGCACAGTATAACCCTGTCCAGTGTTGAATGTATGCCAGGACTTTACAGTGTGTCTGAACTAATACTAGAACACTGGCACCAGGTTTTTACACATTTCCTGCATGCCACAAATCTGTTATTTACAAAGACATTAAATTGAATTCAGTGCAGAAACACATACCAGCTTTTTGGCCTCTTCGCCACTTTTGATCTTTTGAGGATACTTTGAAATGGTAGACGCTGCTTTCCTGGTTACAAAGCACAAGAGCGGGGGTTATGTAATCGAAAAAACAGTTATAAAAATCTTTGATTGAATTTCTGTTACAATGTTTTGTCAGAATTTAGCCAATAAATGATTTTCTTGTGAAGCTTACATTGTTCAGCATCAATAACCGTATTTAAATTGTTGAAAGCTTTTTTTTTTAATAACTTTGAACAATGAATAAAGAAGGTAAATGAAACAGTAGGAACTACAAGCTGCAGTTGCTTCCATTAAGCGATAAATGGATGACTAATTCATGTAGTCTTTAATTTTTCTATGGAAAGAGAACAAACTCTAATTAAACATAGAGACACACAAGAAAAGTGTGTTTGAACTTGGCATAAACATAAAATAAATATATATATTCAACCTTTGTTACATGGTGATATAAAGTTAGAACAATTAAATATCAGCCTTTGTTTTTGTTCTGTACATATTTAGACTAGCTACTGTCTGTTCAGGAAATTGCCCTTTTCTGATATTAAATACTTTATCTTACTTAACTGTTATACTTTTCTAATAATAAGAATTATTGGCACAATGGCCCAATTGTATACATGATGCAGGTAACTGACTTGAATGACACAATAATAATAATAAGACTTCTTAGTAAGATATGGTAGTAAAATTGAGTTTTTTGCATCCATTAATAATTAAACCAAAACAAAGCTCATTTACTGCAGAGAATTCACATCTTACCTGTATGCATTGGACTTGTGTATAGCTCTGTTGACATTTTTCTCATAATTGGCCAGTTCTGGAAACAGAAGACATCGCATTGATTATGTGTCATTGTTTATAGAAAGGCATTTAAAGGGACAGAACAGTGGCTACAAATAAACACCCCGGATATTCCTTCTAAGCGAACAATATTAGGAATTTAAATAAACAAGGGTTAAACAAGTGTCACTAAGCAATGTTTGACAAATGCATGACTGCACAAATGTTATTTTACTTACAAACAGAGCGTAGCTTTGAAGCTAGCTACTGTTAGCCGAGAGTAACCGCACGACTGCTCTATACGTACCGACAAGAAAGTCAGTTATTCCCTCATTTGGAGATTCCTGTGGCGCTTTCCTCTTGCTCATCGTGAATTTGACGAACTCTACAGAGTAGTTTGTGTATTTGAACAGCCTCGTGTATGAGGAAAGACGCTAGGACCTCTTAAAGATCTTAGTTAGCTTTTAGCACATTAGCCCGCCCCCACCGAACGAACAATGAGTGAAAGACGTGGAAGAAGGAGCGAACGTAATACGTCACAAATATCAGGATCATAGCAAATCAAAAAAAGCAGCTTTTCAAATCTGTGTACGTGTTTTTTTCTTATTTGGCCAGTATCCTTTCTTGTTTATAGTTGTTTATTATACATTATCCTTTAATTTTTGTAGAACTGTAATTATTTAGACTATTTAATTGTATTGCCTGTTTTCATATGTGTTGTCTTTTACAAACATTACAACATAATATTTCTAGAAATAATAGCCCAGAGGAAAGGAATTGGGCTTGTAACTGGGAGGTTGCTGGTTCAATCCCAGGACAGATCAAGGGCTGGGGTTCCCCTGAGCAAGGCACCCAATCCCTCCATTGTGCCCTGGAAACAGATAAGTCCTGCCCACTGCTCCTGCACTTGGCTTGTGTCATAAGGATGACTTAAATACAGAGGACAAAATCACTATCACTAATTGGTGTGTGAGCAAATTCTAATTCTAATATGTATGAATAGCTCCACATAATGGGTACTTCTGCCAATGAACATTGAGTCAGTGTACTGAATGATAAAGATCTGATGTAAATATGGTTTGATAACATTATTGAAAATGTACTTTTTCTGCCATATAGCATTTATAATTTTCAACAGCACAAAGTAACTCAGTGTGCGTCAATGAAAACAAGAGCTCACACAGGACTCACATTTACATGTATGTAATTGTTGATCTATGAACAATGTATAGCACTTTGCCACTGCAATATAGGAATTTAAAAGCATGTCTTTTTACAGCACTGCATAGCACAAAATAAAATTAAAAAATAATTCTCTCTGTATCCCCCTTGGTCCTCCATGGTGCAAAAAGCTTATTTTAGCACCATCTTTCAAATGCGCCATTACTGTTGAGGTGTCAAAAAAGTCTAGTATAGTATAGTATAGAGAGTAAATAATGCCTGATGGATTATTACATTATGGTACAATTCTAGATAAAGCCTAGATGTTATGGGGTGGTAACCAGTGTAACACAGTTAGATCAACATAAACAACTGATTATGTAGGAAACAGCAGACAATAGTAGAGAAATGTTTGCATGAATGTGCTAAAGCATTTATAACATGTGCACATGTGACTGAATGATATGGAGGTTGTAGTATTACAAATTTAAATTCTGATCTGAAAATTCACAAAATTGACAAAAACTGTAAAAACATGGCGAGTTTCAATTAAAAATGTCAGGTCAAATAATCACATTTCTGTGACTAATATTGAAGGACCTTAAAAACAAAGCATCTGCCTTTGTAAATTAAACAATATTCAGTAAACTCTGTGTTTATAATTACAACCCTTTTAATACAGTTTTACAAAATGAAACTTTTTAAAACCATGTATTTCAAGCTTTAGTGTTGTGTTTTCATAATGCATCTATGAACTAGAGAAAACACTTATCTCTTCCTCTTCCTTCCCTCTCCCCCTCCTCCTCTTCCTCTGTGTGTTATGAATCTATTTTTACATAAACTTTGTCCCTTGAGAATATTTTAATGGCCTCCTCGATTTCAGAAAGCCTACAGTCAAGGTGAGCTCTTCGTGAGCGAACACTCAGATTGTCGGCTTTGAGAGGAAGAGAGAGCAGCTCATCCACCAGGGAGCGATGGGCTGAGGGAAAAAGAATCAGAGACGAGCGGAGTTAGAGTGGTAAGTATCCACGGCACATTTCACTATTTCATTATTTCAAGTGAATATCGCCATCATAAATGTAAGGACAGAGATGAAGAGCAACATAGCCATACTCTCTTTGAGGGATTTCAGTGTCTCCTGCCTCTCGCTTTCAGGCATCAGCGTGTGACCAGCTGGGGTTCTAGGATCAGGTGTGTTCCTCCTCCTTTCCTCCTCCTCTCTTCGCCATTGTTCCTTCCTTTCCTCAAGACTGTAAGTGTGTGCGAAGACACAGATCAGACGCAATGCCGACACAAACAAAAGCAGTGAAAAAATGTACCAAAAAACCCCAAGTAGAACATGGCTTTAAAAGTACTCACTACTGAGGCACCTGTCCCTTGACTGCACTGGGAACAGGTATATTTCTGAGGTTTGTCAGTGACTGGGACCGACGCAGCACCGTTTTTGCTGCAGTCTTAGCATTATGTCTAATGAAGTCGATGGTCTGACCTTCCACCTGTAACTGTATCCACATATAATATTGTACAGAATTCAAAATTAACCAGAAATAGTGCAAAGTGGCATTAAAACAAGCAAAAAGCCATAGTCATGTTAGTTGTTTAATAAACATTTTGGAGCATATCTATATTTTTGTTTCTCTCTTTGAGAGAATCATGACATCAGTATACTGATAAACATTTATTCACAATCCTCACTTGCAAATCCTGGTCACGTGTATCAATGCAGGACGCAGAGCGCCGCAGCGCTGCAGAAGACGTTTTGGAGCGAGGTCTTGGTGGAGCAGAAGAGTGGCCCTTCAGATAATTTTGACACTGTGGTTTAGTGGTTGGACTAGAAATCTGTGTAGGAGAGATGGGATTAAAAATGATGCTGAGGAGTGAGTCATAACTCACTGATATCTCAAGGCATGTTTCTTACCTGCAGCTGGACCACGACCTTTGATGGGACGTTCTCGTATTTGGAGGACGTCCAGAGAGCTTTGACTGGGACGGGATGGGACTGTGCTCTCACAGCCTCCTGCTCTTTGCAGCGTCTCTGGATTTCTCGAAGACGACGCACATTTTCTTTGCAAAAATCATGCACTCTCTGCTCTAAAGGATCAAATAACAAACGTTATATCAACTATGTTTTGGACTCTTGGTATATTTACTATCTAAATGGATAAAACAATGTAGTAATAATGAGGTTTATGAAATGCAGAGGATCTGAAAAATCAACTGCACTCACTCTGTTTAGGAACAGGGGAAACGGAAACACCATCTAGTTTGAGTAGTTGCCCTATCACCCCTCTTTGTCCTCGTTCTAGAATATGAGTAGCATTAGGCCTGACACGGGGAGGATGTGCCGGGGTGCGGGCGCTGTAGCTGCCCGGATACAACACGTGGTCTGGAGCAAGAGGCCCTGAGAGAAGAGCCAAAGTCCCACCATGGTTTCCTTCTAAACGACCACGAGCTGGAAGCAGAAACAAAAGTTGATCTTTTACAGCAGATCAACTTAACTTAAGAAATTCACCACGCGACCAACAACTCGAGTCTTGTTGCTGTAATAGTTTTTAAAAAGCTACTCTGCATTCAAAGATATTCTCTTTACTACTCCACTTTAACAAATGCATGCACAGAAAATTCTGATTAAAGGGCAATTTTAGTGTAATATAGATGTACCTGTGGCAGGACGTTGGTAATTTTGAGGAAACAGAGAGGGATCTGGGGGAATTGGCCCAGATATTGATGAAGGTCCCTCACACATCTGAAGCTTTTCAACTGAGAGAAATTCAAGCACAGTTTCACAGTATCAGTTAGTGTTTTGTTTTTGTTTGTTTTTTAAAAGCAACAAAATACTTGTGTTCCTTCAGGTATAACTGACCAATTCATGATATAGTGATGGAAATTTGTACAATTCATGCCTTGTGTTAGTGGTACCTAGGGCTGAAATTTTTTTTTTGTTTTGTTTTGTTTCTTTGCTCTATATAACACAGAAATCATTAAAACTTAATAAACCAAAGACATCATAATTTCCAGGTTTGAAAAAAATAAAAAATCGTTAGTTGCAGCCTTAGTGGTATCTAAACACCATCTAAACACCAGGCCTGAGCAAATCAGAACATAATATTACATCAATACAGACAGTAGAAAATTTGCATTTCTACATAAGATTCAGTCTGTAGCTGCCGCCTTTGATCTGTGCCTTTTTTTATTTTGTCTGCCCGGAAAGATTATATATTTCAATCAAAAAGTAAAAATAATCTTTTTTTCAATGATTTTGAGAAAGTACTGAAAGAGCCAGCTAGCGACCGAAATAAGAATAACGAAACCATAATAATAATGATTATAATAACTTAATTGGCACAGCAATACTTAGCAATCCAGTCACTCACATCGCACACGCTCTGTCGACAAATTCACGCTGTAAAACGGCAACGCAATTATCTTAAATATGTGAGACACGAGGCAACATCTAACACCTGTGACCGCCGAGGACGAACAGAGCGATACATTAAAAATTGTTTACCTTCAATGTCTGTTTATATCCGTTTATCCGTTGAGGATTTTGTACACGCGCAATGGTGACGCCAAGGTATCAACTCCAGTTTCAGTCGTCCTCACCATGGCAACGGTGCAGCCGCACATAGAAATAGACGTGATAGAGAGACAAGGTAAGGTAAGGCAAGACATCCCTTAGACTAGGGGTGTCAAAGTCAAATGTCCTGCGGGCCAATGAGCATCTAGCCCAAGGTTATAATAGTTTTTATTTTTCGTTAATTTTAGTTTTTCATTAGTTTCCTTTTTTTTTTTTTAAATAAATGACTTAGATTGAATTAGTTTTTAGAGCGGGTTTGCTATTTTTTTTAATTCGTTTTTGTCAAAAAACAATTGAAAACATTATCTTGTCAATGAATGAAAATGCTGTCTCAATACAACCTTTCAAAATCAGCATAAAACAATCTAAATAACAAACATCATTATATTCAGAGTGTTAGTTTGTGTAATGACATGATTATGTTTCCCTGGCCTCGTTGTTCCTCCAGTGTCGGTACAGTCTATCAGATGTATTTCTGTGTGTTTATAGTGTCTGTCCCTGATCTTTGTCTTTCAGGCTGTCCAAAGACAGTCTGCCCTTGACTAATTCAGCCCCTAACCTCCGCACACGTCTCTAATCACATGAAACGCAGCTATTTCCTAACAATATGCTTTTATATTCATACATGGACGTGGTCGCTGGAAGGTGCAGTGTTTACAACTTTCCTGACAGACAAGTCGCGGAACATAAACACCAAAAAACACTGCTGTCACCAGCAAACCGTTATTACCACCTAGTGGTGGAAGAGACTCATTGCACCACATTCATTTTTTGGTAAACTAATTTGTTCTTGTGTTACTGTAGTCCGTGACCAAATATTCTTTAATGATGAAAGTTGTATTCCCATTTAGAAGCGACGCAAATGTGAAGTGTATTGTTGAACTTCAGTGAGCTGCACAACCGCCCCGCCCTCTGTCATAGCCCGGACTGCGCATGCTCAGATTGTCCCTGCTTTCTCCTTCACACAGTGTCCCGTTGCTGCGATCATCGCTAACACCAAGAAAGGTGAGGAATAACCGACTATTATTTCACATTAAGTTAGTGTCTGATGTTGGTTTATGTGTGAGAAGGTGACGCTGATGTCTTGAGTCATTTGACTGTGTTAGCGAGACACGAGTCGCAGCAGCAGCAGCAGCAGCACTCGTAGTAACTGTAATAGTAGGCGGTTAAATGTGAGGTTTTTACTTCTAGTTCAGGCCTGTTCATCCCAAAAGTTCACCAAAAATCCACCGCTGTTTATTAACCGTAATTAATGTGTTATTATAGTGAATAAAGAATAACATTAGACGATATCACAACGTCCTCGCGATTATCCTCATCAAAATAACTGCGATTCTCAATATTATTGTGTCAATTTTAAAAATGCTTTCCATTCTTCTGTCTGTAATCTGCATTCAGTAACTGGTCAGTAACTGTAAGCGTTCAGAAAATAACACAGACATAATAAGAATATGAAGAATAATGTGGAAAACAAATACAGAAGGAACTCATGTTATTAATGTAACAATAATGTTATAATATATAGGATAATGACAACATTAGGATAAATTACATGAACAAAAACATGTTAATAATGTGACTAAAAATACGTACTGAAAATGAATCAAATATGTTACATCACTAATGTGATCACTAAAATGTTTCAAAAACAAATTACTGAAAAATATACAACATTCATTGTTACACCGACAAATTACTGACATTATTATAAATGACACTTATGATTAGCCTGATAATGAGAATTCAGCACAATCAGCATACTGCGAGTGCTTTTTTTTTAATCGCAATACATAAGAATATCATGTACTCATGGCTAACAGAGATAAGTACCCAGTTTCCTGTAAAGTATCATTTAGCATGTCGTCTTTACTTGTTAGAAATAGAGATTGTGTCAGTAGTCAAGCAAACAAAGGCTTCGTCCAACAACAGGATAGGGCAACTGGATGCCATAAATCACATTATCTGCCTGTTTGTCAAGAAGCACAAGGTCTATGATTGGCTACACAGCAAAGATCATGGTCTGCTGGCACTGTCACCACACTTTCTCCTTACAGAGGTCATAACACACACAGTGGTGGTGAGTGACCCACACGATGGTATTTATTAGGTAAAACCTAGGTTCTAGGGAAAGTTTGAACTGTTAAACATTGACACTTGTCAGGAATTATGGGAATTTCTGAAATCAGACCGATAAAATGCCAGACCGTTCCATGGCTGTGAAGATAAATTAACAAACATACAGGATGATGCAACACATTTCTAAATGACCGTAGTCAGTAAATGAGTGCATACACACAACAGTCTCTTTACACATATTCTGGAACATACTATGCAACGACGTCGTGTTCAGGTTGTAAATTATCCCGTTGTAACCTGAGTGCACTTGAACGTATCTCACAGTTACACATTCCTTTGGTCATATAGGTTTTACCACACACTTGACTTGACTTGGTTTCATGTTATCAGACGGTTCAGCCAGTGTTGTGTAACGGCCTGTTTAATGGTTTATAATCTGTGTATCCTATAGGGCTGAACAGGTAAATTAAATACTATTGAGGCGCTAATAAGGATGCTATAAAGTGCAATATCGTGCAGTTTTTCTTTTTGATTAAGGACAAACATACACTACAGAGATGACCTACTAATTATATTCCCCAGTTGTAAGGGAACATGCTTAACCCAGCAAAATGTACATTATCTGCGTCTTTCTTCATTTAGATTTGAATCCTAAATCGTCATAGTTTGCCTCTGTGGACTTTACAGAGCTTTACCATAAAAAAAACTAACTGCATTTAAAGATTTTCGCTCCTTCTTAAATGACAGACAATGGAAATCCATTGATCGGTGCCCAGCAACTGCCTGCTCTTTACCTGTTAACTTGTTTGTACTTTTAAACCACTGTTTTACTTTAATTTGTTGTTTGTAACCTGTTTCTTGTATTTGTGACATTTATTAAGATGTGTGTTATACTGACCTCTTGGCCAGGTCAACCTTGTAAATAAGATCTCGATCACCGGGTTAGATAAAGGTTCAATGAAATCAAATAAAAAATACAACATAGTTTATGTGACATACTCTGCCCTTAGACCCCCATTTTGTAAAAACATATGGTGCCTTCACCTTGATAAATAAGAGATTTTATTTTTATCAACCAAGATATTGAACACTTTATATTAAATTTTTCCTCTAAATGGGAACATCATTTACAAAATCAACACCATTAACTCCTCAGGAAAGTGTATACCGACATTAAAAATCATTATTTGCGATCTATGGTTTGACAGTGGACAATAACAACAACAACCACGAGTGTCTGTGTGGCATTTTGACCTCTGGGCTTAGCCAAAGGACTCATGTGGCTGCAGCTCGTGAAAGTGTTCAGATGAGTGTCAGGGGTCACTCAGTGTGTGTTTCTACAGAATGGAGAGCACAATAGACGGATATGTTTGTAGGGGTTTTTATTAGTTTGAACCTTGATAAGGCCTTGTGTTGAAATCCTGGTCACATGTGTTGTAGTGTCAGGTTCACCTGGCCTAAATATAGAGCTGAGTGTTGAGACCGAGGCAGCAAACGCGAGGAGGTAAGTGTCAAAAATGGAGTCTGTGCCGGAGGAGAGCAGGTGAGGGACCGCGCAGCTCAGCAGGAGCGAGTCTGTCCACTGAAATGACAAAGACGGTCCCTTAATTGCCTGTGGTCGGCAAACACAGGTCACCTGGCTCACATTCGCTTTGTTTTTGTTTAATGAAGAGCAACAGTAAGCAGAGACGGACACAACTCATGACACGTACTTGTGACTTGATGTCATATTTCGAGGGGATTTCAGTATCTGTGGTTTTGTAAATCAGATTGTTATGGCTCAGAAAAGCTGACTTTGCCTGGATAGCTGATGTATTGTCGTTCCTGAAGCTGATTTAGATGGTCCACGTAGAAGTTTTATAATACATGACAGCCTTTCCTCTCTTATTTTGATCAAATAAAATCTACAGCTCCCGTAACTTAATTTTAAACAGAAAACATTAAACCAGAAGGATGCAGGACATGTGATGATGACATGCTTCCTAATTTTTGCTATAGTCTTTGTTGTCTGTTGTTTTTGCAAAACTGGAAAACCAGACATCTTTATATCTGCACTGAGAGGATATGTATGTCCTATTTCCTAATAAAACAAATGATAAAAAAAAGAGAATAGCTGACCTTTTCACTGTTAAACTTAGAACAATAAAAACAGCTTTATCTGAAGTCTTTACAACTGTACGTCCTGGTCAGAAATTAGCTGACATAATAGTGGAGGACTGATTAACCAGAGAATCAGATAATGAATATACTGTATTAATCATCAGTTGAGAGACCAAAACAGAGCTAAAAAAACAAACAGTGATTGTTCCACTTAAATTCAAAAGGTGGTGTGAAACACAGCGCCAAATAAATGAAAATAAGTAGTTTGGTTGCAGAACGTCACCTTATTAATTTAAATGGTGATGATTCATCAGGGTTGTAATTGTTTTATGCTGCACCCATGAGGCCAACAATATAATTCAAGATAAGCTAAAAGCCCTTGGCAATTACAGCAGTTCTGTACAAAATAAAAAAACAGGTAAAAACATGTGTTGGCAATAAAAAATAATAGGCCTATAATACTACTAATTACAAAAAAGAGACAGCACCATTAAGTATATGCATATAGTAATATAGATTACACAGTAATAAAAGGCTATGTCTAGAACTTAAGGCAGTAACTATTAATTCAATTACAACTTAAGATGTTGCCAAAATACTTATGATACACACAGTACAACACACCTCTATGTGTGGAAAAACAAATATGGAGAGTGACTGCTGGGCGCTGGACTTTGCTCGTCCGGCCCATAGGTGACAAGAGAAAGGTGAATGACAGTGATGGAAAGTGGCATTTCATCATATAGACGTCACACACTGTATGTTGTGTAAGAGCCATAGGGGGCTACATGCAGTATGTGACCAGCTCATCGTTATGTAACCTTCAGTATTCTTTTGTCTGATACACATGCCATCTATGGGAATCTCCTCAGGTCTTATCCTGCTCAAACGCTGTGAACAAAGTACAGGTGTTCCTTATCTTCTGCCCAGTAACTGACCAGGTCTCTGCCAAGAAATGAGACGCCTGAGGTTTGACTGCATGCTCAAGAAGCAGCGTCACAGCAGCGTGTTTGTGTCTAAACAGTGCACGACCCCTTTGCCAAAGGTTTTTCATTTTCCGTCCTTGTGCTTCCCTCGTCTGAAGACACATGGCAGCGAGAGACATGGGGGGTATGGTGCAGGACAAGTCAGGAAAAGTCAAGCAGACAGAAAATAAAGGCCCGAGTGTGACATGTCAGCACCACGCTCCTAAAGGTCATGGTGAGTGGGGGGCGTGTGTGTGTGTGTGAGTGGGAGCAAATAACATGAGGGTCCCTGGATTACACTTCTGACCACATCTGACCCCAAGATGATGCTTCCTTTGTCTGCACTGGGTCACTCATCGACTCATCAGCCGATAGAAGCTGCAGAAAGGAGCTGCATTATGGGGGTTGAACGTTGGGAGTTCAACCCTGTAGTAATGCAGTGTTATTCTTGTTTATGTTTAAGGAAATAGGCTATCAACTATTTGTCCTGTTTTTCCCACATGGAGCATCACTTTCATCCATCTATAGATTGAAGGTAATATGTCCCATACGTTGATTGATATTATATAAATATATATTTATATGGATATTTAGAGAAAGCCAGATTGTCCTACCAGTGTGTACGTGTGCCTCTCGAGGTACTATTCACGTACACGCAGACATTTATAAACATAGGGCCCAGGTCGAAAAATTCCAGAATTCCCCTTTAAAGGTCCAGCATTGCTGTTTTTATTAGCCCAGAATGACCCGTTGACATTTATGTCAAGAGGCGGTCAGCTCTCTGGACATTTTACAGTAGCCCACAATGGACAAGCTAAGCACCTTTTGACTTTAATGGATAACCGAAGGCTCCCATGGGTTCTCCTACATTGACTGGACAGACATTTGCCTCCAACATGCAACTTCAAAACAGAACGCTGCCAAATCTCACACACTACGTTCCCAAAGGAAAAGGAGATACGTGTATATCTAGAATTCGTTAAATGGCGCTGAGGACACAAAAGAATGCAGTTTGTCCAAGAAAGATCCATCCACATTTAAGAGGCTCTCTCACAAACTCACTCACTCACTCACTCACTCCCTCACTCACTCACTCACTCACTCACACACACAGACCCAGGGTCCCTGATTAATGACAGCATGAAACACTTCAGTGCAGTGCTGCAGGATTTGTAGTTGCTGACTAACCAAACCTGCTACTGCCTTTTTTGTTTACACATATTCGCCCAAATATCCCTTTATATTTACACGTATTGTGTAACAAGCACATTATTAATAGTGAAATATTGCAGCCAAGTTTCTCTGCTTGCTTTTGTGTGTGTGTGTGTGTGTGTGTAGATCTGCTCGCTCTCATTTCACACACCCTCCTACTGGGAGAATGAGTCCCATTTAATAAGATGCACTGCTTGCTAATGGCCTGCTGCCAGGCAATCGATAGGTTTCAAATAGAAGATGAACGGGGGGGGGGGGAAGAGAAGCTGGATATTACTACAGACCCTCCCCAGATAGAGAGGGTTTCCCAGCTGTATAGTAAACTCACGTATGCTGATTGCAGTGCTTTGCTGATTTAACGGGAGACTCTACGAGTATCGGTCAGTCAGCTCAATGTGGCCAAACGTATAAATGTTTATGTTGTTGTTATGTTATGCACATCTTTGTCTCCTCAGACAAAATGGCTGTCCCTCCTGTGTACGCTGACTTGGGGAAATCTGCCAAAGACATCTTCAACAAGGGCTTTGGTAACTTGAACACATGATTTACGTGCAGCCATGCTGAAGTGGGGCAGATGTCGTTTATTTGCTGTCACCGGATGCAAGTTATTTTCCGTGAATTCTGTCTTTTTGTTTTAATGACCAAATTGTCCTGCTTCCATAGGCTATGGAGTTCTGAAGCTGGATGTCAAGACCAAGTCTCAGAGTGGTGTTGTAAGTACTATTCTCGTCTCCCTGAGGCTGATGTGTCCAAAGCTCTTGCCTTTTCTCTCAGCTGCCTGCGTTATGGACTGGGAGCAGCTGAGTCATAGACATGCAGCGGTTCATGTTGGCATGTTTGCTACCTGACATGTTCTCAGTCTAAGAGAATCAGTAACTACCGTCAGTGACGTGTCACTGTGTTTGCCTCAAAGCTAAAAAAACAGCGCGTTTGTGTTGCTATATACCCGTTGCCATGGTAAAACCACAATGAGCACTTGCACTTTAAGTTTGCCACATGCACTGAAAGAACAAGACATTGGAAAGAGAAGACATTGCATTCTTTCAAGCTCAAGTTAAAACTGTAGTGCTTGACTTTTAAATATCACTAAATGTTACATCGTTTGAATGTAACTGTGCTGATTAGTTCTATCAGCTCCACAAAACTCTCGCTCTCTCTCTGCTGCTGCTCAGTATAGCCGTGTTTAGATCTCGTGTCACTCGGCAATATTCCCACGCTGCTGCACACAGGAAGTGATTCGTTTGAAGTCAGTCAGACAGTCAGAAGATAACTCTACTGCTCATAAAACCCAGTTTTTATGGTATAAACTGCTCACCCCATGCACTCAGTCAGGTCCGGTTACACCATTACAGTTCAACAACAAACTGCAGCTTTGATAAGTTATATGAACCGTGGGATATCTCGTGTCCCACAAAAAATGCAACCTCACTGAAAAAGCGCCGTAATGTCTCCAAACTGCTTTTCATTCTTCCAGGGAGCGGTGATGCTGCTGCATGTAAGCTCTGTGTGATTCTTCCTAACTTTCTCTTTTTTTCTCTCTTTCTCTCCTGCTTCTTCTTTGGATGTTCCTGTCAGATGGTAAGAGAGAGACAAAGAGGGAGAGAGTGTGCATAATATGTACCGATTAAACACAGGCGCTCTGCAGGGCAACACAGAAGTACTGTCCGTTTTCAGTTGTTCTTCTCGACTCATGTCTTCATCTGAAATGAATACCCAGCCGTACAAACCTGAGAGGGATTGTGTGGTAAACAAAGTAGAGAAAAAGCTCCTCCTCATCTTTCTTTGTCTTTTTCACACCTCATGAATGTTCTTTCCCCCGCCCTGCCTTTATTCTAATAGCTGAGCTTTAAAGTCAAAATGTGTGTTTACTGCTTCCCTCCAAGGTTACAGTTGTTTGCTAGTTTTTATTTTTTGTAAATGCTTGGTTTTAGTTCTGTTCATATTAGTTTGAGTGTTAGATTGATAGATAGTTCTTTTTTTAATAATAAGTATTGTGTCATAAAAAAATGTCATAAAAATGTATTAGGACACATAAACAACCATCCTTAAATCAAATATAAGAGTCTAAGAGAAAGTAACCACACATGAACATAACTACTACTACTACTATAAAGTAATAATAATAATGGTAATAATGAATAACCCTCATGAAAACTAAGCACATTTTCAATACAAATTTAGTTAGTTTTAGTTTAGTTTTACAAACACACAGTTTCAATTAGCGTTTTTTAGTTTTCGTTATTTCGTTAGTTTGGGTTAACTATAATAACCTTGCGTCTCTCTCCCCCCCTCATCTCACCATCCCTCTCTGACTGCAGGAGTTCGCCACCTCCGGCTCCAGCAACACAGACACGGGGAAGTCCGGTGGTCACCTGGAGACCAAGTACAAGATGAGTGAGCTTGGCCTCAACTTCAACCAGAAGTGGAACACAGACAACACTCTGACTTCAGAAATCACCATGGAGGACCAGGTGGATTATAAACTTTGAGAACATGAATATGCATTTGCTTATTATTCCGATTCCGAATGTTAGCTCACAGTCTGTGTTCTCTGTCTGGTCTCTTCATGTAGCTGGCTAAAGGCTTGAAGCTCTCTCTGGACACATCCTTTGTGCCCAACACTGGGTAAGAACAGTTAATGCTAAGTGGTTTCCAGTGTATATATGAATCATTCATTATGCTGTAAATGCATACGATAAACATATACAAATATGCAGCAATGCTATCACAGTGACATGACTTACACACTTTTCTTTGTGTAGCAAGAAGAGCGCTAAACTGAAGACTGGCTACAAGCGCGACCACGTCAACGTTGGCTGTGACCTCGACTTCGACATGGCCGGTCCCACTGTCCACGCCGCCGCCGTGCTGGGCTACGAGGGCTGGCTCGCCGGCTACCAGTTGGCCTTTGACACGGCCAAATCTAAATTGACCCAGAACAACTTTGCCCTTGGATACAAGACCGGGGACTTTCAGCTTCACACCAATGTGTGAGTCACTACATGACAGTGAAGGGAGGCAGGAAATGGAAGTGATACACTGTTGGAGGAGGGAAACAATGAGAGAGGAAGCGTTTCCTCAGGATGCAACATAATGTAATTGGCTACACATTGTTGCTGCTAATCTCCACCTTTTTTTTGTGTGTCCTGTATTAAAGCAATGATGGCACAGAGTTTGGCGGCTCGATTTACCAAAAGGTGGACAGCAACTTGGAGACAGCCGTGCATCTGGCCTGGACGGCTGGCAGCAACAACACACGGTTTGGGATTGGGGCCAAGTACCAGCTGGATAAGGATGCCTCCCTGTCTGTAAGAGCTGACTTTAAAACGTCTAAAATGATACAGAAAATCACTCACAGTAGGCCTACATGTGTCCGAGCATCTGTCACAGTAGCTGATATTGGCCTACAGAACAAGGAGGTCTTATTTCTATAAGTGTAATTGCACAACGCATAAACATTATATTTATACTAGGGCTGTGCAATTAATCTCAACTTGCATTTCAATTCTAATAATGGCCACATTATTAGACGATTACAAAATGGGGACTTTTATTCCTGAAAGTAATGCTTTTAATGTTGTAATGGGGTTTCCCGCTCGTCATCCGGCAAAAAATAGAACACAGGCATTCAGTGGAATCCCCGGGTTAAACACGCAGCGTGAGGAAAGATATATACAATATACAATCATTTATAATTATTTTAAGGTAAATCTAAAACTTTTACGTGCAATAAAATCCATTTGTTTAAAGTTCAACTCAATAAGTTGACCCAAGTAATCGTGACTGTTTATGGAACTTTTCTGTTATGGCTATTAAATTTTATTATATTTTTTTTAGAGTTTTATTTCTCAGCCTTATGCTGAGGATACCTGGAACATTAGGTATTCAGTAATATACGTATATATATATATGTATATATATATACATATACATATACTGTATATATATATATATATATGTATTTATCTATCACCTGGTTATGACCATGTTTTTCCACACAGGGATGGTTATTATGACACAACACCAGCTTTAAAGTAAAGTACCTGTTATTAGTGGTGTATTGTTACTGCAGCATTTATAACAGTGACCAAACAGGAACCTGAAGGGAAACTAATGTCTGACTTGATATATCCCATGATATATACATATATCTATGTATATATGCATGTATAAATGATGTAACTCCATCCTAGTTTCCAGTCTCATAATGTTGTGTTTCTTTAGTGTCTCACTTGTCCATGTTTCCGTTCTCCTCACAGGCCAAAGTCAACAATGCTTGCCTTGTTGGGGTTGGATACTCACAGACCCTGAGGCCAGGTTAGCTTCCTTTCCTTTCATCGTTGTTTTTCCTGTCGAGCGTTGGCGTGGTTACGTGATAACACAACTGACCCTTGTCCCCCTGCAGGAGTGAAGCTCACCCTCTCGGCTCTGGTTGATGGGAAGAATGTGAACGGTGGCGGACACAAAGTGGGCATGGGCTTCGAGCTGGAGGCGTAAAGAAGCTGCAGGAGGACAGAGGACACGACAGAGACAGAGAGAGAGAGAGAGAGAGAGAGAAAGAGCAACATAGGAGAAGAATAAAGAGCTTGAATGTGAAAACACCAAAATGCTTTACTCAGTGGCACGTTAAAAAAACACATCTTCCCAACAACACACACAAATACACACATTCTTTAGCCTTAACCGTAAAACTCCATGCAGCCTCTAAGACGTCCAGTACTGTGATTTTTTTTTTAAAGACGTCAAGCATATTTTTGTTTTGGTTATTTTTAAACCAACAGGTCCCACTGTTATCCTTTAAGTATACATGTAAATGGTTATTCACTTATGACTAGTTTGTGTCTGAAACATGGTTCTTACTTTCACTGTGTGCTCTGGTCATTTTTGTTCAGGTTCATTTGGGGGCATTTTGAGAAGAAGCTTGTTTTGGTTTAATGTAGTTTTGCTGCATGTTTAAAGTCTACAGTGACAGGTTTTTTTTCAGTTGTAATAAAAAGCTGGAGAGCATTCAGCAGAAGTCACAGAAGTGTGGCTAATCCTCGTCAGACTGAGTGGACTGACTTGATTTTTTCTGTTTGACCTCAGTAACACAATCACTGTAACTTCAGTTGCCAAAATGTAATTTTTGTTTAGGTTCTGTTTGGTAAAAAGTGTCACCTCTTAATCCTGATTCATTTTGTGACGCGTACCTGTTCAGTCACTACATATCACTTTATCTGATTTGTGCTTTGTTTCAAGAAAGTATGTCAACATTTAGAACCTCAATCTAATTTTATTGAACTGGTGGAATAAAGAATGTAAAACCTCATAAAAATGAATGGGCGTTTATTTTTTGACAGAGAAGTGAAATTCCCAGAAAAAATGGAAATGACACGCAAGACAGTACGTAAATAACAGACAGACATCAAGACATCACAGACACATGATACTGTAACAACGTCGCTCATCAGTAATATCTATTTACAGTAACATCTTGGTTGGGAGTAAAATAGGCCTTGATTTTATCTAAAACCCACAGATTCAAATTGAATCAAGATAAAGTCAATTAACAGTTTGTTTTTTTAACAGTTTTACAAGAATACATTTTATAATTTTTTGATTCATGGTTAAGACTATGTATCACCTGTTTCTAATCACACTCATGGACCAAACCAAATGTTGATGTAATGACCTCATGCAACAACAACAACTCACTGTATCCACCCACAGTACAGTACATTTGAGTTTCCCCTGTTGCTCAATGAATCTCACTAAAAACAATTTTTTTCCAATAAGAAATAGTGGTCGATTAAGAAACATAAAACCTGGTACACGTTTACATTTTGGTTCTTAGGGATGAACATGATCAAACATGATCAAACATTTGTGAATATACACAAATCAAATATAAAATAAGTCTCAAATATTTCATGTTATGATTCTCTTCAGAAGACTATTCAGAGTCTCAGATATTTAAAATAAGATTTAGCGGGAATATTCTGATGGGGATTTTAGGATTAAACACAATTTTGTTGGCTCATCTGACAATAACAGTGGAATGGTTGAACTGTATAAAATTACTAAGTTTTGCAATGTATTTAATTCATACATTTCTCAATTATAAATCAAGAATTAGTAATCTGAATGTTGGCAGTAAACAGATTAACTAGTTCCTTAATCCCATTAAGCAGACTATGTGCCAGCAGCAGTATTATTACTGTCTTTACTCTGTTCACATCCAGAGACAGAGCTGTACGTGCGCATGTAGTCGGGCATTCCAACCACATGGAGGCAGTAGAGTCTCATCACATGTAACCAAAAGACAAGAGGGACAGTTTAGGAGAGGTCACTGGAGAAACTCTGGCCTCCCTGCAGCCACGTCCACTCACTCAACATCTAGAGCGAAAAAACAAAGGGCAGTGATTTTATGAGTCAACCACAAAAGAAGAAGTGAATCGAAGTGTTTACGTGAGACAGAGTGTGTGGCGACGTGGATGTACAGTACCTCCATACTGCTTTCTGATTCCTGGATGGTGTCATTCAGCAAACTCTGGAGTCGACTCTCAAATGTCCTGCTCTGCTCCACAAGAGACTCATCACTGCCGACACACACAAGGTTTGACTCACTCTTCCGTCCATAGTTTGTGTTTATACAGGACATGCATTTGTGTCTTTTCTAAAAAGGTTCTGGGTGATGACGTGACGCAAAAGAAAGTCAAAGATATTCTCATAGTTGCCACTATTTATGTGGCGGAGTGAATCGTCCAGTAAAGCTTATTTTCTGTAGCTCTTAATAACATATGCAGATGATGAGTCTTGCGCCCTGAGTGATTAATATCCTTTATAGTGCATGTAAAGCAAAAAAAAAACCAAACTCATCAGAATTTGTCACTGCACAGAAATGTGTTACTAACCACCTTGCCAAATTTAAATAAGAAAATAGTCGCAGGTGAAACTCAGTGACAGCAGGAGCACAGGGACAGAACGTTGTGGGTTCAATTCCTGGCTCTTGGGCAAGACATTTAATACCAGCGTGTGTGTGAAAGATGAGTGATAGAAAAAGTGCTGGACAAAAATGTGCTGTATGAAAAACGTGTGAATGGGTGAAGTTTGGAGTCATCATCAAGGCTCCAAAAGCGCTACATAAATACAAACCATTCTTTCTCTTCTGCTTCGATACTTAAGTAGGAAAAATAAAAAGTCAGATCTCAGCTAGCGAGCAAACCAAAGGCACTAGTGTAGCAGCAACACAAACATTTGGAAGGGCGGGGGTGAAAATGAAAAGGGCACCTACTGCGCACAAGTATGCTTAAGGCAGGCATGACTGAAGTGCGACCTGGGGCCAAAGACTGAATTTCATGTGCGGGCCTTTTTGATAGGAAGGGCAACCACACAGTAGGAAACAAAGTTGCAAGCGTATCTTATAAGACACTGCATGACTTTTCTAGTTTTCCCACTGGAAAGTCACTCCTTTAGAAACAAACAATTGAGGCCACAGATGAATGGCAGCCAGTAGAGCACTTCCTCATGTTTTTACCACTCTAGAGGGAACTTCAGAGTGCGTCTTTGACTCAAGAGGGCACTTAAGTGCCCGGGGGGGGGAGCCTGAGCATGCCACTGAGCAGCAGGTGGAGTGACTCATGAGTAAATGACGAAATGGTAACTATGGCTTGTGTCACTGAGCCATATATTTAGACACAACTAAAAACTCCTGAGCAGAAGACTGGAGAGAAACGGTTTTCAGTCTTCACTCCATAATTCTTTATTCCACATTCCAAGAAAGCCACGGTTTTCTAACATAATATGAAGCATGAAGAGGAGAATCTCTGCCTTTGCTTTCCATTCACAAACCCCAGTGTGTAGTACAGTGTGTGTATGAGTGTGTGGAAGTGCACTCACAGCTGCTGTAAACTTTGTCTGGGGGTCAGAAGAGGTGGCACTGACGAAGGGGTTCGTAATCCATCAGGACTTCCACTCACTGGACTGCGAACTTTACTCTGCACAAGAAATTATAAATTACTCTGTGTCAGATAAAAAAAACAAACAACTGTATTGGGGGAAAATATCTAATTGGGATTTTTCTGATAGTGCTGTAAATGTCATTTAATTTGTGGTAACAGTTATTTGAAGTCAAGATTCATTCCTATATTCACTGTGTAACAGATTTAAAATGGCATGGAGTGTTACCACATGCACAGAATATACTTACTTTCATTCTAGTTCTTAGTTCTAGATCTTTATTTCTATTTCTGATTTTCAATACTTTATACAGATTTCTATATTCTGATCTGCTTTTGTTTATTTGATGGCTGAAACAACTGTGGCAAATTGAATTTCCCTCTGGGATTAATAAAGTATTCTGATTCTGAAGATAGAACAATACTCATTTTTTTTCATATAAAAAACATTAATTGTTCAGTCCTAGTTTACAGCACCTGACATTCTTGTTATCATAGTATTGACTGAGCAGAACAATCATCAACCAAAGGTAAACTTGACAACACTTACAAATCTGCTGCCCCGTCATTATTATTGACAGATAAAGTCAAATCATGGTATAGGTAGTTATAGTTATATGCAATCCTCTTAAAGTAGAGCAGAGCTAGTAGAGAGAGTGTGTGTGTGTGTGTGTGAGCAGTTCATGTGTCCTCACACAGGCCACTTTGAGCAGGTTCCATAGCTCCCTCTGTCGCTTCTCCTGCAGACTCATCAGCACTTGTTCGCTCTCGGCCATCTTCTGGACCACGCCCTCCACCTTCGGCAGCAGCTCCATCACACGCTGTCGACACACGGCTGTCTTACTGCAGAAAATTCACAAAAATACGTCAGGGGCAAAGACAATCATACCAATGTTGGTGCCACTTCATTCATTAATAAAGGTTTGTGATATTTTACACTTTATAATAAGCGTTTATAAAGTTATAAATGTTGGTTTGCCCTTAATTAAGTATTATGCACATGTCACCTTTTGCACTGAGGCATCACATTATAGTTACGTCCAGTGTTTCCATTTTTCCTTTTCTCAGAACCGTGAGTGTGGACATACCAGACAAATTCATAAGTTATTCACTCCCTGTTAATGATGTCATTATTCACACTTGTTCTTTTCACTCTTATTCCATTATACTGTGACGTTATTGTGACCACATGTGGATGTTCAGAGCTTTCTAATGAACGGTCTTCACTACGCAAATAACACACCATGATCAACCATTAATTAAGCGACTGGTACCAAACCTGTAAAGCTCTGAGTCAGTACAGTAGGTCTGTCTGTGAAATGGCCTCTGCAGAGATGATAAGTGTTAGAATTCCGGCAACACCAAGCCAACCAACCCACATTTTCCCAACACTTAAACTTTATTGGTTGTTTTTCAAAGGGTGCATATGGCTTTTTGAGGTTTAGGAAATGAGCGCGGTGTTGCGTGAACTGGAGATTGTTGTCCGAGTTTAGAAAAAAACAAAAGTGTGGTACAAACCTGAGGTGTGTGTAGAAGTCTCTGAGCTTTCTCTCATAGAACTGCACGGCCTGAAACACCAGAGAAACCATCTCCTGACTGTCTCCTGAGCACCTCTGGTCTGAGGAGACGGAGGAAAAGGAAAGAGTGAAGAGCTTAAAAGTGAGTTTTCACATGGGAAGAGGATAATGACTGTAGAGTGCAATAAGAAGTGAACAGATGTGTGAGTGACAAATCCAAACCTCTTGGTTTCTCTCTGAGTTTGCGGAACAGCTCCATGGCGTTTCCCTCGCTGAGGATCAAAGAGGGAATGTGAGCATGATCACAAAGCTGTTTGTTTTAATAGTTTAAAGGTTTGGTTCGGACTTACAGTGTGTCCAGGGTCTCTCCACTCCTCCACGGCTGCCTCTGCACATCCACTATGTCTGGCTGCAGCTGCTTCATCTCTTCCTCCAGTTCACTCACTTTCGCCTGAAAACCACACCCACACATGGGTTTAAGTCTTTTGAAAGCAAAAGTGAATTCTGATGCATGCACACTATATGACTTTAGAGGACGTTACACTAACACATTTCCTGGAGACTTACTCAAACCTCTAACCATAACCACGTCTTGCCCACGTTACTAACTAACTATCATTTTTATACATTTATAACATATTTTATATGGGTATCTATTAATTTACCTTTTTATGGTATAATGTACAGGAATGAAACACCACCACCACCACCAACAACAACTAACCACAAACCAATCATATCATCACCCAACCTTAACCTAATGAATTCCATAAAGAGAACTTGCTTTTTGTCCCAGCTAGGAAGACGTGTTTCCATGACGACTGACTGTATAAACAGATTGTGTCCCCCACAACACACACAAACACATACGACTTCACTACTACCTGACCACAGCTGATAGCGGTTTGCTCCATCTCCCTCCAAACGCAGAGCAGTTTCTCTGATGCTAAAAATGTAAAGAGACTTTCATCAGTCTGATACAAACAGAAACAATTGTTCTGGATGTTTATTATACCCTGGGCACAGAGTACAAATAATGGCATCAGTACGATGTAGTATTTGGGGCACGCATCAAGAAAAAAATACTTTTTGCCATGAGAAGATAAAATTTCGAGAATAAAGTCGGAATATAATGTCGAGATTTAAGATGACATGTTGAGATTAAACTGAAGCTGAAGCAGTGTTTGACCTGCTGACCGTCTTTTCTTGACTGGAAAAGGAAAAATTTCAATAACGTAAAGTCTCTCTCTTCAGTGACGTTACCGACCACAGAACTTTATTGTCGGAAATATGTTTTTAATTAAAAAAATGTCAAGTGTGGCCCTAACACTCCCTCGTACATCAATTCAAATGCAGTTTTAAAAATATTACGTAGTGTAACTTTATTTATTTGCCATAATACCTATCCCAGTGGCTGTCTGCTCCTGGTATTTGTCCATGTCTATGTGAAGGCTGGTGGTGAAAAATTCCAGCTTGGCCATGAGTCTCTGGTGCATGGATACCATCTCATTCTTTTGTTTGGACAGTGAGGAGTTGTGTCTCAGCAGACTCATGCTGAAAGAAAGTGGAGAAAGTGCGTTTGCTTCATCGCCCGGTTCATACATGTGTATGCTGTGGTCAGAGTTTGTGGAATGCATGTCTCACATGGCAACTTTCTGTCCCTGCTGCAGTCTTTGCCAATCTTCCTTCAGGGAGCGGATGGTGTGCCACGCTTGGCCACAAGTCCTCCTCAGAGGACTGTACGCCAGAACGTGCTTAGGATCTTTTTCTGTGGGATAGCCAGAGACCAAGAGACACATTAAAACCAAAGTCAAAACTTATAATTTACGGAACATAATAAGGTTCATAAATATATTTCTCTACAGCAAAGGTGCCCATGTCCATGTATTTATTCAACCTATCACAAACCCAGAGCTAAATATCCACTGAAATCTACATCAGGAACCCTGAGTGAGTGTACCGAGTCGTGCTCTACAGAGAAATATTGCAGGTATTACATTTTGTTAATAGAGAAAACAAACTTACGAACAAAGCGGATGTTATCTGGGAGGGCCCGAGGAACAAACTGGGGCTCATAACTGCAAGAAGAGCGATCAAACAGGAAAACCAGTGGCAAGTCTGTGCGTCGGCCATCTATTTCCTACAGATAAAATACAATATTATTATGACTCTGTGATATGACTTGTTGAATATCCTGTAAAGGTATTGTTTGTACAGTGTTTGTGTTAGATATTACGCTGTAATCTATGGCACACTGCATGGCCAGTCCATTGGGCTCCAAGGCTAATCCCGCCTCCAGCAGAAGCTCCTGATTGGCTGTGGGGATGTCGGTGTCTTTTTCTATTCTCAGCTGCAGGTCTGCCACGGTCTCATCGTCGGTGACGGAGTACGTCAGGATCTTGGTGGACATCATGTTAAGGACATGGACCAGCTAAAGTAAATGAGAAAGACCAAAGACATGAAGATAGAACAAGTCAAATCTGCACAATCCCAAGTTTTGACCCTGAGTCAAAGTTGAAGAAACCAGTTTATTGTGGTTTTATGCAATTACGCGTTGTGTCTCAAAGTTTGTACAGTGCATATACATTATATTGATATACACTGAGGCTTTGTTTTATTGATATTGAATAATCTTAAATTGCAACATATGTATACATATACATATATATATGTATATATATATATATATATATATATATATATATATATATATATATATATATATATATATATATATATATATATATATATGTACTGTTGAATTATTGCCCAGTACTAATATAATATAATATAATATAATATAATATAATATAATATAATATAATATAATATAATAGAATATAATAGAATAGAATAGAATATAATAGAATATAATATAATAGAATAGAATATAATAATGCTGGGCCACAGATTAAAAATCAACATTAAGACAGAAATTAGGATACTAATTATGAATAAATGAGTCAACTGACCTTGAGCTGCAGTATGATCTCAAGTTGGGAGAAGCAGTCACTGGGCGTAGCACCATGGAGTTTGCCTCTCTCCTGAGGAGACCACTTCAACATCAGCTGCAGCCACTTCTCCATTTTCTCTAATAACAGACTGTCACCCAACAGGAAACACATTGGACTGAGCTCAAAAGAGTCTTGAATGATATTTTTTATGTGTCCATTGCAGATAAAATCACCTGTTGAGGTTGTTGGGCTGCGGTAGATGTTTAGAGAAACGGATTTCTCCTGTTAGATCCTCGTAGACAACAATATCGTCATCCTGCTTCAGCCTCACTTTATTGTGCCTAGAAGAGATACAGGAGTTTATCTTTGTCCTTATGCGAGAGTATACTACTACACATTTTCTAAGGGCAATTCTGACCTGCAAACTTTACAAGCAATAACAGGAGAACATTGTTCCTCTGTGTGACCCAGACTCCCATGGAGTTTCATATCTTTATTTTTTTATGTTAGCATGGCACAAGATGCATTGAGCTTGGCAACAACAACATATCCTGCCATTCTTTGCTTTAACGGCTCCCTATTATTTATATTCATTGTGTGTAAAATTCCTTCATCATAAAACGAATAATTATTTGGGATTGAAACTGCTTTTGGAAAACATTACTTCACTTCCGCACTGGTGCTTATTGTAACTTTTATAAACACAGTACTACCAGGGAACAGGCTGCAAAGTTGGTAGGAAAGGGCGAAATCCAGTAATACACTCAAACACCAAAGTCCCAAAACTCCAGTAGTCCACAGTGACTGTGTACTTCTGCCTCTCGATGAGCTCTGGAGCCTGGACAATGGAAGGAAAAGGCACCAGTTACAGTTAAACTTTGCACTGTCTCAAAACACAGCAAGAAAAACATGTTCATTTATGTTTCATCACTTACCAGGTACTGCAGTGTTCCCACAAACGATGTGCAAAGGCTGCTCTGGTCCAGCTCTTTGGCATAGCCTAGATCTATGATCTTGTGGATCAACTAGAAAATAAGACAGTGAGGAAAGTCTAAAGTAATTAGCAAAAATGTTAACTGTAAATAAAAATACAACTTAAAGAAGTGATTTGGCATTTGTCTTCAAAAACTTGAAAAGTCAACTTTTAATCTTTTTCTTTTAAAATGTATTCAACGCCCTTCTGTGTGGCAAAAAAAGGTTGCATGTGTCTGTTTCTCAAGTGTGCAAAACAAAAACAAATGTCCATATAAAATCACGAAGCGAAAGTGCAGATAGTTTGTGAGGTTATACTTCTATAAACACAGCACTGTGCATTAACGTGGATATATGGCCTCTTTAATATGTCTAGCCTCAGTTATACAACATTATTCATTTCTCTGTGTCCAGTTTCAGGCTTAAGGAAGCCATAATTAGTTACATAACTGAACTAAAGGGGGCCCACAGAGGAAGTTCCAAAAAAGGCAATCTCAAATGTTCCTTGTAACTACAAGGACGGGTAAAATTACCTATTTTTCCATATTAAAGATTCAACTAAGCTCAACTTGTGAGTGTAAACATGTGGATGTGAGCGGGACTTATTCCACTCAACCCACATTGAAGCTAAAAGCCTTTATATGACCTCTTTGTAGTGGTTTGGGTGTATCTGTCATAACATGATGGTTCACAGGGTCTTAAACTCACCCTCTTCTCTCCCTGCTGAAGCACAATGTTTTCTGGCTTCAAATCTCTGTGGATGATCCTCTTTTTATGGAGGTAGGTCAGAGCTGAAGCTGAGGGGAAGAAGCAGAAAGAAACAACAATGAGCGGAAGAGATGAATGCAGAGCTAGTGTTAAATTTACTGGCTAAATGACTGCCACAGGTGGAAAAATACATATAAAGAAAAAGAAAATAGCAGTACAGACATGCCAAAAATCTGTTTGTGTTAATTCCGTTTGTCAAGCATCTTGGCTGTAGTTGTTTGATGACCAAATGTAAGGGATTACTGGTATTTAATTAATTAGAACTGCCAGTATCAGTCAGTCAGGATCTAAAGAGACAGAGAGATTAAATGGTGCCGGCTACACAATATTTAAAGACTAATCCATGTACAGTACTGCAGTTTCACAACATGACTTGGATCATGAATGGGTTAGAATTTTGGTGTGGGTATTTTAAACACATCCTAACCACAAAATCAATGCAGGGTGTGGTGGTTGTCGTGGAAACTGTGCAACAACAATCAGAAAAATGAAGAGAAGCACTGACGGACTTGGTTGAATTGCAAGAGAAACCAGATGCATAATCTACAGATTGTGACATAGGTGGGGAATGCGATGGGTGGCAGTTGTTTACTTATGTTTGCTCACCAGCGACGCATGAGAATGTGTAAACCGTGACACTGCAGATTTCAGCCCAAACTGACAATGATTCAGGTTTTACATAGCAACATAACAGAGGCTGAATCTCACATGACGACTTTAACTTCTCACATTACAACAGTGATGCTAAGAGAGGATAAGACTCACTTTTGTTTTTTTTTTTGAACAATGTTTTTATTGATTTTCAATAAGAACATATAAACTCATCGCCCCATACCAAACCAGTTACACAATACACAAGCAAACCTTGCTGTATACACAGACACCAAAATAAAATAAAATAAAAATATAATAATAAAATAAAATAAATAATAAATACAATTAAAATATTAAATCAAATTGTCACACTCTATAGTCTTACAAACAAGTATGATCTATTGTTGCCTGAGAAAGTTAATTAAGGGTGTCCACACCTCTTCAAATTCTTGTGCTTTACCCCTAATTACATAGGTTAACTTTTCTAATGTAACACACCTTGCCATCTCCCTAGACTCACTTTTGTTAATACTTCAGCCTGAGGTTAGAGGTTAAAGTCTAATAGGTTTTGTCTCAATGTATAACCGAAACTTTAATGTCACTTGCGTCAAAGGCTGACTAGTGTGTGTGCTGGCACTGAGAGTTCAATGAAGTGGAGCTCATATAACCTTTGGGCACTTAAATGTACTGTATGTGTGCATGTGTGTGAGTGTATGAGTGAGTGTGAGTTTGTGGGTGTGGACTTGCTTGTCTGAGTCGTTTTCCTCATTTGTGATGCAATTTTAAAGGGTATCACTCATTATCAGGAAATATCCACCCATGTTTAACAGGAAAAGGAGTTTCTGTGTGTGCATGTGTGTGTCCATGTATGTATTGCTTTGTGATGAATGTCCTCACTAAGATAGCTGCACAAGAAAGTGTGTGTGTGTGTGCAAAGAGGCACATTAATCTTTCTCCACTCTAAGTATGTGTGATAGTTACCATATGTCTCCTCTCTCGCACCTGTTTATACAGCCTGTATTATACACTGTGTTGTTGATGTGTGTATTTGTAAGTTATGTTTGTGCCTGTGTGTCCGTTTGCTGACGCAAACTCGTGTGTGTGTGAGCAGCCTCCATGATGACTAAGAAGTTGTTGGTTAATGGTCATCATTGGTGACGTCATGATATTGGTCACCATGAAGACCACACTACAGGAAACTAATCACACTGCCAGCTCACTCACACACTTTCAACGATAGTTATAATAGTTCCATTTAAGCTGGGGACTGAGCCAGGTACTCACCAATGTCATGTAACAGAATCCAAACAGAGCCCTCCCTCATTCCACAGCGGTTCTCCAGGAGGTTCAGATACTGAAGAAAGCACAAACATAGTCACTTGATACTTTACTTTACCGTACAAGCAGAGACAGGCTTTTGAAATGGCTCATCAATCTGTCTTCCTTATAGTTTTGGAACTTTCTGCTCTTTTATTCTTCTTTCATAAAACAGGTCCAACATCAGAGGACACAAAGGGGTTTACACGCAGACAGCAATAGCTGTGTTTCTGTAGTAAATTAGCAAAGCATTGGTTTGAAAATTAAAAAATATATATCAAAATTTTTTTTTTTTTACAAGATTTCTCTGCTGGAAACCTGTGACAGATCTGACAAAAGCAAATGGTGCCTTTTTCAGCTCAGTGTCCTCACTAACCACTCCATCTGCTCCTAACTTGACTGCTTACTTTTTGACCATCTGTGATGCTTTGAAATTTTTATGACACTGCGGTTTGTGGTGGTTGGCATTTAACTCTCCTTTCCTCTTCTTCTTTGAGCCTCAGGGTGCACACTCAGTTGGTTTCAGGCTAAATGGGCAGAAGAAGTGATCTGTTGGGCTTCTTTGTTTCTTGCCTTACCAGGCAAAAAAATGCCTTGAAAGATTTGATTAGGCTTGATAGGACTCTTAATTATGTTATAACATTTGTTAAGAAAAGGGCTATATAAATGTATAATAATAATAATAATATTACTACAAATTTCTCCAACAGAATGAACTGAAATCAATTGCCTGAAAATCCTAAACTCTGCTTATTCTGCAATCGCGGAATAGAAACATACTTCATTCATCCATTGTCTACCACTTTATACTCCATGTTAAGGGACAAAGGGAGGAGGAGTCAATCCCAGCTGACGTGGGGGAAACTGCACAGATTGGGTTGCCTTGTTAGTTCTAATCCTTGCATTTAAAGTATTGAAGATAATATTTTCATGGTTTCTTGTGTGGTAATGCTCCATCTTTAAATCTATAACACAGTAAACATTTAAATCAAGTTTGACTTAACTCAAATCTCAAATCAAATCAATATCATACTACACATCAGAAAAATTGCAATTATATATTATATCCAAATCGTTCGGCCCGACTTGGAATATGGAACTCTTTGAATGTTTATTGTGATAGTCTAGTAGAGCTGAAACAATTAATTGATTATTAATCGATTACTAAATTAATCGACAACTATTTTGATAATCGATTTATCGGTTTGAAGCTTTTTTCATGATTAAAAACAAGATTTCCAATTGTTTAAGCTTCTTAAATGTGCATATTTTCTTAATTTCTTTGCTCTGGATAACAAAGGAATCATTAAAAGTCAATCACTTTGGTTTGTGGACAAAACAAGACATTTGAGAACATCATAATTTCCAGGTTTGATGAACACTGATCAAGATTTTTTAAGGTTTTCTGGTATTTTATGGACCAAACGATTAATCGAGAAAATAATCCACAGATTTTGAGATATGTAGATACACTCTACACTCTACACTCTAGATACACTATCACAGACATGTACCTTTCTCAGATCTCCTCCCTGACAGTACTCCATGGCCAGCAGTGGCATGTCATTTGTGCCCACCAGCTTCTGCATTCCCTCAGGAACCTCTCTGGCTGCAACAACATTAATGTGATCCAACCTGGGGGAGTGGAGATGAGCAGAGATCAGTCAGTGGGGCAGACAGACCATAATCACCTTGTTTCCTTCGTCTTAAATCGTGTCAGACTTGCTGGAGATGAACAAGGTACTGCAATGTATTAAGTGGAAAAACTATAACTGCATGCATACCTATCATTCCAGTAATAATACCCCTCCTTTCAAGCACTTTGCTGTGTTGCATGACTTTCCCTGTTTCTCATAACGTGACAGAAACAATGTGTTTCTCATTATAACACAGCAACATCTCTTTAACAAAAGAAAAAAGAAAAAAAAAAAGCATAGGAGACATTTAAAGATAACAACTTCAGATTCCAGCTCCAAGGAAACTGACTCAGACCAAAAACAACACTGTAGCACATGTAATCACTGTTCTGAAACAGCTTTCACAGCAGGGGATAGAGGCGAGGCTTCACTATTTATGGTATTAATCATTAACACATTCAGTGTCGGTTAAACCAGGGAACGATCAAACCGACATAAACATGATTAGAAGTGGTCATGTGACAGTATGAAATGACTTAAAAATGTTGGATTTCTTATGTACAGCACTTTGATCAGTGAAAACTGTGGTTTAAATGTGATTTCTTACAGTATTGTGATTCTAGCTCTTTCACACATCATGCCATCAGAAACAGCCGGATGACTGTCTGCACCACCGCAGATGGGGTGAGGTCATTTTACGCAAAGTTGTACACAACCTGAGTGATTCTTGCACTCTTTGATGAGTCACTTTTTAATACCACAATATTCCTTGAAACTGACTTATTAGAAATAGCATAGCCATGTGTTACTATAGGACCATATGGCCCTTAAGTTTGTCTTGTCTAATCAGATTTCTATCACCCTTGTTTGCTCTCTCTGACAGTAGTGGAAAGGATCCGAGTCAGGACAATGTATAGGTGGGACACAGTCACACGAGTAGGAGGTTCTGTAGTGGACCCAGGTGTGGACACTGGCCCGGAGTTTTTCCTGCTGCGTTCTCAAATGAGCTCATTTGGACTTTGACCACACAGAATAAACGAGGTAGCTGGAGAATACGACTTCTACAGTCGTGTGCATTCACAAACAGAACCCCATCGGACAATCTCCGGATAATCTCTGGTGTTCATGTCTGAAAGTAGCTTGGAACATGAAGCAGAAGCAATACAATATCTATAAGCACACCACGACTCAATAATATAATAGTTTTTTAAGTATCTGTGCATGTGTAGTACTGTGTTAGTAGCTTTAATAGCATAATGGTAGGGTGCCATGTTCAATCTGTCCCCTGCCCTGTGGTTTTTCCATGAGTTGAGTGTGGGTGCATGGGAAAGCTGTGGTTGTGACAGCCTGAAAACAACACACTTGTTAAAATGGGGCTCGAATAGAAATGGTTTTATACCCATGGCTGCACCAGCAAATGACAAAACATACACAAACACATCTTACAACTCAAATACAATAAAATAAAACAAACCAGAGCAAGCTGCTACCCAACTCTAGTGATCAGTCACCAAAACTGAAGGTGTTAATAGGCAACACAGACGTTTGTGGAAATGAAACAAACCAAACCAGAGTAAAATGAGGAGGTGGTGGCACATTAACCAGTCAGAAATAACCACCAAATGACCAAAATAACCCAGACTTCCATGTTGTTCTTATTATTTAATGTCTTGTGTGATTTTTTTACTGTTCAAGGATACAAATTTAGGATTTGTATTTTGAGAAAACCTATGAAACAGATGGGTTATGTACCCAGTTAAAGGTCACACTCATAAGCACCCACCATGTCATGGAATACAAAACCAAAACCAAAACTTGTCAGAACAGGCTTTGACGTAACGTATGAAAGATGGATGTTAAAAAAATAAACCGGGAAATAACCCCATTTGGGAAAATTTTTGAGGCAGAGTTCGAAAACGAATGTGTCACACATTAAAGTGAATCACTATAGAAAAATAAACTCCTGTGTAAACAAAGACAAGTCTGCAGATGTGTTCAAGTCTGTTTGGTACAGAAGGCACATAAGGTCATCACCTGAAAATCTCTGTAAATTTAAAACTGAATGTATGATGAGATACAGCCAATACACTGGGTCAGGACACCGAATAAATTTGCTGAATATTTTGCCTTTTGTCTTTTAATATTTGTTAAATAACATGTGCATACAGTGACTTTGTGATTCACTTATTGAAAATATATGTCTTGGAAGTTGCTGCTTTAACTTTTTTAATTCATATCAGATATGTTATATTATACAAAAAAATTGCTTTAGTCAGGATTTATATTGTGAATTGGGTCACAACGTTTTGTCATTTTAAAAAGTTTGGGCAACAGTCTTATAAAATGTGCTTCTTTTTTTGCATAACTTGGAAGAATGTCTGGCTCTATAAAAAGTGTATGATGTATCAATGTTAGCATTTATGGTAGTTTTTGGAAGGTCCTTTTTCATCATCAAAGTCTAAATCTAATGATTTAAAGCATAATTTGGTTCTAAAACACTGTTGTCTTTATGTTCTAATAACTAGCAATAAATAATGTTTCTGGGGGAAAAAAGCCTTCACTACACACGACCTGCTATTTTGTTCGAAGTCAATGGGTTGGTTTGCTGCCACGGTTGATTATAATAGTGTTTTCTTACAGATAATTCAGACATGTAGATGTAGTCAGTAACAGCAAAGCGCAAGTCTCAAGTTCTCTGGGTTTTGAGGGCGGAGCTTTGACGAAAGGGGTGGGATATGTTGGTTGCCTTTCCTACGACATAAGATAATATATATCTACATATATAGTATGTATATATATGTATATATATTTATATGTATATATATATATAAATATATTAAATGTATTCATTAGTTTGTTTTTTTTGTTTGCAAATTACAGCAAATCAAACAGCAAGCCGCTATTACATGGTTACAAGGTAAACTTTTCTCCCTGTTCTTCCCTCCCATCCCCTCAGGTGTTAAAACAATAAAAATAACATAGAAATAGGAAAAAAAAGGTATAACACATACTGTATACACACATACATATGTACACACTAACTTCAATTAAGTTAAATTAGTGTGTACTCATTTCAGGGGTGTTTCTCAGGACATTATATCACATCACATGGACAATCTACTCTCTCAGAGCCTCCTTCTGCTGTAGGACGTTACCAACATTGGCGTCATGTCTTATAAAACATAAAAAGGGGCTCCAGATGTCATCAAAAACATGTTGCTTCTGTTTAATAATGTAAGTTATCTTTTTCAATGTCATGTTTGATGCCATCTCTTTAATCCACCTTCCAATTCTTTTTTCCAAGTAAGGGAAACGATACGTCCACAGTCTCAACACATATGAGCAAATCATACAGGGATGAGATTAAACCCCTACCATAACAACATATATAACCTGTAACTGCTGTCTCTAATGGGAAAGTAATAGGTATGTCCAATGAATAGTGTTGAGATAACAATATAAAACTCCTAATTCTAATGTCTCTTCATCTTCACTGTGATACATGTAATGAGGAAAAACTGCCATGACACTGGTTGGCATTCTGAGATCTGAGCAAAGCTGTAAGTCTCGTACATGAGGAAGGATAGCGGGAACAAAGGGGATGCCATTTTTGCCATGGGGTCCTTTAGTAGCTAAATACATTAGAAATGTAACTAACCTCTTCATGATCTGGATTTCAAGACACCATCTATCTTTGTTCCTCTCACTCAGCTCCTGACGGCACTGCTTTAGAGCAATTTGCTCCTCTGTGTCCTGAAATCACAAAAAAAACAAACATTATTTTCAAGATATTTTAAGTTAAAATATTTAAGATGGAGGTTGGTGATCCACTGTGGCGAACCCTAAAGGGAGAAGCCAAAAGAAAAAGAAGTACATTGGCCTTTAAAAAGAAGGAAGAATTAATGTAATCTTCAGTGGTTAATAGTAACCTACAACCTTTGTATCCATAATTACAGGAAAGTAGTATAAGACGTAAGCAACATTAGATTTAGAAAGAGTTACAATTCACTTCATTTGTATATGTAAGACTGCACATACTAAGTATTTTCACAATTGTTTAATCTTGTTTTTTATATTTATCACTTCCTTTTATTTTTCAGACAGGCTGATAATGAATGAAGTACACATACAACATACACAGTGACACATTTGCTAGCAGAGCAAACTAGCACATCATATAAACTATATAAAGGTTATTAATTTGTTGCCAAAAATGATGGACAGACACAGATACATCTCACTGCCTATTTCTCATGACATCATCAAGGAAAAGGGACACACCCTAGTTCCCACATTGTAATCTGTAAATTAATAATAGCCCACAAGTTTGTTATTAATAAAGGAAATTTCCCATAGAGGAAGTTCAGTCATCACAGCAGCGGCAGTGCCCTCTTCAGTTCCCTTATTCACTTCCCATATTTTTCCACAGCTCGGTCTGCTCTGGCACTGATGACCAGCAAAACTATTAACAACATGAATTGTTTTTGAATACTATATCCTTGATTAGCGTAAATAACAATAGATATTTATATATCAACGTAAACACACTGAAAATCTGATTTTACAAAGACAAAACAATTTTCAGAAATGCAACAGTTAACTGATATTGTTTTTTGTAAACAAAGTGATTATGTAAAACACCTACTCTACATGAAACTACTATGGGAAAGATTTTTTACGAGCAACGGCTGCTGACTTTCCGAAGGTTACTTTGAACCTGAGCATGAGTAACACAAGTGATGTGCCTTTCTAAGAGAGGAAGAGGAAGGTCCACTAAGTGGAAGTGTGTGTAACCCCACAGTGCACTCTCATCCTGTGAGTTACAGTGAAATCATTACTACAGAGTAGATTTCAATTTCTACATAACTGATTCACGTAGAAGAATGGTGCGGGGAAAAACCCTGTTCCTATCTGTGATCTAGTTTTATGCTATTTTAGTTAGATTAAAATCTAGGGTGTGTGTTGGCAAAAACGTGACATTTTAGTGTAGTGATATTTTCTTTCTTTCCAGTAAAAGCACATAAACATTCCGTCAATAGTTTGCTTTTCAATGACCCTTTTTCCAGAGGAATTCAGTCAAGTACGTGACTGAATTCTGAAAGACTGATGACTGAAATGTAACGTACCTTATTTTTCCATCTTGTGACATTCCCAAAACCTCCCGTGCCCAGTCGCTCCTTCAGCTCCCAGGATCCACAGCTCTGTTGCTGCTGCATGGCCTCCACCCTCAGCAGGTCCTACAACCAAGCAAACAAGACACAAAGATAAACGCATCAAGCATAGAGCTACACTACAATGCTTCTGTAAAGCTCACACCACCAGTCCAAGCCTGGTCAATGACATTGACAAACCCTGCCCATAAGAGCTTATTGCAGAGTAGATAGAATAATATCATGTGTTGTTCATGAGGGAGGAGAAAATACAGTTTTCTCATAATATGTCAATAGTCATAGGTCTGAATAAATCATTAGTAGAAAAATGTATATTTAACTGATTTATGTACTTCAGTTTCAGGGTCTTGCTTTTAACATACCAGCTCCCTCCCATAATGACATACTTGAATACTCAAATATATTAATATTGAGTGCAGAAAATTACTAAGAGATCATTTATTATCACTGTTGCCTCCCATTAAATGATCATTATACGACAATGTCTTATTTTCATCATCAAATGTTCATGTTTTTACGGTAAAAGATTTTGTCGATATACTGTACATTCACCGGCCACTTCACTAGGTTCACTGCTTGTCAACACAAACATCTAAATCAATCACATGGCAGCAACTCAGTGCATTTTAGACATGTGGACATGGTCAAGACAGACTGAGAAAAAGCAAGCATTAGAATGGGGAAGGAAGGTGATTTAAGTGACTTTGAATGTGGCATGGTTGATCTTTTTTTTCTTCTTCTATGGAAGGTTTGATGTCAGCTTCAGTGCCGGCCCGAGCCTTTAGGGCAGTGTTTCCCAACCCTGGTCCTCAGGGAACACTGACCTGCATGTTTTAGATGTTGCCCTGCTCCAACACACCTGATTCAGATGAACAGCTTGTTATCAGGCTTCTGCAGAGCTTTGGTGACGAGCTGACCATTTGAATCAGGTGCGTTGGAGCAGGGCAACATCTAAAACATGCAGGGCAGTGTTCCCTGAGGACCAGGGTTGGGAAACACTGCTTTAGGGGGCCCTAAACAGCCTCCACCAGAAAATTCTGAATTTGGTAGATGTGATTTTCTATATTCTGGTGCATTTTTGAGATGGCTAGCTGGAGAAGGGAAATAGCTAAATTTGTTCAGATTCATAGCCTTTTGCTTTTTGACTTATTGAGGTAGTGACTTGGGCTTGGACTTCAGAGCCCCTTGACCTCTTAAGCCCGGTAGGCTCATTCAGTAATCCATCCTTGCTCACATGCCAAAAAGGTTTTGGGGCTACCCTCTAGACTTCTGGCCTTTGGTAGACCCCTGTACTAATATAGTCATTATTTACACCAAACCAGACACCATTTAACCTTAGAGGGCACTTAGATCACAGCTTTATTTTAAACTTTCGTATTCAAAGTGAAGCACGAATTGCCTTTGTACGTGATGAGGTGTCTAGTTGATGCGCATGATTTGAACGCTGGCAAGTATATTGATCATGAAATCAGAATTTTCTTAAATTTAATTATTCATTCATTCAATCATGTCACTTGTTAAAGTTATTTAATATGTTTAAAAAAACAAAACAAAAAACACACTCCATTGGTGGCCAGGGGACCACAAGCAGTATTATTTCAGAAACTGTTACAGAGATTTTCAATTACAACCATTTCCAAGGATTACAGAGAATGGTAAGAAAAAAAGAAGTTTTTGAGCAACAATGCCCAGATTACGCAATGAATTAGACACAAATGGTCCGTATATAGGAAGGCAACAGACTGTAACTCACAACAGTAACCAAGGTTTGCAGAAGACCTCCTGTGAACACACAACACGTTGAATATTGAAGTAGATGGCCTACAACAGCAGAAGACCAGGCACTAGGTGCTACTCCTGAGTCCTGGCACTTTACTAAATGTCCTATGTACCTAATAAAGTGGCGGGTGAGTGTACATACCCATACAAGATTCACACATATTTTCCAATTTGCACTTCTACACAATGTTTGCATGAGTCTAAACTATCTCTTTGATGATGTCAGGTGTTACCACATCATAAAGTATGGATCTACAGCAATGAATGAATGAATGGAGTTGAAATGCAATTACCGTCAAAAAAGTTTATTACAACTAAGTGAAATAAATATCAGTATTAGCATTACTTGTATTCATATTCAAAACTCCACTCCAATTGTATAAACACTGACATAAAGTTGGTTTATGATATCTGTTCCAACAAATATAGATAAACAAACTATGGTAGATGAAGTAAAGTCCTGATTATGAGTGTACATTACAAATACACCACCTTTTATCAGGCCCCAGATGAATAGGCCTGATAATAGCCTGATTGATGACAGTGCAGACATTATCACACAATTTTAACTTTAACTTTAACTTTAGGCTTTATGTTCTATATATTTGTCTCAGCTTTCTGACGCAACAACAATTTCCATTCAAACACTCAAGAGCACTTACACTGAGTTAGCGTGTTAACATGATTTCGAACGTTTAACATGGTTAGACGGTTTTATTTCATGGAGAAAGCGCTTTTAAATCCTACCTTCGTCTCCGTAGGCACCGTTCACGCACTTTCACACCTGAGTGTATTCTCACACTGTGTATAGTCGGTCTTTTTAACCGAGGTAAACTTTACATTTCACAGTTGTACATGTTGGCGACAACAACAAAAAACAAATCTTAATAAACTTTCTACTTCCTGATACGAGTATTTCCTGTAAACCTGCTGAGCCCCGCCCACAGGCAGCAGGCGGACTCAGCTCCACTCACTCGCAGACAGAGGTTTCCATGGTTACTGCGTGCACGGGTTTGACCAACTTCTCACAGGACAGGACAACTCAAAACCTTTTTTTAATTATACACAGTCACGTATTTGTATATGATCTTATTTATTCATCCCCTGTTGTTTTTCTTTGTATTATGTAATTATGTATTTGTAACTCCACATTTACCTTTACTCTGTCCCAGGAGGAAGTGACTTTTCACGTGGGCTTTTAAAACTTAAGTGGGGTGTAGAACCTGATAATGTAATAAATCCCTGATAATGTAATAACCCCGATAAAGTAATAAAAAATTTGCACTTGAGTCCATTGAAAATGTAATAAAACCTGAAAATATGTTAAAGGTTTGCAGAGAAATTGGCTTACTTCCGGTTTGGTGACCTCAACGTCATGTTTGATTGGCTGCCACAACCAAGTGCCTTTGAATTTCAAGATGTTGAATGCATTCGTGTGGCATGGTCTGAAGATCATCTGAACGATGTTTTGAGAAGATTACACAAAATGTGTGACAAGAGAAGCCTTTAAAAGGTTATGGATCAAATCAAAGATGGCAGAAAATTCAATATGGCCGAAAAAAACATTAAGGATGCGTTGAACTCAGCTTGGCCCAAGGATTCCAGTGATACCTCGTTTGTGAAAAACGGATGAACAAGTCAAAAGTTAATGTACATACATGCATGTCCAACTTTGTCCTGTTGATGGCGCTAGAGCTCTCGAGCTTGTGTTGCTTACACAGTATAACAGGTGGTCTGCTGTTAAATTATTACAATATTGGGGAATTATTACATTATCAGGACCTGCGAAATGAAGGCTAACCTGATAATGTAATAACTTCCTGTTAATGTAATACTTTATTACATTATTGGTAAAAAGTGTATTACATTATTGGGAAATTCACTTTATTACATTATCGGGAAGTTATTACATTATCAGGTTTTGTTACATTTTCAATGGACTGAAGTGCAAATTTTTATTACATTATCGGGGTTATTACATTATCTGGGATTTATTACATTATCAGGTTCTACAGGGGGCAACCTTTTCCATAAAATTAAAGGAATTGGTTTACCCATAGAAAAGCTCCAGACTGGCAGAATAACATTAGACCAGTCACTGTTATCACAGCATTAAAGCTGCAGTGAGTAACTTATGGTGATTTTTGTTGACGACTTTATCGACCATGAAACATGATTTAAATACTGCATCTGAAAACTGTCTCTTTTCAGTAATATTATCAGACGTGATTGAGGAAGCTTCTGTGTGTACACAAACACAGTGAGGGGTAGGTGGGACAGGAAGCATTTATCCTATCAAGCTGCTGAACAACATGTTTTCTGAGAAGTAGAAGAAGTTCTTGTGGGCGTTTAATTGGGCTTTCAGTCTGTTTGCAGCCATCTCGCTTTACTGACACAATATTGTTTTTGCCTCTGTTAGTTGGGGACGTGAATTAAAATGTCTTCCTGTGTGTGGTGTAGGAATGTGGCCAGGCAACACCAGGGTAGGGTAAGACACACAGAGACTCATTGATGATGGCTTTAATCGTGATTGTGTGAACTTTGAAGTCTTTATTCTGATTCGGTTTGAATGTAATAGAGCTTACATTTTTACATTTAAAAGTTATACATTACACATTAGTTTGAGCGCAGACAACCTACACAAGCACATGTGAAACAAGCAATCCGTTTGTGACTCCCTTTTATCTGATAGTGCCATCGTTTAGTCACACTAATCTTGTACTGTTAATATCAATAGATTTCTATAGATGCATAAAACTGAAAATACGGCCAGAAAATACAACTATGGGGCAAATGCCTCCTCATGGCTTTGGTCTTGCTGTAGTCATTTTGTTTGTGATGTCACATGTCATCTACCAACCCATTTAAACACAATAAACACAAATTAAATTCAAGAAAATGTATCCCTCTAACATAATTTGTTCACTAGAGGAGTGAATTTATTTATCCTAGATTGGCACAGCTATGTGTTTGTGTTCAGTAGCTCATATCAGGGATGTAGATTGAGTGCAACCACCTATGCAGGTTTTTATTTACAGTTCTAAATACATTAAATTATTTATAATGATATTAGCTGATTCAATTGTCAATTGGAAATGTAAAGCAGGTATTTCTTCCATATAAAACCCTTTATTATCATCATGAGTCAAATGTGGTTCAGAGCCCCCTCATGGTCCTTCAGCCTACTTCAGCCAGTCCAATAACAAAAGAAGTGATGACAGACAGTGATCAGACTGTGGTCAGTCAGTGGTCACCAGACCTGAGGCGACAGAACATTCCCCATAACCACAACCTCCCCCAGGAGCTCCCTCCCCCAAACTAATCCAAGACTGTACACTTGCTTGCACACTTGCTTCACCAACAAAGCATCACACTCAAAACTCACTTATTTCAGGTCACCTGTTTGTCTACGACTGTTTTGTCTCCGAGATTTTGAAACTTCTGCCATTTGTACAAACCTATTTTTGCCTCAAGCATATTTATGTGGTGTCCTGCATCTGAGTTGTCAGTCTGTTGTTACACTAATGGTAACTGTAAAAGAACATTTTAATCAGTTTTGATGCCCAACCCTACAAAGAAAAACAATGAGGTCACTGACGAATAACATTCAAAAAATTATTCCTGGGGACAGTTTGTTTTTCAATAAAGCAACGTAATAGCGCAGAAAAGCACAATAAATGTATTTACTGCTATTATGAAATAGCTGTTGGTGCCACTGTTTAAGGAAAGAACATATTATAATTAGAAAATAGGCTTGGTTTTACAAGTTCCCAAATGCCAGCATAATCCACTCAATATCTTCTTTCGTGACCTGACAACTAATCTGTAGCATTTTTCCGTGCCTCTTTGTTGAATAACATCACTTCAATTAAGATTATCTGGTTTTATTTATGTACAGCTAAACCATCACAGCACGGAAAGACAAAGATAGAAACAGATGTGACGTTTGCGGAGGATGAACTTCAGAATTCCAAGGTGCAGCAGCTGTGTTTTGCTTTTCTTGGATTAGGGGAAAACAGAAACTTTATCTTTGCTTAATGCACGTCTGATGTTTGCTGACGTCGTGAAGTTTGTTGTGCAAGACCCACTTTATCTGATTTGGTTGTAGTAAAAACATGTTCCTGTTTATACGAACAAATGATGCTTCATGCAACCCTTTCCTTTTGCAAGACCGAGAGAGGGCTGCACTGCATGGATGTGAAAAACAAGTGGAACTCATGATGAAAGACCTCACGTAAACCTTGTTTATTTATATGGTTTAATTACATCTTTTTCCACAAAAGTTTATCTCCCACTACATCTGTCACAATTTATTTTTATCCTGACACAAGCTGACGGAAACTACACAGCGTTCTTACAACTGATACAAGCTATGTCCCAATTCAAGGTTGCCTCCTTCAGAGGCTGCATCTGAAGGCCACTTGTGTCTCAGTGTCGGGACTCCAGTCAGGACCACGGTGATCCCAGAAGTCAAAGACTGCCAACAACGACAAGAACACTGTGCCAATCTCATCTGACATAGGGCGAAAGGCGGGGTCACACCCTGGACAGATCGCCCGTCCATAGTTTTTTGAATTTTGTAGATATCACAAACGGTCTAGCAGTTACGGTAATGAGAAGTACGCATGCCAAATCCTGTCGCCGATGACATGATGGTAACAGAAGGGTTAAATGTTGCTTGATGCTATAAATCAGAGACTGTCCTCCAATAAAACGTACATATAGGTCGTATGCAGGAATTACGACCTATGTTTAAGTTTTCAAAACATGCGCCCCTAGCGGTTGTATATATAACAGCAAACACTTCCGCCTTAGACGCCGTATCTAGTGGCTTCGCCGATGTCGGCACCGGCAGTCGGCTCAGTAGCGAGAGCGCTGCGCCGGAGCACGGTCGACAATGGTTCGGTCCCTAACTATACCACCTTTTTAATATTTTTTTTATTTTTACTACCTAACCCTGTCTTTTTGCCCTAACCCTACCCTCAGTAACATCTGTGCATATTCGAGTTGGAAAATACTACCTTTACGTCGCATTCAGGGGTTTGAAAAAAATGACCCACAGTCACGTTTTCAGAAAACTACCTATATGTACGTTTTCAGGGGTTGAAAAAACGACCTATATGTACATTTCAGTTGGAGGACAGGTTGATAAATCAAGTTAGAAGTACAGGCTGATTTCTCCATAAACTTCCATTCAAATGGGATTCTTTTTGCACCCACTGGTGTCGCCTCCTAGAGGTGATTTAATATATTTTTATTTCCCGGTTGGCTTCAGGAGGAAATTGGAGAGTATTGAAGAGTACGTCAAATTCATGTATACAGTTTATGGCTTCAACCCAGTCCAATAGCTAATGTTACACATTCGTAAGTGTTACATTACATGCCAAGGGAATACTCATACTCATTCATAAGAAATGTGTCTTCTGGCTGTGCTGGAGGATCCTAATTTATTGCATACCTTTCAAATTCAATCACACATAAGAGATAACATTTTTCAGAGGGACCAGCCCGAAAACATGCATGTGATTATATTTGCTTCCCCACACCAGGCAGTGGGAGTGCGCTCTAATCTAAAACAAATGGAACCAAAAAGGACCAACGCCAAACTAACTACCCATGAAAATTACAAGTGTTCTCAGCTATTTAATGTGAGGTTAACAAACAGTAAAAGGCATAAACACAAATCATCCAATGTAAGTAAAACCACTGTCTCGCTAACAAAAGTTGTAATAACTCTTGAGGTTAATTAAGAGGCTGATTTCCTCGGAAAAGGGATGGGCAGAGTGAAGAGGATAGTGGTTATGGCAAATGATTCTGGTGCCACTCAGAGTTTGTGTCTCATTACAGGGGCTGCAAATATTCAAATGGTTTTAAAACACAATAGGGGTGCATGTTTTTATTTTAACCCAGCTGAGTTGGAATTTGGTTTTCGGCATTTGGAAAAATTAGTTTCCCGTCAGATCCTTAGAAAAACTTCCAGGAAACGACCATAACATAACATTTTTTTTTAATAAATTGTTGTTTTTTAGTGAGCTATTATATAATTTGACTGTATGAACAGTGTTCATGTTGTACACATTATTTACACTATGCCAATATCATGCTGTTTTTGTAAGACCTATTTTTAATAAATATGAAGTTTTTAAGGCAATTACATGATTTGCCGTCTCACTGTCCCAGGACAATTGGGATGGCCTCATCCCATTTTCAGAACCCAGTCAGGGTGCATCATACTATCATCATCTGTGTATTTAACCACAAAACCTGTGTAAATACCTGACAAATCTCCCATGATATTTTGTTTTTACTTTTTGTTCTTCTGCAGGGCCGACTCGGGACCCAAAGTCAAGACCCTATAATTTGGCCCCTATTGATTCCCACCTTACATGGAAGTGTATTTATTTTTCCCATGACGTCATGTTGCTACAGCTAAAGTGATTGCTTGGATAATTGGTTAATGTACCAACTGATCATGTTTAGGTTTTTGAGTGTTAATCAGATATATATACTTTAATTCATGTTCAAGTAAGGTAGAAATAAACGAAATGCCCCTTTCTTATATTATAATAATATTTTTTATAAACAAGATCAATATCATATTATATGAATATATTTGTTGAGGTAGAATAGTCCAGTTGGAATTGTAAGTTGAAAAAAAAAAAGTGATTTCCTGCCACAGGTTCTGACACCTCGGCGTCCTGGCACACTCGGGACGGCCTCGTACCGTAGCGGCACCACCCATCGGGCTGCATCATCTACCTCCTCCTCATCATCATTATCCGGCCCGGACAGCCCCGGTTCGCTTCCCCGCGGTGACCTCACACAGCAGCAGCCCCCCGCCCTCTCACCCTCTGTCTCTCTTCCTCCCTCCTGCTGGAGCGCTGTGATAAAAGCAGGCAGCACAAACACTGGCAACGCAGTCTGAGCGACTAATCCCAGGGAAACGGACTGAACCGCAGCGAAACCACCGCTGTAGAGGATTTCATAATCGGTGAGAGCTTTTTACCTTTCGTGTTTCACTCGGATACAGAGAGACTGTTCACTTTGTGCAGCATGGAATGTGTCACTCTGCATCAGAGCATCATCACTGTCCCCCGAGGCTGTAGATAGTAGTTTTGTAATGTAAAGTAATTGTCATAATAATCAGTAGTATTTGTAGTTTAAGTGACATGGAGGAGTTTATTCTTACTTTAAATACTTTGAGAATAGGAACAAATAAAGATATTTGCAAAATAAGGAATAAAAAGAAGTGCATACTGCATATCTGTGTTAATAACAACTAATAAGTGTTGTATTACATCTTTTCTAGTTGCAGTAGGGGCTATAGTGAAGTTTAGAGTGTAAGAATATAGTAGTAGTTTTTATTCTTCAGTGATTCCCCACTTGCTGTCACCATATTTAACTCAACATTGACTCTTTCTGACTTCAACAGTACAATACTTCCAAACAATGTTACTTCCAAACAAGGTTATTTGTGTTATTAGGGTGAATTCAAATCTTAAATTGCACCACAGGCTCCTCCAGTGTTGTGTGGTTGTGTCTTTAAATGTAACATGAGGGAACACGGTGATACTGTTCTCTGCTGCTGGACTCGGTCTGTGCGAACAGTATCGAGGAACGTCCCTGTTATGATACTGTGGTTGTCAGCATGTGTGTGTGTGTGCGTGTGTGTGCGTCTGACATGGCTGTATCAGTCTGCACAGGATCACTGACACGCAGGTTCTTATCAAATGAATGAGCTGCAGTTCTCCTCCCCTGCATCAGTCAGTGCTGAGATTCCCCATCACACTTTTATGCTGTTGTACGTCGAGATAAAACAGTTTCTGTCCAGGATCTGCATTCCCTGCCGCGTGGTCACTTGGGTTACAGCCTCACGTTGCTGTTTGTGACTCATGGGATCAGTGGTTTCGGTCTTAAAGCTGTAAATTAAGTGGGTCAGACAGACGATGGCGTGGGATCGGACTGTAGGAAAAATGAAGTGATACTGAATCCCTTGAGAGTTATTAATTAAACACTACTTGTCTCCTCCTCCTCCTCCTCCTCCTATCTTGCTGACTGAAGGCGTTGTGTCTTCTTCTAATGGTCTGAGTTCTGGTTATAAATCCCATCAATGCCCTCATCTTTGTTTCTGTGCAGTACTGGAAGTCAGGATGACTCAGAACTACTCACCCTCTTTCTGCTGAGCTCTGGGATTTGATTTTCTCTCCTCTTCCCCTCCTCATCCTTCTCTTCTTACCCTTTCTCCCTCTCAACCCGTCCATCCCCTTCACCCAGCTGCATAATCTCCCCTGCTTTTACCCTTGTCTGATGTCAGCACCTGTTTCTTTTGGTTTCGTGACTTTGCTTTTCTTTCTGATAACGAATACAAAGCTCCACGTTGTGCTCCTAGAAGGTAACAATACAGCTCTTTGTTCTGCGGGACTTTACACCACAGCTGTTTCCGTGAAGTTTGACTGAAAACAACTAATTCAAGAATGTAAAATACCAGTTAAATTGTATGAAACGTTATGTGACATCACACATAGCAACACAAAATGAGCAAAAAAAAATTTCAAAAAAACATTTTTAATGAAGGAATAGCACCTAAATCTTCAATTTCTGAGACATTTTAATACTCTAAATTTAAATTATAGGCTACAATAAAAGTGTAGCACTGTAAAGGGGTTTACAGTCACTCTTCAGTGTGGACACCCCAGCCTCCCTTCTTCTTCACGTCTAAACTTACTATCTTTGACATTTGCATTCAAGAAACAAAGAGAGCGCAGCACCAGAGGCGCTTTTAAGAGCACGGTGAACCAGAAATCGAACTTCACAGGCCGATGCAACTATGCCTCCTGTTCGCACTCCGACCATTCTCACTGCTTTAGACTTTTGGAAGTCAAAAATGTCTCACCTCAAACCTTTACAACCTCAGCACGCCATCACCATTACACATCCTCGCTAATGGTCCACAGAATGGACAGCTCAGATGTCAAAGATTCAGCACTGGTGTTGCACACTAATAGAAAATGAATCCTTGTCGGGAAACCGTTTACTTTTAGTCCTGGACATACAACCCTTGTGTGGAAGTCTGAGTTTGTCTTTCTTATATCCTTGTGTAGATCCCAAATGGATTCACTCACTTGGTAAATCTTGAAACTGTTGTGGTGACTCACAGTCTGGCTGCTGAGGTTTTTCATTTCCATTCATATTTGACCTACAAGCTGAAGGAACCACAGTCTCCTCAGGCTGCGTACTTGGTTGCACATGTTTCAACTAATTGCAGATTGGGTGTAACTGACAAATGCTTTAACTCCATTGTTGCCAGTGGGTCCCACTCAGTATGAGGAGAAGACAAGTCCTGTTGCAACAGTCAACATATCAATAGGCCTTTTGTTCTTAGTTGTAAGCCTAGACCTTAGAATAGTATAATTAGTAAATAGTATTTTACACTGTTTTTTTAAACATTCTAAGCTTTCATTATTGACACATTCAGTTTTAGGAAATCGAGTAAAACTTGAATTAATTGCATTTTTTTTTTAACCTATTGTTGGACTGTAAGTTAAACGACGCTTTAAGGAGTGAGTTCCTTTGTATATAAACGTTTATATCTGTTCCTACGAGGACTGAGCTTGAAAAACGAATGAAAATGAACACAGTTGCATTGTGGGATTGTTAGGGGCGTGATGACACCCACTGAGGGCCTCTTCATGTCTGATACCACAGAGTTTAAAGAGGGTGGGATACACATATGTTCATGTCTGATGAGTACATTCTGGCAT